>NC_060251.1:16303948-16656430 GCF_921293095.1 Ischnura elegans
TCGCTCCAACATGAGTGTTCAAAATGTTCCATACGAATTGGTTTTAAGGTAATGGTGGTAAATTAAAATTTGACCAGATTCACAACTTCAGGCGTCACTTTTTGGAGGCTCGTCAAGCTAAGAAAAAATGTATGCCAAAAAAAATGTTGCCAAAATACTGCCTCAAGTTACAATTCATTTAAAACAATCTAACTGTTCTATATGTATCCAGTATTACAGATTTTTGTACGTTATATATTGTATTTCTTTTAATTTTTAATTGTTCAATTCTAAATTTAAGTGATGAATGTGTTATTCCTGTTGATGATATTACTATGGGGATGATGGTGACCACGTCCTGTTTCCAGATAGTTTTTATTTGCCTAGCGAGGTCTTGATATTTTTGTTTCTTTTCCTCGTATTTCTTCTAAAGATTGTGGTCAGCTGGAACTGCTATTTCTATTATAAAGATCTACTTTTCTTTATTTTGAAATCCAGATTATGTCCGGTCTGTTATGCTGAAGAGCTTTGTCTGTGTAAATTGTGTTGTCCCAGGATAATTAATAGTATTATTATAATTAATTATATAATTATAACAATAATAATAATAGTATTTATTAAAAATATAATAATAATATAACAATAATAATACAGGTGATAATTGTGATAAAATTACAGGCGATCATCCCTGGTTTTGTGACGTAGGCGGAAGAATGCGTGACTCAGTCATTTCGTCCTCAGTAATCAAAATTAATCATGGGGAAAAGCCCGACTGATCACTTAAGGAAGTAATTCAAGTCTCAGAAACACTGACCACTGATAACCCGCAAGGTTTAATTAGTGGTTTGACATAAGGGAATAAATCAGAATAGATGATTGACGAAATCATGATCAACGGACTATCTCCATTAAATTTCAGCTGGCCAAATGATAATTTTTTGCGCGTTTTCGTAACCAAAGGTCGCAAAAAATCGATAATTTTTTTTTTAAATTTCGCTTCCCCTCAATTTTGACCGGGGGAAAGATAAACGCCCTGATTCAAAACGGAGTAGTGTATAAAAGACTTTCCGTAGCGAATACCATCTACTCGCAGGCGAAGTCAACCCAGAATCCAACTCAGCAGGCGGTTATCATCAGCCATGGAAGGTGAGCCAACAAGACCAATGGCGGATCCTAAATTGCTTGAGAATCAACGAAAATCATGGCCTTGTCATAAACAAATAAAACAATGGTAACTTACCACCAAATGTTTAGTAGCGTCACTGAATTCACAGAGAAACTGAATTTGTTTTAAATCCACACAAAAAAGGGTGGATTTGTTAAAATTTTCGTCCCATTGTGAATGAAAAAAACTTTCATTGAGCCTTCTTATTGAAACTAACTTCATTTGTTCTCTTAATTCTGCAGATAAAAAATGTGGTTTCATAAAAAGTTAGCCTCATTGTGAATGTTAGTTACAAAGTTAAGACTCCAATGATTATTTATGATTTAAATATGAATGACAACAAAATTATCAATCACTTGAAATTGTAAATAAGAAAAACCTTAAACTTTAAAAAATCACATCGATAATTTATTCTTTGATGGTTTAACCATGCTGATGGCTAAAAGTTTTTATGCCTTTTGTTTGTGAGTGGAAAGTTACCATTGATTTTTCAAATAGGCCTTGAAACGAAACTATTAGAAACCTTGTCAATGAATTGGAACAGGATTTTAACTGCCCAAACGTTCCCACGGATTGAAATAAAAAATTACAAATTATAAAAAGGAGTAAATTATATCATGCCACACCAGTGAAATTTTCGTTTTCAATTTCATAAATTAAAAGTAATCCAAATTTTAATTAACTCCACACTATATACACAACAATAATACTCGTAAAAAATACAATAAAGCCACAAGTGGTTGTTTTAAACCAAATTGACTGGTTCAGCGACAACTTTAGTGATTACCAATGGTGTAAAAATATCTACTCGATTAATTATTTAACACATATAAAATACATTCATTGTATTTTAAACTTAGATATAAATATTTCATTTTTTGCAGGCGGGCACTGCGATGTGAACATATTTTTATAATTTTCAGAGATATAAGGAAATAATTTCCTTTTTTCGCTAATATTTTAGCGTCGTCAAATAAAATTGAATGCCCAGGTGCACTCCAGGCCTGGTAAGCGATGGGCGATGCTTTAAGCTGTTTATATCTGGTATCCCTCATCCGTGTCTTCATCCCTCTGCAGGCTTAGTACGTCGGTGAATTTCATGCCGCGGAAACCTGCCAACGAAAGTCACTTTTAACTTAAATGAGGAATGATATATTTTGATTGAAGCTCTGGCGGGTCATTGTAGCTGTTGGTGATGTTTTTGTCCAGGTGTACCCCGCGCATTTGTTTGGTTTGTTGCCCGACTATTTGCGGCCATTGATGGTCACTTTTTTCTTGGGGAATCTTGACGCAAAAACCGGAGATTTTTCTTCGGCCAATCAGGGAACATCCTCACATTTGCGTTGAATAATTCTTCTAAGATTCCCTAAAAAAAAGAAGTGGCTAGCTACGGCCACGAAACGTCGGACGACAAACCGAATTAGTACACGGGGCACACCCATCAAAACAGCGAATAAGTTTTTTTACTGACACAAATTTACTATTATAGCTATTTTTTTGTAACTTTCCCAAGTCTGGCTGCAATTCTTTGAACTAAAATGTTTCTTTTCTCCCTTCTCTTTGCCAACTTGCAGGGTGGAAATCTTCCGTGTTCTTGACGTTTCTCCTCGTCGCCTCTGTTTCGGCGTTCGGAGACAGGGGATGCGAATCCATTCGGTAATACACAACATCTTACTATGTACATACTATTAAGGCCAGCTGATTTGACTGAACCAGCATGATCACCGCCTAACTTTACAAACCATGGATGTAAAGCGCTGAAACAAATGACTGCGACACTCGCACTTTGCGAGCTACGGGATAAATATTACACCACGTGAAATCCTTCGATTTTTGCTTCGGGCGTAACATTACGCCATCCGTCTTTTGAAAAATCGTAGTTGGCCATTTTTTTCAACAAAGTGGTTATCGTCTAAATCAAACCTCTATATAACAAATGAAAAGAAAGCAAAATTCATTCTTAAAAATGATTCTAAAGACCTATTCCACGCATCAAAGGTTGTTTTTTTAAGAAATAACACCAAAGTATTGAAAATTAGCAGCACTGGGGTACAGATTTACAGTGCTAACGTCAGCAGGGTAAGTCCTTAACAGTAAAGTCCACCATAATTCTAATTCTATCAGGCTTTACGTCCATTTTTCCGTAAATTGACCTAGTTCCTCGCTATTTTCTGCCATGAAAGATGCCACTGATGCTTGGGGAAGGTAGCTAAGTAGTTAATTTATCGCTAATTTTTCTACGATCCGTCATTTACTTCTCTTAAAAATTTGACTTACACCAACCCTACCGCTGATGGTTGTGAGCTAAAGTCGGCCGAAAAGCTATTTGTTTCGGGAATTTTGCGCATTAGGTAATTTAACGAGCACTCTTACTTCTTAAGTATCAATCCGCAGTAGGCGAGGTAGCCATGCGGCCTTAGTTACGCAGCAATCATAATAGGGATTAAAGATTTAAAATATTAAAAATATTATAGTCGACCGTAAAATACGAAGTCAACCATTTTCATTTTTGATTCACTTTTTTTAGATCTACTAATCTAATCTACTAATTTACACCCTCTGATAAAAAAGAAAGATTGTAGAATTCCCAGTGGCTTGCATTGACGTTTTGATTCTTTTTAGTGAATATTTTTTGGGTTCCACTAACCTATTTCAAATCACTCACTGTTAAACTATCAAAGTAAAAAATTAAATTAGTTTGACGGATATCACCTCTCAATCATCCTATCGGATTTACTTTTAACACCTACATAATTCTTCCGCTTAACATCCTTCATCGGTTGCTCTATGTATCTAACTCGTGGCTTAAATCTACCGCTCTTCCCTTTCAACTGCACGATACGATATTCCGCTATATTAGACCAACGTATCTAACGATAGGGCCGATTAAAATATCCAGTCTTGTACCATGATTACCAAAAGACTTCACTACTATTCGTCTCTCAACAAAATTTCCGAATTACTCTCACGATACATCCATTTAATCTTCATCTTTTTTTCTGCATCACCACATTTCCAAAACTTCCAACAATGATGCTTCCTATGCTTTTGTCATCGTCGATGCCTCAATACCACAAATAAGTATGCTCCAAATGCCTAATAAAATACTTCGTTGCTTTAACGCTTGTGTTCCCAGTTGTAAAAATATCCCTCCCCCTCCTTTTATACTATTCCACCGGCTAATTCCTTCTTCGGTCTTCCATCGTTGGTTCGTCTGCCCAAGTATGAGAACTCTTCTTTTCCTCCTCGTGCTCATTGTTTCATAGGTTTGGTTGGTTTTCGCATCTTCCATCCTCCTTCAGACCGACACCTTTGTTTTCTTTGAACAAATTATCAGTTTATATCCAGTCATTATATTGGGTGGAGTAAAATTGGGTCACGAAATTAAAATCCTGAATAGCTGATTCCGATAGGAACCGAAGTTAGTGATGATGTTTAGGTCGAAAACGCAGCATTTTTAAACTACAAAAACTTTCAGCAAAGCGCTTCGATTGGCTGCGAGTTTGACCGGATGCTCCGGACAACACATGACTTCAAATTCTTAGCCTGCCGGCTGGATTATGATCCAAATATTCCAACGGCACATGCACTGCCTCATCAAGTTACTCTTCTATGAGTCTTTTCTATGCCTTAACCTCCTTCTAATCTTAGGTTTCATTGTTCAGGATTTCAGTTCCAACGATAAATATTTGTTTGTAATTAAAAAATATAAAAGAAGTAAAAAAGTATAAAATACCATGAAAATCTTTTGCTAATTAATGCAATTTAAAAAAATTAAAAATTACATAAAAAGAAAATATGGCAAAAAATAATAAAATATTTTAAAAAATAATATCAAAAAATATATTATAATAATAAACAAAAAATATTTATATAATGTAAGACATCATTAATGTTGTACCAATCTAATGGCTACAAAAAAATCCAATATTTCTGTTTTAAAATATTTTAGTTATAAGTTTCTATTTCACACGAACAACACAATACACCCGCATCAGAACACGTGCGCCATTTTTAAATTGATCATTGTAAAGTGGCTGGTTGGGGTGAGCTAAGGCTCACCGGTACAGCTTTAAATCACGCTTTTGGCGCGACCAGGACGCGACTATAAGATCGCGATTAGTCCAAGCGATCCGTCAGCAAGGCAAACTCGCGGCCAATCGGAGCGCTCGGCTAAAAGTTTCCATAGTTTAAAAATGGTGCGTGTTCGGCTTAAACATCATTGAACAATTCCTAACTACAAAACGAAAATAAATTCGTTTCAAAGTTTAATATTTTTCTGCTCCCCCTGGGCTCCCCATTGGCTGCGCCACTGGTTATAACGTTGGAGGTCATGCACTCTCAGTTAATTCTTTTCACCATCTCGACTATACGACCAAAACAACCTATATAGACAATTATAATCCATTACGTGATAATGTATGGACCATAATTCTTTCCAGATGCTCAGATTATCCGCCGGGAGCGAAATTGCCTAGTCCGGTGTGCAAGTGCGCCTATTGCTGCTGCTTGGATCAGGACCAACCCGCACAGTACCACAAGTGCGACCATGGAGGAGAGTTCGATCCGTCAACGAAACAGTGCTTTGGCGAGCACAGGTGCGAACCGTGTGCCAAAGCCGAATGCAACGATGTCTGCCTCAACTTTACCGACTACCCCGTCAAGAACCCCAACGACATCTGCAGCTACTGCGAGTGCCACCCCAACGGCCCGCCAACCTTAAAACATTGCCCGCATGGAATGAGGTGATTACATAAATGTCGTATGCAAGATTCTCCACTCCCGCGGTTCCACCGATTCCCACCTGTGGCCGTAAATAGTGGCGCTTCAGTTACTAAGATGCATGCATGTCAATATACGTATTGGCCCATAAGAGATACTCAACGCGGCGAATATAACCATTTGTTGCTAAAAATTAAGCTCAGTTATACAACCAATAGTTAAAACAGAAAACGCAATTAGTTTGAGTGCCGTGTATTGCTAAAAATTAACCTCAATTATATAAGCAATAGTTTAATATAAGCCATTGGTTGGAACGCGATTTGGTGCGCGGGAACTGGGTTCACATTAGAACTGCTACTGCTACATATATGAGCCTCCTATGTTAATATAAATATTGTATGCAAGATTCTCCACTCCCGCGGTTCCATTGATTCCCACCGGTCTCCGTAAACAGCGGCGCTCCAGTCGCCAGGATACCTACAAGTCAATATACGTATTAGCCCGCAAGAGATACGTTACGCGGTGAATGTCGTTTGTTGCTAAAAATGAAGCTCAATATGTATTCAGTTAAGCTCAATTTATATTAAGCTCAATAGTTAAAAATTAAATAAAATCAATAGTTTAAACAAAAAACGCATTTAAACATTCACAAAGGCATTCCCTTCCGAACATTATGTAATTAAATTTTACTGTGGTCAAGTAATTACGATTCTCGGTTTCCATTCCATAGTTCCAAGATCGATTCCCGTGTAAGATACCTTCATTTTCATAATGTATTTCTCCTTTTTCTTTCACTTTGTTTTCTATCCATAATTACTGTCATGATTTTCACCGAAATCATAAAAACGGGTCCGCCGCATAGATGCTTAATTTTTGTTGTCAATTTGGGCGTATATTAATGGGTTTTCAAAAATTTCCGCAGCGCGACGATGATTGCTGAGCAATCCATTTATTTTGAATTTTTACAGTATAATATTAGCAGAGGTTAGAATGGAAATGGAATTATTTTGATGGATTATACCATGGCGAATATGAATTACGAAGAACAGCCCAAATTATAGCTTTCTTACCTGTTAAAGTTGGATCTCTCCGCTCCTCAGCGACGCGAGCGGCGGCTTTTGTAAATCCATTTGAATGCGCGGTGGGTGACAACTTATCAAGAGACAGTCTTCAAGTTCCTCTATCGTAGTAAAAGCGTGCATGACAACTGTTCACGTTCTTTATAGAGTACGTACTCCGTTCTTTATCGAGTACGAACTTTCTTCAGCCACCACCATTACTGAATCACCTTAAATTTTGGGAAAGTGTTTAATTTGAACTATTATCAATTGTCGAAATGACTGCATATATTTTTTTTAAATCTCTAGGTGGGATCCAGTCACTGGATTCTGCATTTATGACCCGACTGCGTGCCCGGACAACACGACCTGTGCGGACATTAAGTGTCCCCCGAACATGGGCGATAAATTCGAGATCAGGTATCCGGACCCGCAGAACGAATGCAAGTTCTGTTGCTGCAGGAAAGGCTTCACTCACTCGGAGCCCATGGAATGTCCTTTCCACGAGAGGTACGACGCGAATGTGGACGACTGCGTGCCAGACCCGACGAAGAAATGCCCTCACCCGGACAGGCCCACCCTAGCTCCACCGACCGGTACACCTCCGACCAGGCCATCGACAAAGCTGCCCCCGAACCCGCCACCTTACGACGGCTGCGATGGCGCCCCTTGCCCCGTGGATCCGACTGGCGCGCCGCTGTACCCTTGCGGAGGCCAGCCGCAGTACTACTGCCAGTGCGACTGGGGTGGCAAGGCTCACCAGATGCCGTGCGCCGGAGGAACCACATTCAACTTCGACTACCAGGTCTGCCTGTGAGCGAATCGCTGCCGAGCAACCACTGCAGCCCACAGTCTACAACAATCATCACCACCACCACCTTTGCCTTCTGTAAACACGACAGAAATGTGAAACCATGGAGAGGGCCTCGAAATAAACAAGTGTTCACATCGACAGATATTATTTCAACCCTTTACTCACGAACAAACAGCCCAAGTACAGACGTGACGACCACAGTCTACAACCATCATCACCACCGCCACCTTTGCTTTGTGTAAATAAGTCTGACTTGTAAAACCATAGCCGGGAAATAAAAAAAGTATACATCAAAATACATTATTTTTTCAACCCTTCGCTTTCGAACAAATCACCACCTTTGCTTTGTGTACACACAACTGAACTGTTAAACCATTGAGAGGGTCTCGAAATAAACAAGGGTTCACATCGAAAGATATTAATTCAATCTTTTGCTTGTGAACGAACAGCTCAAATATAGACGTGGTGGTACCGAATTTGAATTTAAATGTCCGTGTTTTGTAATCCGTGGCATGTGACACAAACTTCCGCCAAGTTTGTAGTTTAAGTGAACATGCCAGCATATTAGGTATGTCTACAATACTGGTTAAATTAAATTTGAAATGGTATTGAACTCAGATTATAAATAAGAGTACAGTAGCACCTATAGCGGCTACGCAGTAAATATTTTACAACCCTCGTGCTTCTCCTTCTTCGTGAGAATTAAATTAAATAAAAATAATGTTTCAAATCGAATTAAGGAACATATAAATGAACACTATTGCCGGCCAATCAGACCTTATTTAGGACGTTGACATAGTAATCTTGGCCCCATAAGAAAACGTCAATTATCTACCAAGCACATAGTAAAACTGAGATATGGAGAATGAGTATTAGACCCCTTGCACACACGCCGGATTTTTACCGGTCAAACGATAAGTTGCTATGTTGCTGTGCCGGCGCTGGTGATCCACAGTGCCGGCATTTTACAATTAATTACGCAAATCTAATAAGCAAACCTCGGTGGACAGGTCTGATTTTATACATCCATAAATATTTACAGCTAGACATGAAAAAACATTCTCATGCAGCAACGCGTTGATTAAAACTCATGAAATCGTTTAGTTAGTAGTTAGCAATTGGAAATCACTCTTGTAGAGGCGACCAAGATATTAACTTGGCGAGTGCTGAAGGTGAAATATATTGAATTTTTCCAGATTGCTTTTTCTTGCGGCACGGAACTAACGCACAATCCTACACTTATTTATGTCGGGATCGCCACTTTTAAATAATTAAAACACATTTAAGAACATGGATGCTTGTATTTCTTATGATATACAAGGGGTTATCTCACAACGCGTACTTCCTTCATACCCGCTACATCCGAGTGGCTTACCACGTCACTTCCGGCCTCTAAGTCTCAAACAAAACACACGCTCAAAGTTTGAGCGTACACATACACAACATCCTCCCCCCTCTTAATGATACAATACATAATAAGAATTGGCAATAACACAAAAAAGTTGTAAGGCATAATTGCTTGGAAGTACCAATTAGCTGATGGCATAGTCCGATAGGTAATTTGGTCTTCTGGTAACCCTTTTACAGTGGCCTTCCTAGCCTCTTGTTTGTGCATCTGGAAAGGGAGGATCTCCAGACTCGGGGGCGGTATTTCCTATAACCTCAGACCCAAAGATAAGCAGACCTCAAAGTGGCCCCTAAAATGCGCAATTAATTGTTACTGACAATGGTTGTATTGCGAAGAAATTTTAACTGAAACTATCATTTTTTACATGTTCAACCCTACTCAAAATGCCGTTTTCTTTGCTATAAATGAATGATAAAATAAACTCAGTAAACCACTATTAATTAAGTCGATACAATTTAATTAATTGGAATTATTAAATTATATCGATATAACTTACCTCGTGTAAGATTCGACGATGAAGACCAATAATTTTTGCTATCTTTACGGAAATAAATCAATTCCATCGGTCCGTTCGTATATTTTCCGTTGAACTTGTAGCTTTCGCAGGTAAATTATATCTTCAGATGGTTAATGAGGCTCCAGTGTTGCTCGTGATGAACCATTTAGCAATTCCTTTTGTGTAAAGATGATGGTATCTGGTTACTCCACCGGGACATGGCTTCAGTTGATCATAGCTATCTGGGAAACCAATCTGCGAAAGACCAGAGGAAATAAATGCTACCTTGTTATTTTTATAAATCAGTGAAGAGATATTCATTTCATCGACGGACAGATGAAAGAATTATGGCATAATTATTCAGGCTTAACGACACTATTTTGAGGCGAAGAAAGGTATGATAGCTACTAGCTAACGCCATTGTAAATGAACAAATTGAAAAAGGCTTATTATGCTTTAGAGATATCTGTGGCTAAGTGGAAGAAGACGATCACGTTAATGACTGAATTTAATAGCATACATGCTTTCGAAGATTGGAGATATTCGCACCTTTTGAAAGCTCTGGCACTGTATAGGTTTCTCTGTTTAATGTCGACCAATTAACAAGACAACAACCATTTTGAGAGAGACCACACCAGGTATTTGCAAGTTTTTCTGCGATTAAAATCATGGCAGCAATAATGATAATATCGAATGACAGATACACAGCTGGTATAAAGCTGGGAAATCTATTAAATATTTCCGTTTCATAAAATATTTACCACCAAAATAATAGGCAGATTCGATGGAGAATTTGACAGCGTTATCCCTAAGCTACGAATACGATCCTTGAATTGACTTTCATAATGCTCATTGTAGCTTTCATTCAATTTGAAGGTTTTCCTATTTAAATCGTAAATAAATGTGTCGCATCGATGACAATGAAGTGAATTATGATGGAGAGAATTTTTATGCACTAACGTGAACATAACTTATCGCTTAGGTAGTTACCGCACAATTTTAATATTCTTATCGCTTGTGAAGTCCCATTCACTGCCTATCTCCGCTATTCACCCTAGTATGGAATAATTTTACAACATGAGAATTATTTGTGACATGTTTATACGTGAGTATTATTGTGATTAGACCAAAATTACAATTACAACCTCTGTTCACTAATACCGATAAAAATGCATTATCTCAATTTCCTCAGTCAACACCGGTGGTATTTTTCTTTGTATTTCCGTAGATAGCTGGTAGATATCGCTCCTCATTGTCTCGTTTCCCCGGAATGAGACGGTGACTTCAACGAACGAAGAAACGGCTGAAAAAGTCCAAAAAACTAATTTTATAAATTTCAAACTTGCAAAAATGTGATTCTACGAAAACGACGGTTTGTTAAGGACTGGGGTGCGTTGTGTTTTCTTCGTAAGTAGGGGTAAGGGGAGGTGATGGATTGGAGGCTACAATTGAATGGAAACCGTTGTTAGTCTAGTGTATCGTTTTTCGTAAAGCGATGATGTGTTCTGCAAATGTACCTTCTAACCTTCGAAGACGACTAGAAAATCCTGGAATATTGATCACGTGTGTCATGACTGTTGGCTTTTTAAGAAATTTCGCGCTATTTTTGTATAACAGCGTCAACTTGAGAACAAATGTTATTGGTTAAACGTATTATTGTTTCTCCGCGGGATAAAGTTTTTATTTATGACATAGAATGTCAACGTATTTAATAATGTATGTTACTAGATAAAATTTCAAATAACCCAATGTCTACGATCATTAGCGTTTCATACATATTTCGTTGCCTTAAAAAGAAATCGTTTATAAATTATCGTGACGTCACAGGTTTACGTCACACGGCTGACGCGTGTGCCATTTAGAAACTTATCCTCAACTCGGCTCTCTTCAGCCGGAGTAATTGTGGTTAAGTAGATAAAATAATTCATTTACGTAAACTGTTTTTATTCCTGATTTCCTGCTCTCCACAAACTTGCCATACCTGAGTATAACATCACACGTGGAAGGTTTTTTGGTGAGGGATATTTCACTTGAAAAACGTGAGATAATGACGGCGGACATATTGTAACGTAGCGACTCAATTTGAGTCGGAGTCTCGTAATAAATTAAATAATAAAATCGTAAAATTGAGGTCTCGTAATATCAACTTGGCAACCGAGTCTAGTTTGAGTCAGGATCAATACCTGAGCAAAGTTCTAGAATGCGGCCCTGAGTCTCATCTACTGCGGTTGCAGACCAGAGAAATTACTTCCGTGACGAAAAATCGATATATCTCCCCTCCACCGAGTTCCGGTTTCCAATCAATAAAAACACTATTTTTATTATAATAATACTATTTGTAGAGTTTTTATTTCGTATCCGTTCCTGAGCTCCTATGAGTTTGCCCTAGCCAGAGGCCTGGACCGCGCAATTCAATATTTTGACGAAGAACGTTTTGAGTGATTCGACCGGTTCGCTCCCTAGAGGGCAATCCAAGATTCCCACCATGTGCGCCTTCGCCTTCAGCTATTTCTTCAGCGCGCCATTGGCCACTTCCTTCTCCTATTACGACTTTTGCTCGAGTTTGCTCAGATCCTCGAAGGTCGTCAGCATTATGTCGATGGTACTGGGATGACTTTTAGGCTGGCTTGAGGACCTTTTAAATAAATCATAGTTTATACATTAATATTTCACTGCACTCAGAAATCGTCATTGAATACATACAACCAGGCTTGTAAAACGTATTTCAATCTATCAAGGATTCGAAAACATATTAACAGGATAAATAAGTAGTGATACACTCAGGGCTAAGCTCTCCCGGAGCTGCCAGTGAAGTAACTGGAAGATCCAGGGTCAAGACCCAGCAAAAGTAAATGATTTCTTTAATGCAAATTTCACCCTCTGTGTAAAAGACGATTTCGTTGGTGAGTCCATCCTCCGGGTTACTCCCGCATTGCTGTTTACCAAGTGTCAGTTCTCAACAAACTCTTGTCACCTGATAAACAGCAACACGAAAGTATTCCGGAATATGAACTCAGCATACGAGCCCCGTGAATGCTGACATTCTTACTTTGGTTTTGTTCTTTTCATTGAAATATTCTGACGACGTTTGATGTTGAAATCATCTGGTATGTCTTAAGCGATGCGTAAAAAACATAAAATGTGAGTTGGTGTTGCTGCTCCTTCCGTTGTCCACTAGGAGGCGAGGCTCCTAGGGAATCTTGCTCCTAGAGGCCAAAGAGGAACGAAGCAAGAAGGAAATAGTCAGTATAATAGCAAAATAGAGCATTCCTCTAAAACAGGAGTCCTCTTGTATCTGAAAATATAAGCTTGGCGTCATGAAACAATCTCAGCTAGCATTCCGATGTCGGTCCAATGTTAATACGACGGTGGCGTAGGCCGGCTGCAGGTCGGCCCGACATCGGCAGCCGACGTCGGTCCATCATATATAAATATTTATTTAGGACCAGCGGACCACTTGGCGTTGCTCGGGAAGAATAGTAGCCGGCGCTATTATCGTTCAAACCGGCGCTAAAGCCGCGCAAAGTGGTATGCGTAATATTTCAAATCCTGCCGCGCTTTGAACGGCTTTAGCGCAGGTTTGAGGCTCTCAACCGGTTGTGGCTTCTTGGAAGTTCTTTCTCCCGCGCGTTGCCATTCTTGATGGATCGCGAGGGCCTAACATCTAGTACCATTAGCCTCGGTACAATTGCCATGGGAATTAAGGAACCTGGGTAGTGTAGTGGTCTGCACATTGGCCCGTAAAGTCAAAGGTCCGTGATTCGATTTCCGATCCAGGGGAATTTTTTATCATGGCAATTCATGAATATTTCACCGCCATTCACGCGGCAGGATTTGAAATATTACATGAGGGGAGTATCCTTTGAGCTATGTTTTTCCTTTGAGTTTGTCTAGAAGTGTGTATAACCGGCAGGATGTCCAATCGCCAAGGTTATAGTATGTGACGTGTCAAATGCTAACGAGCGAAAGGCAAATAAAGCGTCGGACGCAACCTAAAGTAGCACTACGGGGTTCGGTAGCATGACATGCACCTGTCTGCTTACTTTTGTCACAATTCATACAGCCATGGAGTACATGCGAGGAACCAACGAGAGGCAGGAGGGGGCAGCTGCCACCCCAGAAGCAAATATTGCAAATGACTTTGAGGAAAATAATATTTTTCAAGCAAATACTTTTAAAAACAAATGAGGAGCTGTTACAGTTTCCTTAAAATGTTGATTTCATTCACCTTTTCCATGCTTCAATCTTACACATAACTTGAACAACCATGGCTTGCCCCCCTCCCCTTAGTTTTAATCCTGGGTACCCCCTTGATGGTGTATTTCTCCTTTCATGTGAAGCTTTTAAATTTCCTCCCATTGTCTTTTCCACTAACAATAAGCCTCCCTCGCCCTCTTAGTTTCACGCCGTTATCGATTTTTATTTGCCTCTACATCCATTCTCCCTCCTCCGTGCCCAGGTTCTTCCACTGCCTTCTCTCTTCCATTTTTTTTATCATTTCCTTCATCATTCATGGCTTTCTAATCCTTCTAAAGTCAACGTATCCAATTGACTTCTTGGCCGCTGTCACTACTCCAGTTTTAATCTCATCTCACCCTTTCTCTACATCCTGTGAATTTTCAATCTCCCGGATACTATTTTCCACTATTTCCTGATATTCTCTCCTCATACTCCCTCCAGTGTGTCCACATCCCATTTCCTTGGGTAAAAGAATTTTTGGTGGCTAGAGTGTTGGCTTTCCAACCCATAGACTTGGGTTCAAATCATGCCGGTGGCAGAGAATGTATAGAGACTCCACGATCCCCGGTTGAGTGTTGTGTTGTGGACATTTAAAGTGCAATACTTTGTCCATCTGATGGGACGTTAAGCCGTGGTCCTCTTGATGCCTTTTGTTAACCCATTATAACCCAATGTTGCTATTCAGAAGTCTTTTGAATCATACATTGCATTTCATAAGCACCTACCTAGTTGTGATCGGAATTCGCATCAGCTGCAGGGAATCTCATAGAATTTTTACACTATTCCTAAATCTCTGCCTCAACATGATATTCTATAGGCTATTCTAATCACTGGGATAGTCTTTATGATATCTCAACTTTTCCATGAGTACCTTTGCCCTTCATAATGATTAAACCATGTGTTTGTGATAAATAACTTGTTTCACCTGCAAAATTCTGCTGCTTTCTCTCCCCTGTCATTCCACATTTCTATTCCAAATTCTCCTACATACTATTTCATTTCCAACCCTCGCTTTACCAACTGAGGCATTCCAGTCCACCATCACTACTATATTTTTCTTGCCTGGGAATCCTCTAACTATTCCCTCAAGCTGTTCATACACCACGCCTACTACTTCCTCCATATGATTTATAGTGGGCATGTAAACTTGAAACCTCACAAAGTTGGTGGGGCACACCTCAATTTCTACTGTGGCAATCCTATCGCTTACCTGATCTATTCCTATCACTCTCTTACAGATCATATACCACTAAAAAAAGAAAATAACATCAAGAAGTTACATCAAAAATAAAGAAAATAACCAATGTTATTTTTGTTTTATTGAGTGGTCTGTTTTGGGTTAAAAATTCATAGATTTGAAATGGCATCATCAGTGGTTTGGATGAGAATTGAATAGATAAGAAGATAAAATATTTTTGGGCTAAGTATAGCCAAATGCTGAAGCCAGTGCCTATTTTGACTGCTCATCCATATGAATTATATCACCCTGGACAATAGAGAATATTATCTGATTTAAAAAAATCCTCTTGGGTATGATCCAGCCGGAAGATGCATATACACTTCAGAGTCCATGGAGCTGCTACAAAAAAGGAAATGAGTCATAAGTCTTATTTTTTAGTTAACTGAATGCCATTTCTTTGCGTAAGCTAGCCAAAAATCCAGTTTCTATATAATCATTTTAACACTAGAAGGACGGCAGGGGTCATTTGACCCATTTTCAGAATTCAAATTTATTTTTCTCTTATTAAAATATTTTTTTAAATTTTGAAACTTTCTGACTTAGTTCATTTTGGTCTATATTTTGATAAATTAGTGAAAATTCAACAATAATGTTTTGTTTTAAATTTTTATGACGTGTTATACCTAGAAGGACGGCTAGGGGTCATTTGACCCACAACTGGTTTTCGCGCTATTTTCTTGCCCGTGGGCACTTTAGTGCCATGTATATCATATAATCCGCAAGACGCTAGTGTGGTAGATGATTTGCTTCATTTTGTATCTGGAAGTACCCGGTTCAATGCCAGTTTCGTCCCAAGGGCTCCTATCTGTATTTGAAAACCTAGGCATAGCGACTTGTTGTGCACAATATTTCGATATTTTTTGGGCAGCAAAAGGAAATTAAAACTTTTCAATCCTTCATTTGCGTAAATTCATGTAATTTTGATATTTTAATTTTGTTTTATTTATTGTTCAATGGTTATTGTATTACCCACACCGGAAAATCGTCACGTATCCCAAGAATTGTTTTCCGTCGTCCAAGATTCAGAGCTCTTAGAGACATTATTTTCAATATCGACTCATCAGGTTTACGAATAACTTTAATTTTTATGGCCTGACGGCACTGTCACTTGATCTAGCCCCTTTGCCGTGTGTCCAGCATTAGTGCCGCCTGACCCCGTCGGGGTTTGGGGCGGGTTGACTGCACGCTGCGTCCTGGGGAAAAATCCTGTCTCTTTTTGAGAGAGCGGAGGAATTGGATGGACTGTAAAATTCCACTGTAAATCCTACCCTTGGAATCCGCACGTAGGTCGGAGAAGAAGCATTACTGCAAGTTCCTGGGGTATACGAATCAGGATACGGTTGGCAGTTGAGTCCCTGCCTTTCGAACGGCAATTAGCGTTATTTCTGAAAATTTTGTCCTTTTGTACGAATTTCTAATGCTCTCCAGCTTTCTATACCTCCAATGCAACTAGCGAATATTCTACCATAATGCGCTTTTGTTTGTGGATTTTTTTGCATGCATATCAGTAGCGAGTTGAGGAAGAAAGTAAGAAGTCGAGAAATATATCAAAAGAAGAGAATCGTCGCGATTCAAATAGCTGTAGGGAATATTGAAGATCAGTCTGGAAGTGAATCGTAAACATCAGTTCAAGGAAATTCTGACCAATCCATCAACATCTGCGTGTGATGGAAGCGACAAAGTCCAAGATAGTGAATCCGATGGCGACTTTGGCGCAACAGTAAATGCACAGCTCTATCCAACAAAATGCAGCTGTCCTTTTATGAGGTAAATTCCAAATAAACCTGACAAATTTGGAATACAGTACTGGGTTTTGACAGACGTGAAATGAAAATACAGCCTAAACGAATTTCCATATTGTGGAAAAGATGATGATTGGCCATCAAATCAAGCGTTGGGGAAATAAATAGTTACTAAAGTGACCGTAACATACAAGAAGTCAGGAATAAATGTAACTTGTAACAATTATTTTCCATCCATCCAGCTGGCAGGAAGTCATAAAAAAATGGAAAACTTCTCTTGCATGGACGATCTGAAAAAAACAGGCGTGACGCACAAATATCCATGACCCCTAAAATAGCCATGTAATCCATTCAACGCGAGCGTTCAAAAATACCTTAGGCCATACTCTTACGTAGAATCAGGCAAACTAGAACAATAATGTACTCTCACTCAGCAGCATGATCTCAGACGACACCATTTCCGAAACGAATAAAAGAATACCAGAGACCATCCTATTTCACAATAAAAACCAAGCGGGAGTAGATATGATGTATAGCATGTATCAATTTATTTACACGCCTCCAAATCCAACAACCAACCATATCTCCACGGGCACAAAAAGAAAAAGGTGCCAAATACCATCAAATTGAATCATTGCACCAATTTCCTTTCCATTTTCCAAATTCCTTTTCATGTGCAAATGGCTGGTGTCCTAACACCCCCTGCCAAACGCTTTTAAGCGGCTTGCGGGTTAGTGTGTAGATTTAGATGTAGATGAATAAATCGTCCAATGAACGCATTCAGCGCAAAAAAATATTTATTGGAAACAGCGCTGAAAAAATACTAAGTATCTGAGATTTACAACAAAGTAATAAGTTTTAAAATTTTTAATGCAAATTTTGTAAACCCAGTACCCCTATTGTTTAAACATGTAACACAACTTTTGTATGTAGTGTATGTATTTTCATTATTTGATTTGCAATCGACTACTACCTACGGTTTAATTCATGATTCTTTGAAATAATTGATATTAACTTTTGACGATGGAAATAATATTTAATAATGTTACATAGTGTTTTTAATGGACTGATTCAACAATTATTACGATTAAACTGAATATTGGTTGAAAATTAGGTGTTTTATTCAAAAATACATTTTAGGGGTCAAATGACCCCTAGCCGTCCTTCTAGTGTTAAAAACTGAAATTTTTTTTTGCATTTTCTGTAGATGGCCATGGATTGCGATATATTTGTGACAAATAACAGAATTTTGATAAAAAAATCTATCTGGAATTAAAAATTTTTCTCAAAAGATTTTAGTAATAAATTTGAAATAATTATATAGTCAGATAGAAATTCAATTCCCAAGGAAATAATGGAAAAGTATCATGTGTCCAATAGGATATTTGGCATCATAATTTCACCAAAGGCCAATGCCTTTTTTTTTGCTGTTCATCCATATAAAATATATCACCCTGTATATAAGCAGATTTAGGGGAGGAATACAGGTGCACCTCTCCCTCCCCCAGACGCTTAAAAATTAGACAAAATTTTGTAAACAGTTACTAATACATTTGTTTTGTTTTTGTATATTACGGAGCCTCAATCATTTAATTTCATATTAACTTTCATGATAAAATAAGGAGAATATTTTGTACAATAATTTTTGTCTTGTTTTTAATCTCAAGTATGTGACGATTGTTTGCCTTGTGTTCCCCCCAGAAAAAATCCTTGATCCGCCCCTGACCCTGCACTATAAAGAATATTACCTCCTTTAAAAAAATCCTCTTGAGTATGATCCAGCCGGAACATGTATAGGCACTTCAGATTCCATTATGAGCTGCTGCTAAAAAGGAAGTGAGCAATGAGTGTTATGCTTTAGTTTACTTAAGCCATTTTTTTGTGTAACTTCAGCGAAAACTCCGTGCAACAAAATTTCTATGCAATCATTGTTAAAAATTTAAAAATTATTTCATTTTCTGTAGGTGGCCATTGATTGTGATATATTTGTGACAAATAACAGCATTTTTCAAAAATATCTTGAATTAAAATGTTTTCCTCAACAAAATTTTAGTGAAAATTTTGGAATAATTATGAAGTCTTCCGTATAACAGCGAAGAGTTAGTTGTGAAAATTTGATAGATAACTGGGTGTAAACAATTTAACTCCAATTTTAAACAAAATTTATTAGGATATACTTTGCCTGGAACATTCATCACAAGCAATGGATCCAATGGACAAGGATCATGTGAACCCATTATATTTTAGGTGTCTCATAAAAATTGTTCTCATAACTACCACTGCCTCACTGATTGACTTTGTTTTCCCAAAACTTAACGTATGGTAACATGATTGCTTCTCTTCGCTCAACTGCAACCATCTATTTTGAACCCTCTATGCAACTTTTGTCTCATATAGTATTAGGCAAATAAATATTATCTTTTACATTTTACACCATCTTCCATTATTACCATTTGAAATACAATTGTCTTGTCAAAATCCCCTGGCCAAGACCCATCCTCATAGATTCAGAGTACTAGTTTAAAAAACATTCTACCACCACCCTAATTCTTCAGAAGCTTACACTTGATGACCTGCAAGCTTGTCAAATCCAACCTATTTCCCAGTCATCGTATCGTGAAATGCTCTCTCAATGTCTATGTATATGATCCAAGTTCAACAGAATCCTTCTCAATGATAGTGTTTGTTTTTGGGAATCGCTGCGTAGGTTAGCATTTTCATACTCAATGTGTCACTCCTCATACAGGGAGGGAAACCGTTCTCGTCCCTAGCTTATAAAGGTTTCGTTAACCCATTGTTGACCCGATTTTGAATTTTCACGGAAGGCGATAGCCGTTGGTCATTATATTGGGCCAGGAACCCTCTCCATATGCGGCTGAGGTTATATCCATCCTCCCTATTGAAGTTGTTTGGCCTTTTCGCTATCTCAACGGATTCACGTTTCAGACGTATTCACGAATCTTTTCCATCATTCCTCCGATGCCCTCTTAGTTTATAATTGTAATTGATTATTGATATACCCACGTATCTTTTTTCCCTGCTCTCTCTCAATGACCTTCCAATTCCTTCTATTCTCCATCTTTTTTATTATTTCCCATTTCATCCATTGTTTTTCATCCTCTCACCTTCACCATATCCAATTAAAATCTTGACTGCTGGGATGGGGGTACTACAACCACCCCAGACACTTAAACACAAACAAGATTTTTAATACGATTATCATTATGATCGTTTTATTTTGTGTATTACGGAGCCTCGATCATTTAATTTATTATTCATAACTTTCACATCAAAATAAAGAGGATATTTTCTACAGTAATACATAGTTGTATTATGTTTTTAATCGAAATGAAAATGTACAACCTTGGTAACTTTGCACAGAAAAATTTATTCGTACGATGCGTTTCGACGCTGAGGCATCATTATCAAGTGCTTAGTAGCAGGTATACCAGGAATTTTGTTCGGTGGGGGGGGTCCAAAACCAGGGGGGAAAATTAAAAAAAAACTGGACACTAAGAAATGAGTTTTAAACTAATTTTAACACTTTTCATAATCGAAAAAAACCTAATTTGTTAAAGAAACGTTTTGTTAATTCCTGATTTTTTAATATTTTGTTTTCTTTTATGAAGGACAATAATTGTGTTTTTATATTTTGGGGGGGGGGAGGGGCGGGGGGTCCGGACCACCCAATTCACCCCTGGCTACGCCACTGACTACCAATATACTTTCTTTCAATGCTTGAAACTCATAGAATATAGAATTTCTCCCTTTGATTTCAACTAACCTGCTGCTTGAGGAAGAGGAAGTCGTAGAAGAGGTGCTGAATGTCCTGGCTGTTGGTCTATGGAGTGGTAGTGGTGGAGGAGGGTATGCCCTCGGTGCCTGGTACCGCCATAGGGAGGGTGAACCTGTTTCTGATATGAAAATATTACTGTTCACAGATGAGTGTGCTTCCAATGCAGACTGCCACGCAAAGAACCAACATCAGTCACATCATGTAAGATTGATTGACACATATTTTAAAGCAAAGATGTGCCACAAATTGTGTATGGTTGTATGGCATGGTTGTATCCCAAAAGTAAGGATTCACTTCTGCCATTTGACTGTGTACTCTGCTTACTTCTTCCAACAAAAAAAGTGGTTGAGATAACTCAAATGGGCATAAGGCCATTAATTTTCTATGTGAGTGCTTGCCTAATGTGCAGGTTGCTTATACTGGAAAAATGGAGTCAACTTGTATGCAAAGGAAATCCTTATTATAAATATGCTAGAAATTCCATTTTTTAATCCTAATGAAAACTGTAGAGTTTCGGGATATTTCGCATAAGCTCTTAAATATTTTTACCCTTTCCAGCAGGTACCTGGGATAAGAAGATGATTTTGCGTAAACACTTTGGGAATGATGAGCATGAGAATATTTCACCTTCCTCCTAGGAACCCTTTTTTTGGGAAGAGTTGCACAAGTTTTCTTGTCCCCTCGATTTGGGACCAAACACAACCAGGTGCCGGACCATTACCCCAGCCACTGGACTCGACCCTAAAACCCTTTCTTAGCATGAGTTCATGGTCAAATCATTACATTACAGGTGTTTTTATAAAATGATTTCTTTTTATGATTTTCAATTATTTTTGCCAACATAAAAATAACTAAAATTTTTCTGCATTAATGAATTTTTAATGGATTTCAGCGTTGATAGTAACAACTTTACGGGGAGAGTATCATGTATTTTTCATCAGATGTGAACACACCAGGTACTAAGACTTTCACACTAGAATAATAACACAATAAATCCACTTAAAAATTGCTAATGCACAGAACAACATAGAATTCATTTCAAATTATAACAAATTGGGAATGCAAAATTTTTTTCTTTGTGAAAATCATTGAGAGTTGAGCCAGTTCACCATACATTCTAACTGCGAGGAGGATCATAAATGATTATGAAGATCGGGCCAATTTCCGAGGAGTAGCACAAAGGTCTCACAAAGTTGGTCTGAGGCAGGGATTAAAAACCTCCTACAATTGCTACTTCAGTGGTCAATTTCATTCTCCCACGGTGGTGATAGAGGACATTAATTTTTTTTGTGCTAATAAGTTCATGACAGCTATAGATGTCCTTAAGTTTTTGTGTGTGGAAATGCTCATCGGCTAAAGTCAATTCATATTCGGCATGAAAGGATTAAGTAAGACTCTAGATTAATGGAAATAACCAATTACCTTTCGAATAACCAGCCAGGAATGTCTGGCTGGTCTGGCTCGAAGGACCTCCCTACGTCCCTCATCCACCTGGCACCACTGTGCTCTCCTTCTTCTGCATCCACACCTGCTCCCTCATCCTCACGCTCCTCTGCAATAGGCGGAAGTCTTTGAAATAGAGTGTGGAGGATGAGGGCAGGTGTGCGAATGTGTGCCCCCCGCGCCTTATTCCACGCAATGCTGTGTCTTTCCAGCAACCCCTCCAAACCCTCCTCTTCCTCCTCTTGTCTGCAACAGCAGCAGCCTGTCCAAAATAGAAGAGAATATATTAAATTTTGTAGATGCCAGGAAATTGTCCTGATTGTAAATCATGCAGCATTAAAATTGTTAGAAAGTTTGTTCAGATCTAATGCACCATATTTCAAACCATTACGTTTTTTAGTAAAAACAAAGAACTGTCCTCAACAATCCTCCTTTTTTCTAAACAACCCCATAACAATTCAAAATATAAAAATATTGGAGTCATACATTAGTGTTATTAATGCTCAAGTATAGCTACTTAATTCTGACAATCCCAATCGCTTATCATCACCAAGGTTACAACCTGCATTGGGACAAAGTAAATTTTTGCAATTGCTAATGCATAATAGTCAATTAATGGTTGAGAGTTAGTCGTTTGGCCTGAGCATAACAGAAATAAATTTCTATATTTCCCAAGGGCAGTTTTTGTTATTAAGGTATTTTAACAGTTTTTAGCAGGCTTGCATTGAACATTTGCTAATTTTAGCTCTATTCAAACCCTCTGTCTCCTCCACATCTCAATTAGCAGCTTTGTCTTCTCACCCACCATGTCTTGTACCTCATCATTCCACTTCCTCTCTGTCCACTACACCAACTTCCTCCACGAATACATTTTGAACCATTCTTTTATTTTCCTGTCCCTCAAACTTAACCTCACTGAAAAAGGTTACACTATTGATGAGACTTTACCCGCCTTTTCTTTGGAATCTAACACAAGGATCCTTTCATTTTCCTCTTCATGAACATCTTCTTTGCCAATGCTATTCTCCTCCTCCCATAGGCGGAGGATACATATGGGGGATGCAGAGGGTGTACACTCCCCACCCCCCCCCCCTCTCGGGGCTGCCCGCACTTACGGGCATTGTAAAACCACAATCTATCTACAAATCCTTTTCTCTCATTCCCGTTTTCCCTGCACTATATAATGTATGGCTCCGATTTGGCGGCGAAAAGTTCACCCTACTTTTACATATTTCTCTGATTTCCTTTCAACACATATGAAAAATTAAGATCCCAGCAAGGGCATATGCAGGACCAAAACCAGGGACTCATAGCATGTTCAAGTTACTTTATAAGGTTAATGGAACAAAAATTTTAAGAAAATTAATAACAGATTTTTATTAGTTTTTTTAAATAATTTGCTTGAAAAAACAATTATTTTTATTGAGTTCCATGCCTTATACTAATATCATTTATCTTCAAAAGAAAATTTGTTAAAAAATTTCATATATATTAAATATCTTTTCGCTTTCGAAGAAACAGTAGTACAATGTTCCTTTTGATAAGATTGGAAATTATTTATTTCTATCGTTTTATAACACAAAACATAAGATGGAGGAAAGCTCTCCAAGCCACCAATATTCATGGTAACATTATTAGGTATCCTTGCGAAACAAATAGTAAGCCAATATGAACCTTGGACATTATGATCATTACCAACAGCAAAGGTAAACTTAAATCCAAAAAGAGTTCCAATAGTATCAGCAACCCATACATTAACAGCTCCAGCATCATTAGCCTTCAAAACAGTACAATCCTTGATGATTTTCTCCACTGGTCTCCGAGGAGCCCATCTCCTTACAGATCGACACTTAGACATGTTGTCTACTACCACTGACGTCACAAATGACACTCAGCTCACTCAAAGAGACAGTAGACTCTTATCTAAAACCCCCACCCCCGCTGGGTATACCCACGAATCCAAGAGATTTTTATTCACTCATTAACATGCCTCTTCTGAATATGTTCCAAAACACCTCATCCACCTTAATTAAGTTTTAAATAACTTCAGATGATTAGTTTAGCATTCATTCAGATAAGCACTCATTTTACTTTTTCTTATTCTGCATGCAATAAAAATGCTTATTTTTCTGAGCCAAAAACATTCACGTAAAAATTTCCAATTTATAAGCAATCTATCAACGACATATCCAGGGATCTCAATCTTCTACCCCTTACCCTGAAGCGTGATGTAGCCGATGTAATCCTGCTAGTTAAAGTTATTATTGGTTACGTAAAAATTTGCATCTCCTGGATGAAATTGACTTCAGAATCCCAAATACTACAAGATCCTGCAACATTTTGAGACGCAGATACCATGTAACCAATTTCGACTTCAACAGTCCTCTTGCGAGATTTGCCCGCCTTGGAAATCAAGTTGCGTTCGAAGGCGACCTCTTTTTTGACAGCCTCCATAAAATCCGAAGGCAGGCCTCTCTTGTCCTGGTTCCGTGATAAGTCGTCTTTCTCTCGTTCACTTTACTTAGTCTGACCTTATTCGTTGTCACACTCCCCTTTGTTATTTCACTATCTTTATACCAGCTTATGTTTACATATACCACTGTATATTATCTGTGAATTGGCTGCTCCCATTAAAAAATAAATAAATAAAACCCATTGAAAAATAAATAAAAATACTCCAGAAACCATATAAGAGTTGATAATATATGTATAGATCTCCCAATATTTTAATATCAACTTATTTTCATATACTGGTCCAGACCCACCTCCCGGCTACGCCACTGACTACCAATATACTTTCTTTCAATGCTTGAAACTCATAGAATATAGAATTTTTCCCTTTGATTTCAACTAACCTGCTGCTTGAGGAAGAGGAAGTCGTAGAAGAGGTGCTGAATGTCCTGGCTGTTGGTCTATGGAGTGGTAGTGGTGGAGGAGGGTATGCCCTCGGTGCCTGGTACCGCCATAGGGAGGGTGAACCTGTTTCTGATATGAAAATATTACTGTTTAGAGATGAGTGTGCTTCTAATTCACACTTCCAAGCAAAGAACCAACATCAGTCACATCATGTAAGATTGATTGACACGTATTTTAAAGCAAAGATGTGCCATAAATTCTGTACAGTTGTATGCAGGGGTGCCGACTTACAAAAAATATTGGGGGGGCAAAAAACAAAAACCTTGCCCCGGTGAATTTTAAGTTTTTTAAGCATTTTAGAAGAGTCATATAATCAAAATTGGAACCCTGATCACTTGAATTTCAATATCTGGACACTCCGGAGAAAATCGACAAGCCTTACACATTTTTTCCTCACAAACATAACGAATTTTTTAGGGGGGTCGGGCCCCCTCAGGCCCCATGGAGTCGGCGCCACTGGTTGTATGGCATGGTTGTATCCCAATAGTAAGGATTCACTTCTGCCATTTGATGGTGTACTTATGCCTACTTCTTCTAATAAAACTAGTGGTTGAGATAACTCAACTGGGCATAAGGCCATTAATTTTCTATGGGAGTTCTTGCCTAATGTGCAGGTTGCTTATACTGGAAAAATGGATTCAACTTGTATGCAAAGGAAATCCTTATTATAAATATGCTAGAAATTCCATTTTTTAATCCTAATGAAAACTGTAGAGTTTCGGGATATTTCGCATAAGCTCTTAAATATTTTTACCCTTTCCAGCAGGTACCTGGGATAAGAAGATGATTTTGCGTAAACACTTTGGGAATGATGAGCATGAGAATATTTCACCTTCCTCCTAGGAACTCTTTTTTAGGGAGGAGTTGCACAAGTTTTCTCGTCCCCTCGATTTGGGACCAAACACAACCAGGTGCCGGACCATTACCCCAGCCACTGGACTCGACCCTCAAACCCTTTCTTAGCATGAGTTCATGGTCAAATCATTGCATTACAGGTATTTTTATAAAATGATTTTTTTTATGATTCTCAATTATTGTTGCCTCCATAAAAATAACTAAAATTTTTCTGCATTAATGAATTTTTAATGTATTTTCAGCAATGATATCCATTTTTATATGTCTCTGAGAGGAATCTGGACCTCTGAAAATTTGTTCATTTATCAAATTTGCAGAAAAATATCCTAAATCTGCTCCAGGCTAACCAAACTATTTCCAAATACTCGGTTGAAATTTTTTCTTGAAAATGTTTGACTTCATTGCGCAGCTAATAAGTGCTGGGCAGAGAAAAAGTCTCTGAAAAGGCATTAAGAATATTTGGCCGAACGTTGAAAAATTTAAGTTAAATTATGCAAAGTATGAAAAAGTTAGTTAGTTAAAGAATATAAGAGTTAAAAACCACAGAGAAGCTGATTCTACTCATTTTTTATTTTCTATGGTCTTGATGAAAGGAGAAACCGAATTTTACTTCCTTTTTATCCTGAAAATGGTGGAATTTTTTGAGAGGCCAATGAAATCGATTGTGATAAAGCTTGAAAGTAAAAGAGACCCATAGTTTTTTACTTGTTTTCAAATTGTAACCTATTTCTCAAGCTATCCTTGGTGAAATATTGAAGGTCTTACCCATTTTGATATTAAGTTCATGACGTCATTAACTCTTGCCCAGCGGGTCACGGCTCCTGTGCTACTTCTAGACCTTCATCATCCGTGTCACGTGATTCAGATCTTTAGTACTCCTATGAACGATTCTTTTCGTCCGGTTCTCTATTACGTTTCAACCAGCGTTCAGACCTCGCCCATAACCGCAGAATACGGGCCGTGTTTTTCTATTTTTCAAGTGCAAAGGTCGTCGTTTTCGTATTTTTGTTTGTACCTACTGCTCATTGTTTTTTAGGCTTTTTTTGGAAGTATGTTGCCGAGTTCATTTTTCAATTTGGTTTTGTTTCTCTTTAACTGTCACCGACAGGTGGAAAGATTTCTTGGTCTTGACAGGCAAACGCAAGTAACCTACGGTTCTAAAACATTGCTCCTCCGGATAAATTCCCAATGCTTTTCACACCTGAATTATGTTCTGAAGAACGGTGAAAATCATCTCTTAATGAATGTTATACCCTCTGAAACTTTTCCTGTGCACTTAAATAAAGTAAATGCATGGCGCGCCGTATTTATCGCGGATTTAGGATAGTAAATTTATCTTAAAATAATATGTACATTTATTCTAAAACTTGTCATTGCACTATATAATGTATGGCTCCAATTTAGCAGCTAAAAGTTCACCCTACTTATATGTATTTCTCTGATTTCCTTTCAACATATATGAAAAATTAAGATTAGTCCCAGCAAGGGCGTGCCCAGGACCAAAACCAGGGATGGGGGAACCCATAGTATGTTCAAGTTACTGCATAATGGTTAATGGAACCAAAATTTTAAGAAAATTAATGACTGATATTTACTAGTTTTTCAAATCATTCGCTTCAAAAACAATGATTTTTATTTCAGTTCCATGCCGTAGACTAATACCATTTATCTTCAAGAGAAAATTTGTTCAAAATTTTTGTGAGAACTAAATATATTTTCGCTTCTATGAAGGCAGCTCTCCCCCTCTCCTCCCCTGGGTCTGCCCACGAATCCCAGAGATTTTCATTAACTCTATAACATGCCTCTTCTGAATATGTTCAAAAACACCTCATCCACCTTAATTAAGTTTCAAATAACTTCAGATGAATAGTTAAGCATTCAGATAAGCACTCATTTTACTTTTTCTTATTCTACATGCGATAGAAATACTTATTTTTCACAGCCGAAAGCGTTCACGTAAATATTTCCAAATTATACGCAATCTATCACAGACCTATCCAGGGATCTCAATCTTCCACCCCTTGCCCTGCAGCGTGATGTAGCCGATGTAGTCCTGCTAGTTAAAGTTACTAATGGCTACGTAAAATGTTTGCATCTCCTAGCTGAAATTGACTTCAGAATCCCAACTACTACAAGATCCCAAGACATTTTAAGCCGCAGATACCTTGTAACCAATTTCGACTTCAACAGTCCTCTTGTAAGATTTGCCGGCCTTGGAAATCAAGTTGCGTTCAAATGCGACCTCTTTTTTATTAGCATCTTTAGAGGTCCGAAGTACGGGCGATTCAGACGGAATCAGACTCCGAACACCAATTGATGTAATGGGAGTTTCTTGGCTCCAAAAGAACAAAAATAAGTTTACAATGCACTGTAACACATCTAGTATATAATGCACTGACGCTCAGCCGGCACGCACGTATGTCTCTCCAGTCAGTCCTCTCTCCTTAAACTGCCAGGGACACTACTCTCTATATGCTAGGGTGCCAAAACCCCAGGGTCAAGTTACCCTGCCGGCGCCAAGGGCCTTCCGCCAGTCTCCCTCCCCTGGAAGAGGTGCTGCCTTCCGGCAGTGGCGCGGTATGATTCGAACGCCGGCCACAGCATCCATAAAATCCGAAGGCAGGCCTCTCTTGTCCTGGTTCCTTGTTAAGTCGTCTTTCTCTTGTTCACTTTACTTATTCTAATCTAATTCATTGTCACACTCCCATTTGTTATTTTACTATCTTTATACCAGCTTATGTTTACATATACCACTGTATATTATCTGTGAATTGGCTGCTGCCATTGAAAAATAAATAAAAAAAACCACTGCAGAAACCATATAAGAGATATTAATATATAGATCTCCTAATATTTTAATATGAAATTATTTTCATATACTGGTCCAGACCCCCCCCCCCTGACCCTGCCACTGACTCTGTTTACACTTTCTTCCAATGCTTGACACTCATAGGATACAGAATTTCTCTCTTTGATTTCAACTAACCTGCTGCTTGAGGAGGAGGAAGTCGAGTAGAGGTGCTGGATGTCCTGGCTGTTGGTCTACGGAGGGGTTGTCGTGGATGGGGGTCTGCCCTCAGTGCCTGGTACTGCCAAAGGGAGGGTGAACCTGTTTCTGATATGAAAATATTACTGTTCACAGATGAGTGTGCTTCCAATGCAGACTGCCACGCAAAGAACCAACATCAGTCACATCATGTAAGATTGATTGACACATATTTTAAAGCAAAGATGTGCCACAAATTGTGTATGGTTGTATGGCATGGTTGTATCCCAAAAGTAAGGATTCACTTCTGCCATTTGACTGTGTACTCTGCTTACTTCTTCCAACAAAAAAAGTGGTTGAGATAACTCAAATGGGCATAAGGCCATTAATTTTCTATGTGAGTGCTTGCCTAATGTGCAGGTTGCTTATACTGGAAAAATGGAGTCAACTTGTATGCAAAGGAAATCCTTATTATAAATATGCTAGAAATTCATTTTTTAATCCTAATGAAAACTGTAGAGTTTCGGGATATTTCGCATAAGCTCTTAAATATTTTTACCCTTTCCAGCAGGTACCTGGGATAAGAAGATTTTTGCGTAAACACTTTGGGAATGATGAGCATGAGAATATTTCACCTTCCTCCTAGGAACCCTTTTTTTGGGAAGAGTTGCACAAGTTTTCTTGTCCCCTCGATTTGGGACCAAACACAACCAGGTGCCGGACCATTACCCCAGCCACTGGACTCGACCCTAAAACCCTTTCTTAGCATGAGTTCATGGTCAAATCATTACATTACAGGTGTTTTTATAAAATGATTTCTTTTTATGATTTTCAATTATTTTTGCCAACATAAAAATAACTAATATTATTCGGCATTACTGAATTTTTAATGGATTTTCAGCATTGATAGTAACAAATTTAAGGGGAGAGTATCATGTATTTTTCATCAGATGTGAACACACCAGGTACTAAGACTTTCACACTAGAATAATAACACAATAAATCCACTTAAAAATTGCTAATGCACAGAACAACATAGAATTCATTTCAAATTATAACAAATTGGGAATGCAAAATTTTTTTCTTTGTGAAAATCATTGAGAGTTGAGCCAGTTCACCATACATTCTAACTGCGAGGAGGATCATAAATGATTATGAAGATCGGGCCAATTTCCGAGGAGTAGCACAAAGGTCTCACAAAGTTGGTCTGAGGCAGGGATTAAAAACCTCCTACAATTGCTACTTCAGTGGTCAATTTCATTCTCCCACGGTGGTGATAGAGGACATTAATTTTTTTTGTGCTAATAAGTTCATGACAGCTATAGATGTCCTTAAGTTTTTGTGTGTGGAAATGCTCATCGGCTAAAGTCAATTCATATTCGGCATGAAAGGATTAAGTAAGACTCTAGATTAATGGAAATAACCAATTACCTTTCGAATAACCAGCCAGGAATGTCTGGCTGGTCTGGCTCGAAGGACCTCCCTACGTCCCTCATCCACCTGGCACCACTGTGCTCTCCTTCTTCTGCATCCACACCTGCTCCCTCATCCTCACGCTCCTCTGCAATAGGCGGAAGTCTCTTTAATAGAGGATGGAGGATGAGGGCAGGTGTGCGAATGTGTGCCCCCCGCGCCTTATTCCACGCAATGCTGTGTCTTTCCAGCAACCCCTCCAAACCCTCCTCTTCCTCCTCTTGTCTGCAACAGCAGCAGCCTGTCCAAAATAGAAGAGAATATATTAAATTTTGTGGATGCTAGGAAATTGATGTTGATTATAGAGGGCATTTGCTTATACGGCTTAATAAGTCCATGATGGCTATATGTGGCCTTAAGGTTTTGCATATGAAAATGCTCGTCAGATGAAGCCAACAATATATTGGCATGAAAGGGTCTAGATTAATGGAACTAACCAATTACCTTTGGAAAAGCCAGCCTGGAATGGCTGGCTGCTCTGGCTCAAAGGCTCCCTATGGCCCTCATCAACCTGGCACCGCTTGGGTCTTCTGCTCCTGCATCCCCACCCGCCCCCTCATCATCACGTTCCTCTACAATGCGTACAAGTATTAGAATTGGTGGATGGAGGATGAGGGGGGGTGTGCGGATGCGAGACCCACGGGTGTTATTCCACGCAATGGAATGTTGACTGAGCAACCCCTCCAAACCCTCCTCTTCCTCCCCTCCCTCCAACTCCTGCCCTTCCTCCCCCCCCCTCTATCTCATCCTCCTTCTCCTGTTGTCTTTGGCAGCAACAAACTGTGCAAAAGAAGAAGAGAATATATTAAATTTTGTTGATGCCAGGAAATTGCGCATATTTTAAGTCATGCAGCATTAAAGTTGTTAGGAAGTTTGTTCAGATCAGATGCAACCATATTTCAAACTACTATATATTTTTAGTCAATACAAAGAACTGCCCTCAACAATACTCCTTTTTTCTAAACAACCCCAAACTAGCGATTCAACAAATAAAAATATTGGAGTCATACATTAGTGCTATTAATGAACAAGTATAGCTACTTGATTCTGACAATCCCAATCGCTTCTTATCACCAAAGTTACAACCTGCATTGGGACCAAGTAAATTTTGGAATTGCTAATACGTAAAGGTCCAGTAAGGGTTGAGTGTTAGTCATTTGGCCTGATTATCACAGAAATAAATTTCTATATTTCCCAAGGGGAGTTATGGTTATTAAGGTACTTTACCAGTTTTTAGCAGGCTTGCATTGAACATTTGCTAATAATGCCTCATTCAAACCCTCTGTCTCCTCCACATCTCATTTAGCAGCTTTATCATCTCACCCACCATGTCTAGTACCTCATCATTCCTCTTCCTCTACACCACTACACCAGCTTCCTCCACGATTATATTTTTAACTATTCTTATCTTTTCCTGTCCCTCCCACTTAACCTCACTGTAAAAGGTTACACTACTGATGAGACTCTTTCCATGTCGTTTTTTCCTAAATCTAACATAAGGATCCTTTCATTTTCCTGTTCATGAACATCTTCTTTGCCAATGCTAATCTTCTCCCTCCACAGGCGGATACGTAAGGGGGATGCAGATGGTGTACAAACCCCTGCCCCTTGCGGGGCCACCCACACTTCCGGACATAGTAAAACCACAATCTATCTACAAATCCTTTTCTCTCATTCCCATCTTCCCGCCTACTAGGCACTCTTCACTTTAGTGCTGTTTTCAGTATTCTCTCAGTTCTTGCTCTCTCAATCCAAACCCTCTGTCTTATCCACAGATGCATGATTGCACCTATACATTTGAAGGAGATCTGCTATGAGGGAGAGGCTGATATTCTCTGATTACCTTATCATGAGGGCTACTACTTGCAAATCACAAGTTGGAACACATTGCATTTTCTCCATAAGTGAAAATTTGTTAGTTAAAAATCCAGATATCCATTTTTATATGTCTCTGAGAGGATTTTGGACCTCTGAAAATTTGTTAATTTATCAAATTTGCAGAAAAATATACTAAAACTGCTCCAGGCTAACCAAACTATTTCCAAATGCTCGGTTGAAATTTTTTCTTGAAAATGTTTGACTTCATTTTGCAGATAATAAGTGCTGGGCAGAGAAAATGTCTCTGATAAGGCATTAAGAATATTCGGCCGAACGTTGAAAATTTTAAGTTAAGTTATGCAAAGTATGTAAAAGTTAGTTAGTTAAAGAATATAAGAGTTAAAAACCACAGAGAAGCTGATTCTACTCATTTTTACTTTCTAACACATTGAATTTTCTCCATAAGTAAAAATTTGTTTGTTAAAATTCCACGTATCCATTTTATATGTCTCTGAGAGGATTTCGAGGCCGAGATGAATTTGGCTCTGTAGCTGGTCTTGCTCCAGGGTTATCACAGGGTGGAGACCCTTCGGGCGGAGGATTTTGTATGGCCACCCACTCATCAGGCCAACCCAGCCAGGTGGTGTTTTCAGGCGAATGAGGATAGTCCTCAGTTGCAGCTTGAACCTTGGGAAAATCAGAACAAGGATTAGTATTTACAATAATATTGGGATTTTTATTACCAATCCATCTGCGACGGAGTTGGTTGACATTCCTGCGCTCAACATGACCAGAGTTTGATATAATTTTAAAATTATGAGGACCCTCAACTTCAGAAATTACACCCTTCAACCATGGCCCTCCCCGTCCATAATTCCTGTAAAAAACTGTGTCCCCAACAGTGAAGTAATTTGCAGACGCATCCCTTCTCCCCAGCAAGATGGAGTTCCTCTTTTGCTCATTCAAATTTACATGAGCTGGATGTAGGTTATCCAAAACAGTTTTCAACCTTCTCCCCATCAACAGCTCTGAGGGAGCTGACCCTGTGGAATTAGGAGTGGTTCTTAACGTGAGGAGGATGTTAGCTAATTCCTTTTCCCATTCATGGGCGGGCAATTTAAGCAGCAATCTTTTGACAGTCTGCACCATCCTTTCGGCCAACCCATTAGAGGCAGGGTTATAAGGGGGAGTTTTATAATGCGAAATGCCATTCTTATGAACAAAATCAGACATCTCCTCAGACCTGAAAGCAGGTCCATTATCCGTGACAATTTCATCTGGTAAGCCATGAGTGGCAAACCAGCTGCGCAAATTTGCTATTGTGGTTTTAGATGACAGGGAACCCCGAGTGGAAGCTACCTCCACCCATTTGGACATTGCATCCACAAGAATCAAGAACGTATGACCCACTATTGGGCCAGGAAATGATTTTAAACACACTTTAATAATTAATTCAAGTAAATCATGGAACTATCAGCCCGCACACACAAATATTTTTCACTTTAAACACTTAGGCGATTACTTCACGGTATACAGTTCACACCACGTGGCCAAGAGTTCGTCAATACAAGGTTTAGCACAAACAGGCAATAAAATCACAACAATAATCACTGCTAAAACACTTTTTATACACAAATACGCAATAATATGAGCAATTTTGTTTAAAGTTCGTAGACAGACAGTCCGTGGTAAGAATTTATGAAACACGTGGTTAACTTATTAGCGCCAACATAAAATTATATCAAACTCTGGTCATGTTGAGCGCAGGAATGTCAACCAACTCCGTCGCAGATGGATTGGTAATAAAAATCCCAATATTATTGTAAATACTAATCCTTGTTCTGATTTTCCCAAGGTTCAAGCTGCAACTGAGGACTATCCTCATTCGCCTGAAAACACCACCTGGCTGGGTTGGCCTGATGAGTGGGTGGCCATACAAAATCCTCCGCCCGAAGGGTCTCCACCCTGTGATAACCCTGGAGCAAGACCAGCTACAGAGCCAAATTCATCTCGGCCTCGGCAGAACATACATAACAAATATGATCAAAAGATTTCTAAAAAATATCACCAAACTATTTCCAAATGCTCGGTTGAAATTTTTTCTTGAAAATGTTTGACTTCATTGCGCAGCTAATAATAAGTGCTGGGTAGAAAAAAAGTCTCTGAAAAGGCATTAAGAATATTCAGCCGAACGTTGAAAATTTTAAGTTAAGTTATACAAAGTATGTAAAAGTTAGTTGAAGTATACAAGAATTAAAACAAAACACAGAGAAGCTGATTCTACTCAGTTTTACTTTCTATGGTCCTGATGAGAAGAGAAACCGAATTTTACTTCCTTTTTAATCCTTAAAATGGTGGAATTGTTTAAAGAGGGCAATGGAATCTATTGTGATAAAGCTTGGAAGTTAAAGAGACCTATATTTTTTTTTTACTTTTTCGATTCGTAGCCTATTTTTCGAGCTATCCTTGGTGAAAAATCGACTGGCTTACCCATTTCGCTATTAAGTTCATGACGTCATTAACTCTTGGGGAGCGGGTCACGGCTCCTCTGCTGCTTCTAGACCATTATTAAATAGTCTCAAGTGATTCGGATCTCTAATACTCCCACGAGCAATTCTTTTCGTCAGGCTCTCCATTATGTTTCAACCAGCATTCAGACCTCGCCCGCAACTGCAACATACCGGCCGCGTTTTTATATTTTTCAATTGTAAGGGTCGTCGTTTTCGTATGTTGGTTTGTGCCTACTGCTCGCTGTTGTTAAGCTTTTTTGGAAGTATGTTACCGGCCAGTTGATTTTTCGTTTGGATTTGTTTCTCTTTAAATGTCACCGACAGCTGTAACTAACGTGCGACCTAGGTGGAAAGATTTCTTGTTCTCGACAGGCGAACGTTAGTAACCTCCGGTTCTCTAACATTACTCCTAAGGATAAATTCCTAATGCTTTTCACGCCTTAATTATATGTTCTGCAGAATGGTGAAAACCATCTCCTAATGAATATTATACCCTCTGATTCTTTTCCTGTGCACTTCAATAACGTAAATGTACAGCGTACCGTATTTATTGCGGATTTAGGATAATAAATTTACCTTGAAATAACAAATACATTTATTCTAAAACTTGTCCTTGCACTATATAATGTATGGTGCAAATTTGGCGGCTAAAAGTTCGCCCTACTTACACGTATTTCTCTGATTTCCTTTCAACATATATGAGAAATTGAGATTAGTGCCACCAAGGGCGTACCCAGGACCAAAACTAGGGAGGGGGGAAGCCGTGGTAGCTCAAGTTACTATAAAAGGTTAATGAAACCACAATTTTAAGAAAATTAATGACTGATATTTATTAGTTTTTCAAATCATTTGCTTGAAAAACAATGATATTTATTTTAGTTCCATGCCTTAAACTAATATCATTTATCTTCAAAAGAAAATTTGTTCAAAATTTTTGTGAGAACTAAATATATTTTCACTTCTATGAGGACAGCTCTCCTCCCCTGGATATACCCTCGAATCATAGAGATTTTTACTAACTCTATAACATGCCTCTTCTAAATATGTTCAAAAAACACCTCGTCCACCTTAATTAAGATTTAAATAACTTCAGATGATTAGTTTAGCATTCAATCAGAGAAGCACCAATTTTACTTATTTCTTATTCTGAGCGCGATAGAAATACTTATTTTTCACAGCCGAAAACATTCACATAAAAATATTCTAATTATACACAATCCACTACAGAAACCATTTAAGAGTTGATAATACATAGAAATCCCAATATTTTGATATCAATTTATTTTCATACTGCACCCGTAAATAATCTCTAAGGTAATCGGATTGTGCAGCTAGCCATGCACTAAATAAATATACCACCTTTTTCGCGCGATTTCAAGCATTCCGATGAGCAGTAAAAATTTCCTCTCTCTATATTTTTGTTCCTTTCTAATTTCTAACGATTATTTTTAGACTTCGTTCAGTTTTATGTCATAAAACATTGTTTATTTCGCTTTAAAAATCATTTAAGATTTTAAATTCTGAATATTGTCTAAACCCATGCATAAAATTAACCATGAGCATTAAATTACAAGTCATCGTTGTCAAAATTAAATCAAGCTCGAAAGTTAACTTTCGAGCTTGTTTTAATTTTGAACTTCTTTTTTCTTCTTTGTTTGAAAATAAGTGGTATAAGTAACTGTCTATATCCAGGAAATAATGGAATACCACATAGTTAACCAAGAGTTAGTGAATTTTAATTTTGAACTTTCGAACCTATTACGTAAGTGGAACAATTGTTCCACTTACGTAATAGGTTCCGCATTGCTCTACTCACGAGTGTTGTACATTTTACGTTAAGTACGATCCTTCAAAAGAGAGCCTCCAAATTTCACTATAACTTTGTAAGCGAAGCGAATCAATTTAACGGCAAATGCACTCATTCGCAGAATTTCTTTGTTTTTGCTGATCTAGTATAACCATGGCAGCGGCCACAATGGGTATATTTGATTAGCGGCGGTTCATTCTCTGGCAATCCTATCTTTATACCATGACTCGCTTTTGCTCGCTGGGGGTTTCTGCCCCCCAGAACCCACCCCCCGAATATTGTATTGTATCCATATTGTATTATTCACTGCCTTTGATGCACCATCTTACGGATAACATTGCACATTAAAAAGGGCGTTAACGGAAAAAAGAACGTAAACAAAAATAAAAAGTGATCGCCATAACAAACAATGAAAATAAAATCATTTTTACCCACCTAAATTTCATGGAAGTCTTGTTTAAAAGTTTTTCTACTACAATCGTGTATCGCCAACAAGACACGAACTACTGTCAACAGCTCGAATCATCTTTAAAAAATGGTATAATGTGCACTTGTTAACTATGAAATTAATGACAACCATACTTTCGATGTAATATACCAAAAACAATAAGTAATTTCCTACCTTGTATTTCGCCGCTTTTCATTTGAATACGCTTTGATGTAAACAAATGTTTTTTATGTGGAAAGAAGACGTAAAGAAATCGACTTATCAAAAATTACTCTCTAAATTTCCTACCTTATCTTTATCAGTTTTTCGTTCTAATTCCTTTATCTTCTTTTCCAATTTACTTCCTCTTGCATAAACAAATATGTTGCTATTGATTGTTTGTTTGTATTTTTGCCGCGCCGCCATTGGATTTTGGTGGCCATTGTTTGAACTAATCCCCATACTCAATTTTAATTGAATACACAGATAAATGATTGGAAATTTAGTGTTCTCATAATTTTCCCTGGGGTTTCAGACAAATATAGATTCATTGTAAATCTACTCCACCTTATAAATTTGGGTCATTCCTCATCAATTTAACAGACTTTTGTCCATCAAATGCATCAGTTTTTTAAGAAAATTTCTGGAGAAGGGTATAGAATTTATTCAGTTATGAATTATGCGATAAATCTGACGTGCTTGGTGTAAGCGCTAAGCTTAATAGGAGGGTCCAGGTTCGTAGAAGGCAGAGTGAGATGACAAGTCAGACGTCTGGTTCCACACCTTTGATTCACAGAGTACACAGGAACATTCTCCCCCTCCGACAGCGCGAGACCCCCTTGCATTTTCCCTCCAAGAGGCTGCCTCCCGTGTCGCGTCCGTCTCATGACCCTCTCGGCGTCTTCCTATTGGCCCGAAAAGGCTGCATGATTATGCGTTTCCTACACCTTCCCACGCCAAGATACTGCAACGTATTAAACGGCATAGAGTGTTAGAGAAATACGCGGAGACCGATCCCACGCGAGAGGTTGCAAGGCCGGTGTAAGGAATTTCAGATACTCGACCCATCAGTTGAACGTGACTCGGCGTCTAATTCTTCTGTTACCCCGCCATCGAAACCGAACTGACACGAGACGCCAAGCGACACCCTTACATTGGAATAAATTTTAGGATTCGGAATTCCGGAAAATATTTCAGATTTTCTTTGAGTAATTCACCTAGTACTCTTTCCTTGAAATTTCGCGGTGCAATTCGCATTGATTTGTTGAGTATTGAGCGTTGTATAGCGTAACTTTCTTGTGCTTTAAGTTCCTTCGATTTTTCACCTGTGGACTTTTTTTGACAATTTGAACAGTTTTATCTGTTTTCTGAGGTCCCTCCCAGCATCGTCGTTGTACCAGCGAGGTGCTTTACTATTACATTTCAGTTTTTGCGGATTAAATTCGTTGGTTCCTTAAAGTGGAATGCGATGAAGTATTTCCATGCTGCATCAGTGCTTTTACTTTCAGTTTTAGCTACAAAGTTCGTGTACGAATCATTGAGCGTCTCGCTAAATTTTATGAAATCACATTTATCAAATAAATAAATGTTTCGTTTTTTTACAGCTCACTCTACTTCAGTTTTTAACGGTGTAAAAACTACTCTGATGCCACTCATACCGTCAATAATATCGATATGTTAACATAAGTTAAGATATGCCCAAAGTTGATAAAATTCTTCGTCTTTGTGTTGAAGGTCTAATATTTTATTTCCTCTCGTAGGCTTAAGCCTATTGATATCAATTGATATTAACTTGGGCAAGTGGGTGATTTGCCCAGGAGTTGAGTAAGATATCGTCGATTTCTTTATTCGTTGAATGTGGTTTTACAGCGTGATCACGCTGGGTTCTAATAATTATAAGGGTTCTAATATTGATCGTATGACTCTTCTAAAATGCTTAAAAAGCTAAAAACTCGCTACTTATAAAATTTCCTGGGGCAAAATCCCCGGTTTGGGCCCCCCCAATATTTTTTGCAAGTCGGCACCCCTGTTGCAAAACGCGGCCGTATTAAGTTAAATTTTGCGCCAATGACATTATCGTAATGAATTCGCTGAATTGATTTCTACTCGACGACGAAAGAGAAATTCTAAGGGCGGATCCAGAATTCTCAAAGATATTATTTTCAGATAATAGGGAGCCCTTTTATTAGGTACGCCAAAACACGCTAGTACAAACGAATTTTGCCCTGAATTTGTAATTAAACATCTTATTGTACGTACCAGAGATTCCTGGTACGTAGAGAAGATAAACTTGCCGCATTTCGAAATGACCCCAAAAATGCGGGTTTAGCGAAACGGAAAATATCATAATTATCTTTTAAGCTCATTAGAATCTCCATTTTGGAGTTTCATTTCTATAAACAGATTTAACGCAATTTATTAAACCATTAATTCATTTCTATATCATGTGCATTAGCGAATTTTCGTTTTCTCGAGCGAAAGAATCAGACTGAACTTCGCGCCATAGCATGTTTTACGCAAAGTCAATGATGACGTTTACAAATCCCACGGACTCGTTCAAAAGGAGTTACACATGTGTGTTAAATGTGTGGAAAGCAGTTACACATGAAACTTCTCCGTACACAGCAGTTACAATACAAATGATGACGTCTGGAAATCGAGTCGAATCGTTACAAAGGAGTTCCACACGAGCACACTATGTACAAAGCAGTTCGAAAGGGGATTACAAATGAGTTACAAATTTCTTCACATTTCCAATTTTTGGTTCAAATGAGTGGAAATGAGTTTCACAGCAGTTCCAATGCAGATTTTGGTGTTCCAAATCAGTTTCAAAAGGGTTCCAAAGCAGTTTGAAAGCAAAAATTTTTCTCTGAGGAGTATCCCAAGTTATAGATGGGAGATTAAAACTCACAAAATGATTACTCGTATTAAAATTTTACTGTCTCTCAAGGTAAATTTTTGATTTTCTACTTGATGTATAATATCAACTTCGGAGGTCCATTAAAAGAGCAAATATGAATAATCCCTTTTTTCGTTGTTTAATGGTACACCCTACGCTTTCTTTTTCATTGCCAGCTATTTCGTGAGCGGTGATGTGTAAATGTGAATTAACTGCGATAAAACCTCCGCCACCTGTCCTGGCGCATCGATCGTGTCTGTGGATTTTTATCCTGGAGGAAAGCCTTAGCAGTCGCTCCTATCCTCTGTAAGCCAGCTCTCCGTTCCCAGGGGTGGTCTGGCCATGTCCCTTTGGTCAGCAATCACCGAGAGCCCCGAGCTTAGGGGCCCCCCATAACGCTCGCGCCTACCGCAAAGTGAAAAGCTTAATAAAAGAGACTCAAATTACTTGAACAAAAGTTTTTTTGCAATGATGAAATCCTAATTTTGCAGTCATTTGATTTATTTACAACATATTTAGTGTAAAAGGGTCTAATGAAAATAGATAAATTAAAGCATTCAGAAGAATATAAGGATAAAAACCTTTTTCTCTTTTGAAAGGGTTATTAGAAAAGCTTATTTTGGAGTCTTTGTTAATTTGCATTGTTATTTTTATAAGACTGAAATGTTAATTTGCATTAATATTTTTATAAGACTGAAAGTCTCACTTTTTACAATCTTTTTTCTTACGAAACTAATTTTTATTAACTTTTATACAGTTATCAAGAGCCAGAATAGCGTCAAAATCCTTTTTCAGGCAAGCAATTTCCCAAATATTTTCCGGGGGAGGGCCCCCAGAGAGCCCCTATCTGTTCCCAAGATCATGTCCGCGTCATGAAATTTATGCTCCATTTATGCGCGCTCATTTTTAATGCTATGGCAATTGACGACGACAAAGTTAATGTCATATTTTGTAGTTTGATTTTCGGTCGTTTTTTTTCACGCGTATGTATATTAGGTGGGCGAATTTCATTGGAAGTGCTTATTACATTTGATATAGTTGCTTTCAAAGAAGTGTGCATTTTGGAAAGTTCGCTATTTTCCGGCATTACCACTCCTAAGTTTACTTTTACGTGAAATTTTCCGATATGCAGATTACCTCGGAGGTTACCTTTAGTTAGATAACCCGAGTATTTAAAACAATTATGTATTGACAATTTTTACATTCATATGCATAGATTGTGTTGATAGTAAGAATGGCTCAATAAAAAAATGAAAATTTTCGCAATGCGGATTCCCTCTGAGGTTACATGTAGTCAAATCTTTTAAAACCCCGCTGAATGACCTACCCTTTAGTCTAAAAAATGCCTACATTGCTCAAAAATCCTACGAGCCACCCGTTCAGACAACTTTTTGTAGTAATAATGAACCTCAGACGATTTGAGGGGAATCCGGCACGAGCTAAGTAGGCACCGGCCGAAGACCCACGAATCCTGCCCCAATGCTCACACAGATTTCCCACAGCCTCTTGTTGATCCAGACAATCCTGTCCCAAACTCGAGGGCTGCAGTCAACCCGTGGAACAATGCTGCGAATGGATAGCCACAGTTCGACACCAGTGCCCATCCAAGCGCGTTCCACCTCCGAGTTTAGATCCCTAAAGGATTCCAAGATCTCATCGGCTTTGCGCTCGGAAGCATCATTAGTACCGACATGGGCCACCAACCGCAGTCTAGCCCAGTCCATGTCCTTCACTGCTGCTTTTGCGGCCCCCGCAGTATTGGGTACGAGTTCCCTTGGTTTACACCAAGAGGAGACCGCTCCGTCTCTCCTTGCCCTCCTCTGCAACATGGGGAAATAGTCGGACGTTAAAATAAGCATGAGTGATATAAAGGTAAATATAAGCGAAAATCTAAACCTTTTTGACACTCATGGTAATTTGTGAGTAGGGTCCACATCCTCACGACTATTGAGGAACATGTAAATCGTTTGTTATACCTTTTGGTCTGTCGTAAGAGAGTCAGCCGTGTTGTCTGTTTAAAGAGCGTAGTTTCATGGTTACCAGGATTTGCTTGAACGGTGGTTAATGAAATGAGAGTTCCTTGTGTTTGCTTCCTTCGTCATGTTCATGCTTCACCTTCATTAGGAGCCATCAATCCGAAGATTGGTTCGAGTCAGCTCTCAATTCCGACTTCATATCTGCTGGTCTTTTCATAGGGACGTATATGTTCCCTTTTTATCCTTAATAGCCCGTTCTATGTAAATCACTCGGGGCTCACACCTTACTCCATGCCCATTTGTCCTTCAGCGCGATCGTCTTCATTAGTGTATCATGCAGGTGCCGCCCGGGGCGATTGGGGGCGGGGGCTAATGATGGGGCCCTCCTTTCCTGAGGATTAGGGAATTCTATTCCGAAAAATTTTATGATATCACGTATCTGGAAATGGATTTTGGCGCTATTGTGACCCTTAAAAACTAAATAAATGTTACTTCAAAAATATAACAATTTCGTAAGGACAATACTATGAAATGTGAGAATTTCACAGCTCACCAAAGTAAAAAATTACCATGGTTCTATCATCTATTAAATGAATTTGCTCCTTGAAACTGCACTGAAATCTAAAAATCCTCTAAAATAAGCTTTTCGTATGACCCTTTCAAAAAAGCACCATGTTGTCTTATCATCTGACACTATTACCTAATAAATTTTTTATGTTATCTTATTTCTCTGAGAATATTCCAAATCAAGATAAAATATAACTGTTAAAAATACTTTGGCCCAGGTAACGTAATTTATTAATACGCCTTTCATATATGCTTCGCGATATTGAGTAGATCTCATGAATCTTTATCTTACATCTTTGCTTGTATTATCAGGGGGTAAATTCATCATTTTTAAATACCCTCTTCGCCGGTGCTTTTATACTGACCATTTCTTTCTTTTTTCATCCATCGCAGTTTATTCCGCTTCCAAAGAAGCAAAACTCTTCAATATTCTTTTTAATTTTCCTACTTTAATGATATTCACAGCCCCCAGCCCTCTTTCAGGCTCCATGCTAAAGTTTTCTTTTTGTTTATTGATGACTGTCCAATACACTTTCCATGTTTGTAAGTGTTCCCAAAACATTCTCCGCTGTGACTGTTATGTCGGTAGTGACACACAGTATTTATTCTACGTAGATATTGATGCCTATAAAGACTTCTAAGAGATTTCATTTACACTTTTCTCAATGCACCTAAACTCTAAAAATTACATGTCAAGTGCACAGCCTTGCCTCACTCCTCTCTCTGTTCAAGCACTTTCCTAGTTGATTCCAAATTTTATCACAGCTAATTGTTTTTTTAACTAAACTGTGCAGTATTCTGCCATCACACTAGAGCACCCCAATTTCTTTCGGAATTATAAGCATTTACTTTCATTCCACGTCACCACAAGTCATCTCCAACAGACAAATGCTATGAAAAACTGTTTGTTCCTCTCCAGTCTCTTCTCTGCAAGCAAACTTAGGGCCTAACTTGCTTCTCTGATGCCTTTCCTAATCCTTCCACTCTTTATTCTATTCTCGTTTTGATAATTGTTGTTAATTGCAGTCTTCGAAGCTTTTTCTTCAGGGTTAGTGGCGGTCTTAGGTGATTAGGGGCCCTGGGCCTGGGCTAATAATGGGGGCTCCAGTGCAGGATTCAGGGGTTTTCCTCCGGATGATTTTAGGAAAATCCACACCCGGTAACAGATTTTGTCACTATTCTAAACCTTAAAAAATGAATGTTGATTAAAAATTATAACAATTGCATAAGGAAAATAAAATAAAAACTGAGAATTTACCAGCTTATAAAATTTAAAATTATTATGGTTCTATCATCTATTAAGTTAATTTTTTCCTTGGAACGGCGCTGATAACTAAAAAACTTCCTTAATAATCTTCCTGAACAACCCTTTCTAAAAGGCATTAGATTCTCCTTTATCATCTGGCACTTTTATTTATTTATTTCTATGCATGAATTCTTATTATACTAAATTGTATACAATTAATGTAAACGCAGAATCTTATATTTAAAAAAAATATTTGGTTGAGGCAATAGGAGTCTATTTATGTATTTTATTACACCTTTCATCTATGCTTCACCAAAGACACGGACGTTGTGGGGGTCCCCTAAGCTCAGGGCCCTCGGCGATTGCCGACCAGCTGACCAGCTGCCAGACCGTCCCTGGTAAAGGTTATGATCCTAAAATCTTCACACCTCTCAGCCTCCTTAATTTTGGTGATATGAATGAAGATATTCTGGGGATTGGGTTAGTGCGGCGGCCATAGTGTTGGCTTCCCACCCCGCGGGATTGGGTTAAAATCCTGTGTTGGTGGCAGAGAATTTTCAGAGACTGCTCGATTCCTGCTTGAGTGCTGTGTGGAGGACATTTCAAGCGCAACACTCTGCCTGTCGGCAGGGACGTTAAGCCATGGTCCGCTAGGTACCTTTCGTTAAGAGCATGCTATTGCTGTCACCGGTTTCTCTTCACCCTTCCTTCCATACCCTTCCCTCATGGTACAAATGACATCATCTATCGGCCATCTCCTCAAAATACCACCACCATGAAGGTATTCTTCTCGAAGTCACGGGGTATAACTCCTGCTGGGTACATTTCGAATTCCATCATGTCTTCTATCTAAAATATTTGAGTTGCTGTGACTCCACAGCGTAGAACTGCAGCCATTAATCAGCCAAATGCGAACCGATGTGAGACAAAATCTGAGACGGTCAAAAACGAAAAGGAGAGATTTATCACCAATATAGAACCAGGCTTGCAGCCAGGAAAGCCCTTTAACCAACAAAACATTTTTATCCTTGTGGCAACTTCCCGAGATACATCTGCGGAGGAGACCTCTAGTCGAGGGGTACCTATCTTCTGACACTACATTTCTCGTAGCTACACTCACTTTCCTCCTCAATTCATCTCCACAACCACATCTCGAACGCCGCCAGTCTTCTCCATGTCCTCCTTCTAAGTGTCCATTTTTCCGCTCCGTAAAGCGCTAAGCTGCAGATGACTGCTCACTAGAACTTAGAACACTAGACTTAATTAAAATTCGTATTCTATTCCTTCTTCTCCCTCGTTTACCCAACATTCTTCCCTCGAACATTGTTTTCAACTTCATCTCCTCCCACAGTAACTGCACCATCCATACCTTCTGACTCTTCTGTATATCACACAGAAGTTGTCTCTCCTCACCCACCATGTGAAGCACTTCATCATTCTTCCTCCTCTCTGTCCATTTCACCTTCTTAATTATTCTCCAGATCCACTTGGTAATACATGTAAAAATTTATTATCAGAATAATCATACCAGACATATTAGCAATGAGATTTGTGTGTAAGTACCATGTCTTCCATGTAAATACCTCTAACTTGTGAATCAGTGAATTTCCCTTGAGTCCCTGTGATTATGACATGAATCTTCTGGGGAAAGGTGAAAATGGGAATGTGAAGTGTCTGATGCATTTGACAATCCAGTGAAGACAAACCAGGCAGAAACAGCTCCATAGTCACCGCTGGTATAAATAACCCCTCCAAACAAAAATAACATAGATAAAAAGTTATGCCAATTTTAAAGGGGCTACTGATTATGAGCTTCTCCTGCAAATTATGTATTTAAAACATGATGCAATGAAGACAAATGTATGCCTGCCAGTTTTTTTAAGTATGCATCGCTATTCTTTATGAATAATCTTCCTTTGAAAAGCAGTGATAACTAGGGTGGGTTGATAGATTCATTTATTCAAAGTCGATTTCCAATTAGTGGCGGCTGATGGTAAATTAACCAGGGTGTGCATTAGAGCAGATATTCAATGTTATACTTATATTATTCTAATACCAATCCATGAGTCTCATATATCATCTTAATAGAATGCATAGCATGCAATACATATCACTGGTACTTGCCAACCTCACTGCCGTGCCCGACACCCGCCTTTTGCGGACGGGTCCTGGGCGATGAGATTCCATGGCTCATTTGGTTGTACTCCATGTGTTCAGGGAAGAGATAGTTGGTAGGGTTTCCCACTTCCATTCCAACAGTGTTTTTCACGTGACACCATCACGTGGACTACCTTTCGTCTGGCTCCTACCCTTTAGACCTAACTGGCATGGGTGGCCCTACCGGGAATAATTTAGAATTAATCCCACCAGTGCAGCTCTAGAGGTCATAGGAACGTGCAAGCCTTTCCACCGCGACAAGGTTGTAGCCCAAGGGAAAGGTTATGAGCCATATCAGCTAGAAATTCTTGGCTGGTTTTTCTCAAGGTAATTGGTTATTTCCATTTACCTAGAACCTTACATAAAATATTAAATTACTTGCATGGATTGTCTTTAAATTCTGCCATTTTCATGAAACTTAATTTCATTACATGTTACTCCTATACCTACTTTGAACATTAACAACCTTGAATAATAATGATATTATTCCTTTTCTATTTTTGCACAGGCTGCTGCTGTCCCCAACGCAGGGAAGAGGAAGAGGAGGAGAGGTCCCTAAGAAAACACGAGAAACTGTGGATGAAGAAGAGTATGGGGCCTCGTCTGAAAGCATCTACCCCCCTCACCAGCTACTGATAATTGCCGATGCCTCTGATCAAAGAGGAGGTTGAGTAGGGTAGGGACAACGAAGACCCAATCGGTGCAGTATGACTGAGGGCCATAGAGAGGATATACAAGCACAATGGTATTATTGTATCCTATGTTAATTGGTTATTTCCACTAATCCAGAACCTTACTCAAAATATTTCAGTGACTGTATGAAATATGCTGATAATCTGCAAGTTTCATGAGGATTCAGTTAAACCGATGGCATGATACAATGGAAATTTGACATACTGAAATGAAAGGCTTTTCCATAATTATTTAATGCGTACAACAGATTTCACCTCACAGATACATCATCTGGTGCCATCAGTCCGATGAGGAAGGAATAGAATAGAATATACATACATATATTTATTCATGCTTCGGGTATACCATTGGAGCAAAACAATTTACAATAATTGACTCATCAAAAGCACAAAGTTTATGAAAATATCAAGTAATAACAATAAAGTTGTTCGATACACAAATAATAAAGAAATGGCATGTTAACAAGGATTGAAATTTGACAGCACATGGAATATGTTGGCTGTATTTTATGTAGGAGTTTATTTTCGCTCTCCATTGAGTTAAGTAATGTATAATTTATATTTAAATGCATGGTTGGAGCCCTTCTGTTTTAAATCCTCAGGGAGAGAATTCCAAAATTTAGATTTCATTACTAGAAATGATTTCTGGTAGGTAGTTGTATGTGGAGTAGGGTAACGTAAATAGTCCTTTTTGCGAAATGATATGTGAGTGATTACTGATCTGTTCATAGAAATTTCCCGGAGATATTTAGGGATTCTCTCTCTGAAAATCCCAAAAAGAATAGCACCGAGTAGATATTTTCTTTGGTTACAAAGATTTAGCCAACCAAGGCTGATTCTGTTCTGTGATACATGATACAAGGAAAAGAGGAGGACAAGGAAGTTGAGGAGATAAATGTGATTAGCAAAATACACGAAGAGGTTTCTCTTAGTTTGGCACAGGTTGCTACAATTGCCAATGTGAGGAGGAGGAGGAAGAAGAGGTTGGAACGGAGGGGTCCTTGAGATCTCATCTCATGCGGTGGGAAGAGACCAGGGGGCCTAGGATCCGAATACCTGCAATCCACCAACATTATCCAATCCATCGCATGCCAATAATTCCAGAGGAAGAGGTGGATGAATGGGGCAGGTTGTGCGAGGGTGAAGATGAAGACCCCAACGGTGCAAGATGGCTGAGGGCCATAAGGAGGTCTTATGAGCCAGACCAGCCAGAAATTCCGGCTGTTCTCAAGGTAACGGGAAAGTGGCTAAAGGCGAAGAAGATGCATTTGCCTCTCATTAGAGAGAGGAAAGAGAGGTTGACGAGGGTAACCTGATTAGAGAAAAACACTAACGAAAAGGTTTCTCTTAGTTTGGCACAGGTTGCTACAAGCGCCAATGTGAGGAGGAGGAGGAAGAAGAGGTTGGACTGGAGGGGTCCTTGGGATCGCATTTATGTAGAATGACCCATATTTATAAGACGGAGTAGATTTATGATGATTTAAGATAAGGGGCAGGGATAGCCAGAGAATTGCCCGCTGTTAGTGCAATCACATGTGTCCATTGTTGGCGCTGCCATGGTTATTCTAGCTCTTTACAACTGATGAAATCCTACGAAGCAGAGGACGTTAAATACGCTTCAGAAGATTTTGACTTCGACAACGCTTCAGATTTGAACCACTCTTCAGAAGATTTTGACATTAAGTTGAGGAGGTTAACATGATTAGCAAAATACACGAAGAGGTTTCTCTTAGTTTGTCACAGATTGCTACAATCGCCAAAATGAGGAGGGGGAGGAAGGAGAGGTTGGAACGGAGGGGTCCTTGAGATGGCATCTCATGCGGTGGGAAAAGACCAGGGGGCCTAGAATCCAAGTACCTAACATCCACCTTCACCCTCACATGCCCCCCATTCAAGAGGAAGCAGTGGATGAATTGGGCAGGTTATGCGAGGGTGAAGGTGAAGACCCCTACGGTGCCAAATGGCTGAGGGCCATAGGTAGGTGTTACAAGGCACACCAGCCGGAAATTCCTCGCTGGTTTTTCTCAAGATAATCATTAAGTGGCTTAACACGAAGAAGATGACTACTGGTGGAGGCATATGCCTCTCATCAGAGAGAAGAAAGAGAGGTTGACAAGGGTAACCTGATTAGAGAAAAACACTAATGAAGAGGTTTCTCTTAGTTTGGCACAGGTCGCTACAATCGCCAATGTGAGGAGGAGGAGGAAGACGAGGTTGGATAGAAGGGGTCCTTGAGATCCCATCTCGTACAGTGGGAAAAGACCAGGGGGCCTAGAATCCCAGTACCTACCATCCACCTACACCCTCACATGCCGCCCATTCAAGAGGAAGCAGTGGATGAATTGGGCAGGTTATGCGAGGGTGAAGGTGAAGACCCCATACGGTGCCAAATGGCTGAGGGCCATAAGGAGGTGTTACGAGGCAGACCAGCCAGAATTTCCTGGCCGGCTGTTCTCAAGGTAATGTGGCTATAGACAAAGAAGATGACTACTCTCCACCTATACATCACATGACACCCATTCGAGAGGAAGCGGTCGATGAAGTGCCAGATGGATGAGGACCATTAATTATTAAATAAAAAGTATTCTAAGAAGGAGTAAGAATTATACCCAATGAACCTATCCTTTTGTTGACACAATAAACAGTGAATTCATTACGAAGTTAGTATTTTCATCATTTAGTTCCGTTAATGTATTCATAAAACATTCTATACAATATATTCGGATTACAGTAAGTAATTTTACTACTGAACTAGTTATCCCACATCAACATAAAATTTCCATGATATTCATTCCAAGAAGGTACGAAAGTAATAATTTATCGCATAATTACTCAATAAATTCCACATCTTCCTTCAGAAGTTTTCATCGAAAGTTAAGACACTGAAGGGACAAACGTTTATCGCATTTATGTAGAATGACCCATATTTATAAGATGGAGAATATTTATGATGATTTAAGGTAAGGGGCAGGGATAGCCAGAGAATAGCCTGCCATAAGTGCAATCACATGTGACCATTGTTGGCACAGCCATGGTTATTCTAGCTCTTATCACTTAGATCAAATCATACAAGCAGAGGATATTTGAGAGGATTTTCACTTCAATTTTTATTGAAAATATGGGAAACTGCTTTCGTAAGTGGAACTTCCGAGCTTGATTTAAATACTGCTACGATGACAATTCATTTATTGCTTATGGTTAATTTTAAAAGTTAGATCGAAATATACTCAGAATTGATTGAGTATAAAGGCGGATTTATTCAGAATATTAAAAACTGTAGAATGAAATGACTTATTTGGTATAAAACAGATAATGATGCGGAATTAGGCCGATCACGGAATCATGAATTTTCAATTATTTGCTATCTTTAATTCACCAAAGTAATTGTGTTTTTATGTTTTGGGTCTGGGGGGGCATACCCCCACATATTCCTCCTCACTATGCGACTCATCTATTCAATTTCCTGGCATCGACAAATTTTTATACATATACATTCTTTTCTACTTTGGTCCAGGGTGTTGCTGCTGCCCTAAGCCGGAGGAGGAGGAGGAGGAGAAGGTGGAGAAGGAGCAAGTGGAGGTTATATCAGAGGGGTCCTTGAGATCCCATCTTGTGCGGTGGAAGAAGACCAGGGGGCCTAGGATGCGCATACCTGACATCCACCTTCACCCTCGCATGCCGCCCATTCGTGAAGAAGGCGTGGACGAATTGGGCCGGTTGTGTGAGGGTGAAGGAGAAGACCCCGACGGTGCCAGATGGCTGAGGGCCATAGGGAGGTCGTACGAGGGAGACCAGCCAGAAATTCCTGGCTGGTTATTCTCAAGGTAAACGTAAAGTGGCTAAACACGAGGAAGATGATTACTGATGGATGCATATGCTTCTCATTAGAGAGAGGAAAGAGAGGTTGAGGAGGGTAACCTGATTAGAGAAACACACTAACGAAGAGGTTTCTCTTAGTTTGGCACAGGTCGCTACAATCGCCAAAGTGAGGAGGAGGAGGAAGATGAGGTTGGAATGGGGGGTCTTTGAGATCGCATCTCATGCGGTGGGAAAAGACCAGGGGGCCTAGAATCCCAGTACCTACCATCTACCTACACCCTCACATGCCGCCCATTCAAGAGGAAGCCTTTGATGAATTGGGCAGGTTATGCGAGGGTGAAGGTGAAGACCCCTACGGTGCCAGATGTCTGAGGGCCATAGGGAGGTGTTACGAGGCAGACCAGCCAGAATTTCCTGGCTGGCTGTTCTCAAGGTAATGTGGCTATAGACAAAGAAGATGACTACTGGTGGAGGCATATGCCTCTCATCAGAGAGAAGAAAGAGAGGTTGACGAGGATAACCAGCTCAGAGAGACACGGCAACGAAGAGGAAGACCAACGCGGTGCAGGGTGGTTGAGGACCTTAGGGAGGGCATGTGTACCTAATGAACCAGCCATTCTGAGATGGATCTTCTCAAGTTGACTGGTCATTTCCACTGATCTAGATTTTCTAATATGGATTTTCCAATTAGGGATACAGTTCTTCGGCATTTGGTTCCACGAATTCATCAGTTTGGAACATGGATGGGAAGTTAAGAAAAGAGAACTGGTGCAGTAATAATTTGCAGAAATTCCATTTGAAAGCTTTTCTAGAGCACAATATGTCGTGATTTACGTTCTTGTAGTTTCGGAACCCCTCCGATGTCCCAGCTCCCATAGCAGAGTGTGAACACCGCCTGCCGCATCGGTCTCCTTGATATCCGTTGCGCTGCATTTGATATCTGCTGCGCTGGTCACAATGATGCCCTCCACGCCGGGGCGGTGTGGCCAGTTCGGCTGATCGGCGAAAGGCGAGGGTGCCGAGCTTAATAGAAGGCTCCCACAACGTTCGCGTCTATCATAAAGCGTGCATGAAAAATATATTTTAAAAACTTATAGGTATTACTTGAACCAAAGTTTCTTTGCAATTACAAATTTATACGTTTTCATTAGTTCGTTATATACAAAGTACAGATTGAGAAAAGATATTAAAAATAGATAAATAAAATTAAGGTAACAGATGATAAAACAGACCCACATGACATGATGGACAATTAGGAAATTATACTTTTTCAAATTATCACTTTTCATAGTGTTTTTATTACGAAATTGCTATTTTTATGAACTTCAACCTACTTTTTAAGAGCCAGAATAGCGTCAAAATACATTTCCAGGCTTGCAATTACCTGAATTTTTCCAGAGGGAGGAATCACCGTAGACCCCCAAGTAGCATTGACCGTTGGGCCTCGGTTGGGGAACCGTAGTCACGGTTGGCTCATTGTGGGTGGATATGCTTACCAAATTCCACTGTTGGCCCAACGCAGATATTGTTCGTCGGCCCAACGAAACGGTTCATGCTGTTGGCCCAACGGAAATCCCCAACGATGGCCCTACGAAATGGATTATCATTGGGCCACCGTTGGGACATCGTAATATTATAGTACGATTGCATAAGTTGCAGGATACGGTTCACATGGTTCCCTAGCAACCTAACAACCTAAACTTGTTTGGTTGTTAGGGATTGCTTTTATATGTTAATCATTCACTATGTCTTTGTGATAGCAGTTAAATAAAATAAGTCGAGTGCTTCTAACAAAAATAAGTCATTGACCTCATTTGGTAAGTCTTACAAAACTGGCATTCCTAAAATCATGTTACCTTAAATAGATAGTTTCGTGGAATTTTAAACTTTTCATCATTAATTTAGATAGATCGATATGTATATTTTTTTCAGATTGTGGCATATCTAGTATCAGTGGAAGTTTTAATGAAAACAGTGTTTCAATGGACGAAGTGAGTGATTTAGTCCCCTCTGAAGAGAATGAGATTGAATTTGTATGAGTAAACCTAAATAACATCTGCACAATTATTATTTTATGGAAAATGCATCAACTATTATACTCAATCAGTGTTTCGGTTATTCCTATTAATATCCCTAAATCTTGCACTTCTTAATCCAATTAAGTAAAATGGACTAAACTTAAAAATTTCGTTACCGAAGACCAGAGAATAGGAATTGTGAAGGCAATTGAATCAAATAACTCAGGGGTGTACATCTTGCAGTGTGACATGTTTGAAATTAAGGAGGATTTCTTTGAATTACCTCTTAGAAGTGGTACCATTGGTATATTTGTAGCAAAAAAATTAGTACCTGCATGCAAATTGCAGTCCACCCAGATTTTATCTAAGTGTGTTTTGTTGCCCTACAAAGAAGATGGACAGTTTTTGTGTGTGCCATATTGTAATATGGAAAGGTGCTGTTGAAATTTCCTAATTTTGTCCTAATAAAAATTGTCCTAATTTGTGAAAATAAAAGTTGGGGACCTTCTGAACTGATATTGATTTTTTGTTTTCCACTTTTAACCACTGTAACCTTACTTTGTCCTATAGCATTGATTGTTAATGTATTTAATTTCATTTTGATTTATAGGGAGTTAAAGGTAAAGATTCTATCTACCGGTATCGTATCAAGTGAGGAGGTAAATTAATTAAACTTTCATTCTATAAAAATGAGAAATGCCAGTAAAATATAGCTTTTGTTGGGAAACGGATGGCAGAATTTAAAAGGGCCAACGGCGTATCGTTGGAGAGGGGTTGGCCTCTGGTTGGAAATACGAAGGCCCGACTGTAATGCTCTGTTGGCCCATCGTTGGGGAATCGTTGGTTGGGATACGGTTGGCGAGGTGGCCAAATCATACCATGGGCCAACCGCTGTGTCCCACCATCTGCCAACAGAGGGCCAACCAAAAATGTTACTTGGGCCGCCTCTGCCTCCACGCTTTTCTCCCTTACGCCTTTGGTCGTGTTTGACGACGAAAGCGAACTCCTGTCCTTCGGACTCCGAGGCTCACTTGTTGCCTTCCATCAGCAGCAGTCTTTGCCTCACCAGCTCCGATTTGATGGCTTCGGTCACAGTGCGCCATTAGAAACTCCCTGTAGGTAATGTCGAGTTGAGCCCCGAAACGAAAGTTCCGTTATCGATCTTTTTCCCGATGACATTTAACTTCGCATCGATCGCGATAAATTTTTTAGCATAATCGTGTATGCTTGAACACGGCCTTAGATTGATTTGAATCAGCTGTTTTTTTGGGCAACAAGATGATTAGCAACTCTTTCCTCGAAAGTTATCTTCAGCTTTTCCCGCATCGTCTTAACCGTCTTGCATTCCACGACCGTCGTCTTCGGTTCTTGCTCAAGTAATAAATAAATCTTCGCTCTCGTTTTAGTTTCCTTGCTCTGCTGTTTAGGTACCTCCGCTGCTACTTCATTCAAAACATAGTTTATTTACTTATTTCCACGGATAAATAGTTCTAAAGGTCTTCATGAAGCAAGAAATCTCCACGTCCATTGCTCGTGTTTCGTGATTGGAGTCTTTTCGTAAATTCCCGAGTCGCAGATTTCCTCCGTAATTTAGGTACGCTGCTTGCTCTGCTAGGATCGCCGGATTCCATTTCTTTTAAGTTCCTTTCAAATCACCGTTTGCGAAACAGGCCAATGGATGATTTCTATTGAATCAACAGTTTCTTGGTCGAGTCTGGGTCGATAACTTGTTGAGATTTTCGTTTTTTGTGGATTCGGAACAGTTACGTTATTTCAGAAATGGAACTCAACTCTCTTTTAGTTCAGAGAACAACAATGCCATTGGTGGTTGCCAAAACGTGTGTTTCTATTTATTTTTAAGCAATTAAAAAAGCACCGTTAATACGCCGAGACTAGATTATGGACACCCTCACATAAGCAACTAAATTGATTATTTTAGGACTCAATAGGGTAGTTTCCTTCATCAAAAAAAAAAAAAACGAAAGGCATTGATTGTGATTCGTTACCCACCTTTAGTGTATTCATAATATACAAATTATTTGGTTCCCGGTTTAAACGAATGACAACGGTCAATTTTAACCTCATTTGAAAAAGGCCAGTAGGGGAATATTAATTCTTATTTAAGCCAAGCGCTACCTGCTAGCAGGGTACTCAGCTACCTGCTAGCATCCTGCGTCGTATCAGCGCTCAAAGCCTCGCCCCCAGGTCACCTCACTTGGCGGCAGCGGGAACCAGAACGACGTCACACGGGGTTTTTACCAGCATTCATACTTAGCCGTCGCGTTTTCGCGCGCTTGAAAATTTTCACTTTTCGTTTAATCGTGAAAAATAGATATCGTCATTCGAAAATCTAAGAGCGTGAAATGCGCACTCCAGGAGATCTTTCGATCAACGATCTTTCGATTTAGGCAATAAAAAAAATAGGAAACCACCCTATTTGTGGAAAAGTTGAACATTTTTGACTGAATAATTATGTACTTATTTATAATAAAAAATTTGTCTTTTCCGCACATTCGGGCGAGGGGCTGGAGGGAGCAGAACCAGTGGGTAAGAATATATCAATCGTTAGGAATGTGTTTCTGTTTCGCCGTAAGTAACGCCAGTGGCGGCTTGCCCATAAGGACTCTCGGACGCCGCCCCTCCCAAATATTTTAAAAAGTAAAAAAATATTAATATCCATTATTTTATAATTATACATCTAAATAATCAGAGTGTTTTTTCAGTCGCATACATCGAAAGTGTAGGAAAAACACGAAAAGAAATAGCGCGAGACGTTCGTATTTGTAGCCGTGGGGCGCTGGCCAGAACGTCCCAATCCATCCCCATGCAGTTATATGGAGAGTGGTAGTGGTGGGGGTCGCTGGTGCTATGACGCGTCTAACGTTGTGCCTTATGGAAATCTTGGGACGTCGTCCGAGAATGCGCAGAGCGACGAGTGAGTTGACATCGCTGCGCCGGCCGGCGGGCGTATAATCTGGCGTCTACTTGGTGCTGCCACAGAAAAGGGACCTACGGAATCAGAATGGTCACTGTACTGGGTGTAGCTATACGATTTTAATTTTTAATTACTGGAGGGTATTGCTACAGAATCTCATTATGCTTGCGTTTTTGGGTGCTTGAATTCCGGAACACATAAAATCCAACCACTTAAAGGCCGTATTGACGTAGGAAAACTATTCTCGAGTATTTGCCACAGTTCTGTTATGATTACGAATTTCAAGAACCTTGGGGAAACTAATGTTATAATATTTAGGCCTTAACAATGTATTCATATCTTCCCGATGATTAGAAATGCGGAACCTATTTTTCAGATGAATTTATCAAAAGGCCTGCAGTATTGGGAAAAATCAGTTAACATTCCCCACTGATTTATAATTTAAGAAATAGGTGCGTGCGTGATAGGGTGAAGGATTGAACATGATTTAACCCGTAAAACGTGACTTTAAATAGTCATTCAATGAATGCCAAGAAGTGCCGCGTACAATGCACCTTTTGTGTGTAGATTCATCATTTTTCTAGCCGTCCTTGTTCTATTAGTTCATGTTCACCTAATTCCTCAGCGGCAGAGCGGTAGCTGTCTGACGGAAAATGTCCACTTGGGTCTGATTTAAGTGGCTTCGAAGAGTTCATATCATGGTGCGGAGATCCTTACAGCTCCCATCTGTGGCTCAGAGTCGTCTTCTTTTACGATCTAGAATTTATTTTCTATTATATCATGGCAATTATTTCGAAGACATGGTTATTCCAAGTGCCACCCGTTGGCGTTTCGTGTGTTTACCACATATGAATCTTAGACTCAAGGAGATAGTCCGTGACGTCTTCTGTTTGCTTGAATGCCTTTGCTGACCTTAAATTCGTCCCTCAGCTGAATCAGCATTAGTGGACCACGACTTCTATCTCCCTTGAGTCGTCCTTATAGTAATGGCAAGACTCTCGGAAAGAACGGAGTGAAATGAGTTCAGACATCATTTTCGAGGAGTTAACTGTGAGTAATTGCCGATTAAGAAGTTTCTTAGTGCTGTGTGTACATTCAAGAAGACAATTTTAATTAATCACCAGTGCTCGTTTTTGATTTAGGGAAATATAGGGAAAAATTGTCCCAATTCTGTGTCCAGCAACCTTGTTCTTTTTGATCTTATTTTTCGTCGGCCTATTTTGTGTCGTCCCTTGTTTATTAAGTCCCTTGTTTATTATAGACTAGTACCTTTGCCATGTGTTCAATCGGAAAGAAATTGTTGTCCGGCGCTGGTTTCAACGAACGTGTAATTGATCACTTTGCTGGACAAAAGGAAAGAAGGATGGACTTCTGCAATATAACTACAGGAATGTGAGTATTTCAGATATTGTTAAAATTGTGTGTTTAATTATTGATTTTAAATCATATTGTATTCAAGAAGCAACGCGAACACCTCAATCAAAGTTTACATTTGCCATAGCAAAGCGCGTGCATTCTAGTAGTTGCCTAGTGGAAATCAGTGACACTCCCCTCCCTCCTCAGGTGTTACAAGTGTCATTGCTACATAAATCATTGCAAATATTGTATAGATTTGACAAATAACGCATTATGATTGCAAAACGAGCAACAGAAGTGTATTGCGGGCATATTCGCCTAAAGAATGTAGGCGCTAAAACCGAAAGTTACGTATTTTCGTTTGTATTTGCAAAATATCGCAGCAAAGATATTTTTATCCTTCAAGATCATTGATCAGTATAATCGAGAGTCCGGACTAAGCCGATCCGTATGACCGAGAGTCTTCTGCATTAAGTATTTATTAATCAAGCTTTATTAGGAAAACTAGGTATTTTTGTTGAAAAAAAACGGAACATATGGCATCACAAAATTTAATTCCTAGATTGCCGTAAAAACTTAATAAAATACACGAAATATTAAAAAATTATGACCCCCCGGTGGAGTGCGCCCCCCCTAGCATTTGACTCACGAGCCGCCACTGAGTAACGCATTCCCTTGCTTAAAGGACATCTTTCTACTCATCCCATCACCTGTATTATTTCCCCTCTCTCGCTCATCGACTGCAACCTTGCACTTGGGCACTGCACATTAGGGTGGGCTGGAAAAACGTTTTTTTTTCGTGATCGAATTTGTTCTTTGCTGGAAAGTTGCGAAATGATATAATGATCTCGCACACAAAATTTTTTTCAAATCGTATCATATTAACCACTGCCGCCCGAGCTCTAAAGTTCAAAAGTATGTGAAAAATCAGGCTGATTTCAGAATCAAACGGCTATGAAGACGTATTTTATGAAAATATAGGATAATGGATAATATAAAAGAGTGGATACATGTTTATAGTTTATAAAAATGAAATTTGAAGTTTATTTGACAAAATCTATGGTTCAAACCATGTCTATGAATTAACAACAAAATTATAGTACAGACCACCCGCACAACACAACTCATTTTTGCCCACGTTTCTAAAATTCCATTTTGAGGGATATTAAGTCGCAGGTAAAATAATATTTATTTCGATTTAATTTATTTTTTTAGCAAATTAGTCATCATATGGTAGTAAATAATCTCACAAAAAGTAATAAGATCCTTATATCATTCAGCAACTTTTCCGCATAGGGCAAATTTGATCAGGGAAAAAAACGTTTTTTCGACCCACCCTACTGCACATGGCTATTCTGCATGCTCTTTCTGGCTGCTCTCAACGCAAGGGAAGAAAAATTCTCGAGGGACCGATTGCGATGGGTCAGAACAAAAGAAAGGCAAGGAAAAGGGAGATTGGATGAAAGACTTAGGATACGAGATGAAAAGGCGGAGTGGTGAAATAGAGGGCCGGAGTTTAGTTAGGGGGGCCAAGTTCAGTTTGCCGCTCCCCTCCCCTGAGGCCCCCTCATCCCCCAAATCGCTAAAATATAATACATCCATAAGCTATTTTTAGGAGCAATATTTGAAATTACACATCGCATGATTGCTATTAAGAATTTTTATTGCTCCTATTGTTTAATAATTTATAAATTTATAATTATCTGCCAAAAATATAATTAGAATATATTACAGTATTCTACCGATTACGGTAGCTTTCCATGGAGTACTAAAGAAGTGATCTGTGAGCCTTCCTTTCCTTCCAGCGCTACCTTCTTCAAAAGTCCGCTACGTTATGCAGAGTCTATTATCAAGCAACACATTTTTCAAATTGCCCACTTTATATGTTGCGAAAATTTACAACTGTCTTACTTCAGCCCATGGGACCAATGAAAATATCAATCCTGAGATTGTTAAAATTCGAAAAAAACAAACATTTTTACAATGATAATATTTTTGTAAATTCTACAATTTGCAAATTGGGTTCAACAAGTTTTTTATCTTTGAAATACAAATTATTCTAAAATGATCCCATTTGCATTTCAAAACGTAATGTATGTCACGTATATTACTTTGAAAGGTAACACGAGGAAGAGAAATAAATATGGTGTTACAATTCTTCCGATTTCTATTGTGTACGGATTAAAAGTTATTATTCCACCCAGGGTCTGCGATAATTGGGGTCCCTCGGCTAGAGCTCATGATGATCAGCTCAGCTCTACGAAATACGGGGGCCTCTTCAGAAAAATTTTAGGATATTTCATTCCCCGAAATGGATTTCGACGACTTTTGGGATCATAAAAAACCTGATAAAAGTAAATAAAAATAGACATTCCGTAATAATAAATACTATACAAATTGAGAATTCCATTGATCATACAATTTTATTATGTATTATGGCTCAATTATATATTTAGTGAATTTATCCTCGGAAAAACTCCAATGGAAGCAAAAACTATAAAATATTCTTTTCGAATAACCCTTTCAAAATAATATTAGGTTCTCTTTTGCCATCTCACGCCTTTATTTTATTTTTTTGTACATTATTTTTACACTGGGTATAATCTAAATAATAAACAACGAATGAAAACCTAGAATTTCAAATAGCAAAAAAAAAAACTCTCGCTCAAGTGACATCAGTCTTTTTTATTACACCTTTCGCATAGGCTTCACGATGGACAATACTGCTGTTGGGGTCCCTTACGATCGGGGCCCTCGGCCATTGCCTACCTGACCGGACCGTTCCAGATTCCACCCCTCTGCTAGTAATTCACGGGATCAATTCCAAACACTCACAAATGATTAAATAAAAAGTACTCTAAGAAGGAGTGAGAAATATACCCAATGAACCTATCCTTTAGTTGACACAATAAACTGTGAATTCATTGCGAAGTTAGTATTTTCAACATTTAGTTCCAATGTATTCATAAAAAATCTACATATATATTCGAATGACATTAAGTAATTTTACTACTTAACTAGTTATCCCACATCAATATAAAATTTCCATGATATTCCTTCCAAGAAGGTACGAAAGTAATAATTTATCGCATAATTACTCGATAAATTCCACATCCTCCTTCAGAAGTTTTCATCGAAAATTAAGACACTAAAGGGACAAATGTTTGTAGCAGTTATGTAGAATGACCCATATTTGTAAGACGGAGTAGATTGATGATGATTTAAGGTATGGGGCAGGGATAGCCAGAGAATTGCCCGCCATAAGTGCAATCACATGTGTCCATTGTTGGCGCTGCCATGGTTATTCTAGCTCTTCACTAGAGAATAAGCGATACGACGAAGCAAAGGGAATTGTCCTACGTTTTCGAAGATTTTCACTACAATTTTCGTTGATTATGGGAAACATCGTGTGTAAGTGGTACTTAGGAACTTGATTTAAATACTGCTACGATGACATATCATTTATTTCTGATGGTTAATTTTAACTGTTCGATCGAAATATACTAGGAATTGATTGAGTATAAAGGCGGAAATTATTCAGAAAATTAAAAGCTGTAACATATAAAATGACTTATTTTACGTACTCATTTAGAATAAAACAGAAATTGATACGGAATTAGGCGTACTGTAGGTTTTCAAACAGGTCATCCGTTAAACTATTTAATTTTATTTTTTAAGGTACTACGAGGAACTTTTTTAGCGAGTTACTAGCTGCTAGATTTTGTTATTGATATTAAAAATTGAATTTAATTCGAAATAGGGAATTATTTCTAAAGATAACCGGAAGAAGGTTAAAGTTAATTTGAGGAGAATATAAGGATATCATTCTGTGTTCGACGAGCGATGCGATAAACTGAAAGCGTTGCTCGTTTGATGAATAAAAATCAGTTATGTGAAAAAAGAATCAGCGCTGAGTTTGTTTTTTGCCATTCATTTTTTCATGAATGACGCTGTTTTTTTCAATGAGAATGTAGCATAAAGATAGTGGTTGAATGTCTTAAAATAATTTTTTTCACGAGCGCTATGTCAATCAAGGGAATAAAAATATTATAAACACATCATCAGTCATCAGCCGTAAGATTAGTTTGTAATGAGTCTCTGTTCAGTCTTCCCATCGGCTTATATTTTAACACTTTCTTAATTCTTCCGTTATTCCCCTCGTACAAGCTCTCAAATAGAATTTTCGTCATATCATCGGTTCTCGTGATATGAACGATCAAACAGTCCCGCCTTCTACCCGAATTTCCAAAAGAAGTTTCTCTTTACTAATTTAAGTATACCGGGAATAGCTACGGAGAATATTAAACGTAGCCACCCGCAATGCACATATAATGCGAATATTCCTCGAAGTAAAATTCATTCGCTTTGACCGGGATTCGAAGCCGGAACCCACGAGGTTTGGTCGATTGCTAAGGCCAGTCAAGCTACGGAGGCGTCTATTCACCCTCTGGAAATCTGTGGACTTAACCAGAGGAGACTGCTGTGGACAGCTTATCATATGATGCTTTCGCAATTACAGCCAACGAATTTCCGCAGCGGGATTTGAGGACGCCTTTGTAGCTAAAACTAACTGAAGCATAGGACCAGAATGCATCTGATCTGAACACCAGTGGCGCAGCGAGGGGGGGGAGAATTGAATTGGGGGGTTTTTGGGGGGATAAACCCCCCCCCAGAGATGAGAGAAACTTTTAGGTTTAATCCACTTCACTTAATTTGATCGATATATTTACAGAAGGGTGTAAGGATTATTAAAATATCCCACAGAAAGCCATAAAACTCACCAGTTTGAAACATTTATATTAAAATTTTTCTTGCCTCCACACCCCCAGCTTATCCTGGCGGGTATACCACACACCCAAGGCCTAGTTGAGCCTAAAACCCCCCTGGCCTTGATTACTAGCTGCACCCCTGCTGAACACACCTTCTAACAATTTTAACCCTGCACAATATGTGATCGAGACCAGTGGGGTATCCAGGAATTATATTCGGGTAGGGGAGCATAAAAACAGAGGGGTTAATTTTGAAAAACATGGTTTTGAGTAGAGGATTTAAAACTAGTTTTAACACTTTTCTTAACAAAAAACATAGTTTATCAAATAATCTTTGGTAAATTCATGAATTTTCAATCTTTTACTATCTTTTATTAGGCAAAGTAATTTTGATTTTATATTTTGGGGGTGGGGAGGCGTACCCCCCACAAATTCCTCCTCGCTATGCGACTCATCCATTCAATTTCCTGGCATCGACAAATTTTAATATATATACATTCTTTTCTGCTTTGGTCCAGGGTGCTGCTGCTGCCCTAAGACGGAGAAGGAGGAGGAGGAGAAGGTGGAGAAGGAGCAAGTGGAGGTTCAAACGGAGGGGTCCTTGGGATCTTATCCCATGAGGTGGGAAAAGATCAGGGGGCCTAGGATGTGCATACCTGCCATCCACCTTCACCCTCGCATGCCGCCCATTCGTGAAGAAGGCGTTGACGAATTGGGCCGGTTGTGCGAGGGTGAAGGAGAAGACCCCGACGGTGCCAGATGGCTGAGGGCCATAGGGAGGTTGTACGAGGGAGACCAGCCAGAAATTCCTGGCTGGTTATTCTCTAGGTAATTAGTTGTTTCTATTTCTTTAGAGCCTTACTTAAACCCCTCATTCTGAATATTTGCCTTAGCTTATGATCATTTTATTACACATTTACTTAAGGCAATTTCTTAAGACGAAAACAAACGAATGTCCACGATGATGGACATAGTGGAATGGAATAGCACACTGAAGTAGCAATGGTGATGTGTTAAGTTCTTAGATGATGGAATGTATTTTTTACATATTCATCAATTTTTACAAAAATTGTACATATATTATCAGTTAACCCTTTCACACCGAATGTTATTAGCAGCCAACTGTTTTATTCAAATGGAGGTGATCTAATGTTGGCTCCTAACAAGAACTTTACAATGCAAACGACAATGGCAATGTCCGACCCGAGAAATGGTAATTGATAGTTGATGTAGCAATGGTCGCAAGTTTTCAGGCCTGAGATGAGGTTAGTGAGACCTTGGGGCCACTCCTCGGCAATTTGATTTGATCTTCGTAATCATTTCTGATACTCCTAACAGCAGGAATGTACTCTTGAACTGTTTCAACTGTCAACGATTATAAGTACTTGCAATTCTTTATGCTTTGAAATGAATTCTTTGTTTTGTTCTGCCCGTGTGTAATTTTTAAGTGGAATTTTAATGTTATAAAGTTAACAGACTTCTGGCATGAAAGTCTTAGTACCCTATGTGATCACATCTGATGAAAAATGCGTATTGAGAAAAATATTTTCCTCCAAATTTGTTATTATCAATTCTGCGAATCAATTGAAGATGCAACAGAATATTTGTTATTTTCATTAAGGTGCACATTATTCAAAATCATAAGGAATCATTTTAGAATAATTTGTACTGCGAATGGAATGAGTTAACTGTGAAGCCGTGCTAAGAATGGGTTGGAGTTTCGAGTTTAGCGGCAGGAGTAATGGGTGAGCACCCCATTGTGTTCAATCGAAGGGACAAAGGAATTCGTAGGAGACAAGTTTAAAATATTATTATGGTAATCATTCCACAGAGACTTTTTTCTTTCCCACGTACCGGTAAGGAAAGCGTTAAAATATTTAAGGGATTCTATGAAATATCCTTAAATTATGCAGTTTTAATTGAGATTTCATAAATAGAAGGTATTGCATATTTATTGAAATATATATAGTTTTCCTTTGCATAGAATTTAAGGGTATTTTTACGTTGTATGCAACACTCAGATTAAGCAAACACTCTTATAGCAAATTTCTGACCTTAAGCTCGATTGAACAATTTAACTACTAATTTAATTCAGGGATTAGGTTGAAGTACACCATCATATGGCAGTAGTGAATCATTACTGTCCGAATACAATCATGCCAAACAACTTTCCAGACTTTATAGCACATTTGTTATATCCTTCGTGATGTTACCGATGATGCTGCTTTAGCTATTACTCTGCATTAGAATCACACTCATGTGTGAACATTAATATTTTCATTTCAGAACCAGAACACCCGGTTCCCCTCCCTAAGGCAGTCCCTGGCACCGAGGGCAGGCCCCCACCCACCAGGACCCCTCCGAACATCGAACGCCAGAACATCCGGCACCTCCAATGCTACCTCCTCCTCTCCCAGCAGGTTTGTTGAAATCACACTCTGAAATTCTATTTTCTATTAGCTTCATATACTTATTGAAAATATAAGGGATTTAAAATTTAAAAGCACTGTCAATATAAAAATAAGCAATATCCATTTCACCTTTCTTTTCGGGTTCAACTTTGTAGTTATTAGGGAGATCCCATGATCACTAACGCTACACATTGCTCAAAATACATTACTCTAAATAAATCTCAGTAGAGGTTCCTGTTCCATTTAGGTCATAAGGTAAAAGGCAGAAAATAGGATAACCACATGATGATGTGGCATTTTTTAGTGTGCCTCCTCTCCGAAATTTCTGGAACCCTTCCTCACCAGAAATTCCTCCAAAATCCTCCGAACTTATCTGCAGAAAAATCTTCCACTAAGGAATTTTCATGCTAAGTTTTTTCACCCAAAGAATTTTCTCCTCGGCTCAGAGACTTTAAGTCTTGGAACTCTGTCTCCGAACTCTGCTCTCTAGACCTGCTCTCCGAACCTGACATCCGAACCAGGCATACCAGGAGATCACGACTTATAAAGCAAGTCTGGCAGAGGAATATGTACTGGGATATGGAAATCCAGGAGAAGTTGATGCTGAGGCATAATCTGCAGTTTGGAGTGAAAAGTACTCCACCTTCTCCAATCAAAATTATATCTCCCGCCAAGACCTCATCCTACCATATATTTCCCCTCCTTGATTTCCAATGGCTTGCCTTAACTGTTGATAACACCTACTAGGCTGTGAGTCCATCCACAGGAGAAGAAACCCAGCGGAATGTATGTACATTGTTTCCCCCAACCCCTGCTTGGAGGAGGAGCAGGTTTCCCAGCTTTCCTGTCAGCACGGGCGCTACCCGGGATAATTGGTGCTGGCAGGGATCTTGGGGGTTTTCCTCAGCTCACTCAGAAGTAACCCCCCCTCCTTAGGTCAATTTTCCCCTCCACCCTTGCAATCTGTCTTGCTCCCGTCCCTCTGTCGTATATCGACCTTTCAGGCAGAAGTATCGTCCGACCTCTGAGGGTGGTTCTCAACTTACATTTGGTACTGACAGTCTCACCTTTTGGACTTAGTTTTTGTATTGTCTATGGTTCGTTTTTGGGATTACTATGAGTTACTAATGGTTATTATCGAAACACCTGTTATAATGAATATTTTCACTTCCATATGCTACCCAGACGGCACAGGAAGTTTTCGTACCTAAATACGAGGGTGGACAATCAAGATACAAAAATCGCGCTGAGGAAGTTACTTAGAAGGTTTTGTTTCTTTATTTCCTTTAATGACGAATAAAGATGCAAGAGGACTGGCAAATTCATATGCATCGATAAAATTGTATCTCATCGATAAAACTGTATTCGGTCTGGGACTATTTTCTTACGCGGGTGGTGCCATCTGGTGCCATCGTGCCATATCCTCCTAGAAAGATCACATGTCTTCACAAGCTAGCACAAGGCGTTGGAGGTCGCGTCGTTTACGTAACGTCTTACCACATTTCAGGGATTTTTGTGGTTAAGTTTGTGAAAAATAGAGTGTCTGGTAATAGTGAAGTTTCCCTTATTCTTTAATTTCATTCACTGCGGGCTTCAGAAACGTGTTTGTGAGATATTTTTGTTAAAAATGCCTTTTGTGTGTTTATTGTCGGGATGACGTAATGGAAACTCCGGGACATGGTTCAAGGTTTTAGCTTTCCAAAAGATCCTGAGTTGAAGAAGTGCATTTGGGCGATAAGAAGAAAACATTTCACCCCTACGAAAAGCTGTGAGGTATGTACTCTTTCTCGCTGTAATTATTTGGATGTAATTTTAAGTTAGAAGTGGCTTCGGGATGTTGATGCATCAACATCCCGAACTATTCAGTACTGAAGTACTATAGTACTATTCAGTACTAAAAATGGTGATTCAAAATATTGTAGCAGCAATTCTTTTGAAAATTCTTGCATTTTAGTTGTCTTTTTTGTATTAATTCATTCGGTAAACGTGTGGTTAAAGGAGAAACTATAGGAATAAGCTGCCAAGTTTATAGGTTCGAATATTGCTTCTTAGCTTGCCCTATGGTGTATTACACGTCGGCTTTCATCATTTCAAATTATCTTATGCTATAGTTTAAAACAATAAAAATATCAGGCATAAAAATATTTACTATATTTACGAGCCTAGTAATTTGATTTCTCATGCAGAAATACCAAAAATTGGAAATGATTTGACCTAATAAGTTACATGGTATTTTATTATTTATTAATTTTAGGTGTCTGAGCTTCACATCGCACCTTGTGATATCAGAAAATAATCTGTGGCCTTGGACGAGAAGACGAGGAGAAAATTCTTGCTGAATTGGAGGTGCCCAGATTGGAGGAAGGTACCATTGCTTCACTGTTACCTGTCGCCAAGAAGACAGACATTGTGGCAGAAGTGACATATTTGTGGATGTGGATTTGATTTGTGCAAGTTGGTGCAGTGATAGTGGACGTTCATCGGAGAAAGTATTGACGATAGTTTGTATGTATCGACCAGTCCTCTTTTAAATAATTTTCTATTCGAAAGAGAATAAGAGTAATTGTTTCGCTAAATTAGATGTGGGATAGAAGAGAAAATTGGAAATATTATTGTGGTTGACAATAGAAAATACATAATATATGTATTGTATTTTTGTGGGTTTTTTCTTTCCTGCCTCTTTAAAATTTCTTGCGGTGGTGACTTCATGCAAAGTAAGTATAAAATCAGAGGTGTGATCTAAGAGATAACATGTTTTATTTTACAAGTGTTTATGCTGGTGATTTGGCAGGACTTTCATATTTTTAATAGGGTGATACATTTACTGCAGTGACCTAGGGACTTTTACTCATCCCAAATAATTTTTCAAATACTTTAGCGCCTGATATGGGTAAGTTTTAGTAGCTGAGACTGAACTATACGTTAATTTTTGCTTGCATTTTGATGAATTCGATCATACTAATAGCAGATGTGTCAGCAATCCTGTTTCATCGGCAATTTTTATTTAAAAATTTTATTTCGTCAGGCTTTAGGGTAAGCTTTTTAATGCTCGTGGGCTATGTGATGTCTTATTTAGTGTCAAAATTAATAAGAATTTACTCTCATTAACATCTCAAGGTTTCCAAGTAAGTATACGAGCCACTTAACAATGCTGGATGCTGGGGGTGCGTGAATTAGCCATGAGAATCTCATTTTTCGCAGAGTTATTTAAGTGGCCGAGTAAGTTTTGTAAGTTCTCAATGGGTAAATAATACTATATCATGAATTCTAATTACCATGAAAAACTCACAACCGACAAAACTTTGTCGGTCGTGAGTCTTTCATGGTAATTAGAATTCATGATATGGTGTTATTTACCTATTGAGAACTTACAATTCATAATGATTCGTATCAAGGTTCTCGCTACGGTCGGTAGCTATCGATTGTGTTGCGTTCGATACATTTTTCGATCGTGCGAGTTACGATATATCTAATGTCGACCTTATCGATTGAGATTAGCCTGAGTGCCGTGTTCCTGCGCGCTTCGTATCCAATCGTACGTGCTTAGTAGCGGACATTCACATGCTGCGTACGCGCTTCGTCGACAGGCCGCGAACGGAAATTATCCATTGACGAAAAGCGACGAAGCGGCATAGTATCCCCTTAGTCAATGGGTACTATGTACATACGAATTAGATACGGAGGGTTCTGTGCCGTCTGGGTAGTTAATTGAACATATTAACTTATCATATTTGATACAACTGATTTTCCTGGTGGTAATTATTCTTCCTTTGTGGAGTTTTTCTGTTATCAGTCAGTGACAGAAGAAAGAAGTTCCATGACTCTGGACTTAAATTATGAAACCCAGAGATTAGAAAACATAACTCCACGATGGTGACACATCAAAAATGCTGCTGGGTCAGACTTGGGAAACCTGATCAACTATTATTTCTCTGGAAACATGAAATACAATCACACCAGACTTGGAAACCCTTTGAACAGGAGCCATCTTGCAAAGGCATTGGTCTTTAATAGCAGCAAGGTTTGCTGGTATCTCGATGCCACTGTCATGAGGAATTTTTGCAGAGAATTGTCATGAGCTGAGGCAGATATGAAATAAAAAAATAAGGCCGAGAAGATGGAGATGAAGAGTGTAGCCATGAATTTCAGGACATGAAATGTTCGGGAAATGATGACGGCAGGCAGCTAGAATATATCGAATCAGGCAAATGGAGAATGGATAATTATAATTGTCCATTCTCCATTTGCCGCTCCGTCCCTTTTTGTCAATGGATACTATCTGCATACGAATTAGATATGGAGGAATCTGTGCCGTCTGGGTAGGGACTGTGTGAGATGAGATGGAGGGATAGTGAGTATTACTGGAGTGTTAAGTACAGGTAAATGGACTTGTGGAGTGGAAAGTCAACATGGGGTATTAAATGGGGGTAAGTAAAGATAAGGTAAGCAGTACGATTCTGATGGTAGAAAACGAGATGCCAACCACCAACCTTGTTGCGGTTAATAGCCAGGTCAAATGAAACAAAAAATAGGGGATTATTGTTCCCATAGCTTATCCATGTGGCCTTGTTCTCCATACCCTTTTAGTTTTACATGCTTAACAGATAAGGCACATTCGTAGTGAAGAATTTACTCAAATTATGCATGCAATTATGTTCAGAGACAGCGTAGTCATGAATATTTTGGCCCTAGATAAGTCTTGAATGACTTTCTCTAAAAGGTAAATCTTGGAGAAAATATTGTAGGAAAAAATTATTAGATAATTACATGCTCTTCAATTTTGGTCTGAGCTATTTTTATAGCTTAACTATGTAACCGTTTTTAACCAGGCAAGCCTTTTTTTGACCTTTGACCTTGTATTATTTTTAGCTTGTTGGGAATTTATGCAAGGGTCAATGTCTATTTTGACCAGGCTGTATCCCCACCATAGCAACCATTGGGAGGAAGAAGAAGATGAGATTTAAAACAGCTAAAGGTAGAAATTTGGGAAATCCTGCGTAGGAAAAATCTAGCAGTGATGGGGGACTGCAATGCGTAAGTTTTAAGGTAGGGACGGAAATGAAATTGGGGAAGGTGGATCTTGAAAATGGAGCAATAGCAGGGAGGAGTCAGGAGCATTTTGAAGGAGGGACAAATTATCCATGAAATACTAACATAGGAGGATTCAGGAGGGGCACTTTAATGGTGCCCTGTTTGGTGTTGGCTTATTTGACAAGCAGGACTCACAAGACTTTACCATCTTTTCAATGTCCTGATCCAACTTTGGCCACCACACATATGACCTGGCCAATAATTTTGATTTTGCCATTCCCAAGTGCCCTGAATGCAACTCTGACAATATTTTCAGTTTTAATCCTTCTGGCACTATGACTCTATTTCCCCGCATCAAACAACCTTGTTCCCCTGTCAACTCATATCGCCTATCAAAATATGGCTTCAACTCCTCATCCACCTTACTTGGCCAGTCAAACAAGCAAAAATCAATTACCTTACTTACACATTTATCCACCCGAGAAGCTTTGCTAATTACCTTTGAGGTAACAGGAAGAAATTCACTTTCTCCTACCTGCAAGTAGGAAATTTCCTCTGTAATATTTGACTCTTGCTCCACGGATAACCTAGATAACTACATTTTGCTCTGCTTTGATATACTTTATTTCATAATCATTGGCTTGCAATATTTACTGCCCAGAGCTGTAACCTATTGGCAGCCATTTGTGGTATCCCTCTATTTTCCCCGAAAATGTGGAGCAGCGGTTTATGGTCTGTTTTCAAAACAAAGTGACGACCATATAAATACTGATGGAACTTTTTCACCCCAAAAATGATGGCCAAAGCCTCTCTATCTATTTGTGAATGATTCCTTTCTGCACTACTCAGTGATCTAGATGCAAAGGCAATTTGCCTTTCCTCTCCATTGGTGTATTTGTGGACCAGCACCAAACCTAGGCCAAATGGTGAAGCATAACTTTCTAATATCACATCTACAGTTGGATCATAATGTGCCAATACCCTATGTGATGTGATTGACCTCTTAATTTTCGTAAACGCTGCATCACAGTCTGCTGACCAAAAACATACGACATCCTTCTTAAGAAGTTCATGCAAAGGAAACAGCACAGAAGCTAGGCCCGGTAAAAACTTGGAGTTATATTCTACAAGACCCAAGAAAGATGTTAGCTGGGGGACATCTTTGGGAGTTGATGAATTTACAATGGCTTCCACTTTATCTTTCATTGCATGAAGCCCACTTTTATCAATCCTATGCCCCAAAAATTCCACTGACTCGCAACCAATTTTACACTTTTGCTTATTTACTCAGAAATCCAAATTTTTGCAACCTTTCTAGCAATGCATTCAAATTTTTACCGTGTTCCTCCTCATTACAGCCTGTAACAATTACATCATCCTGAAAACAGGCCACCCCTGAAAGGCCTTGAACCACTTGATCCATTATCTTTTGAAAAATGGCTGGGGCAGATGCAACACCTTATGGTAACCTAGCGTATCTAAAAAGGCCCCTATAGGTATTAATTGTGCATACACGCTGTGAATCTTCAGCTAAAACTAGGTGTTGAAAAGCCTGGGACAAGTCAATGGTTGAAAATACCTGACCACCTTGCAACTTTAGAAAGACCTCTTCCACTCTAGGTAGGGGTACCTTTCAATATTCAAATTTGGGTTTAAAGTAATTTTAAAATCCCCCCGAAAATCCTTACCTTCTCCGTGCTTTTCATTACTGGCACAATGGGTGTTGCCCAATGGCTAAAATCTACTGGATACTGTGGCATCCCACCCCCGACTCGCCCGGATACCACAATAGAACCAGGGGGAGACGTCGCACAAAAAAAAAAAAAAAAACAAATCCGCGAAGATCCCTCCCGCATGGGACCTACGGGACAAAACTATGCCACTCACTTCTCGTAATTCACATAAAATAAAGAAAATATTCCCCTTCTGTGAAGATGATTGCGGGTGGGGGGTTCCCGATTCAAACTGATGGGTGACGTTCGGGCGCTGATGCACTCGTCCAACACGCATTTACGGGAAGGAAATCAGACGGGGCGAAAGGAAGGACGAAGGATATTTTCAATGGGGTGACCCGTGGAGGAATCAGAACAAAAACACTCTCTCAAACACTTTCAATTAAACAAAATATAATTCACACAAATAAGGTTGCATTAGACAAAAAAAACAAAAGGAACCCTCTTATACGCTAATGAAATATGAATTGGTGAAAGCCACTTATGAAACATCGATGATAAATAAAAATAAAAAACAATATAACTTGGTTTCTAGATGAAAATCAATAGAGAAAATGATGATAACAAAGTAAAGTTCAGTGGTGAACACATAAATATGATACAAATTCAATGATTTCTTGACTGGGGAGGTAAATGATAGTCCATCCCGTCGAATGTAAATTTGGGGTGCGAACGTTAATTGTACTTGGTGACTGATTTCACTTTCACTAATGTAACGGGTGCGTTCCGTGACTGTTTGTCTTAACTTGGCTTGGCAGGAGACACAAGGGGGCTTTGGGGGGGGATAGCTGCAATCTTACTTTATCGTAGTCCGAGTCTCGACCAGGTTGGATCCAACACTCTCTCGTTCCATTTACTGCACTCCTTTCTCCCTTGTTGGAGGAAGCTGCATCCGGAACGGAGATAATGCGTCCTCTTCAGCTGGTCCTTTGCTCCTTCGGACGGGGGGGGGGGGGAATTCTTCTTTCAGATCAATCTTTCTGGAAACACTTGGGCCCCTTGTCTCCTCCTGCCGTGCGTCGCACTGATTTTGGGCATAGGCTCCGCCCGACAGTCACTTAGGAATTCTCTCGGTTCGCTTACGCGCACCACCTTTTATCATACCTCAACTTGGGGTGGGGGTAATGCACAATGAAGGGAGGGAGGAGTAATACGCCACTCACTCAGGGAAAACCCGAGCTCCCCTCCTCCCACACACACACACTCACACACAACCATACAAAAATCGGCGAAAACACATTCATCCCCTCTTACTCATCCACGCCTTCCTCCACGGGCCATGGTCTGGGGGTGGGGTTTTGGGAAAGCTCGTGGAACGAGCGGTAAACTGGTAGGGAAGAAATGCGCCGAGTAGAAATGCATTGTAATGGGGCTTGAACCATTACAATACAAAATACCCAGCTCCAGCAATCTGTGCCAAAGTTGTGTCACTAGTGGCCATCGAAGGAGGGCTACCCAAATCAAATATTAAGGCTAATGATGGAAGAATGCTAACTGAGCCCCACAAGATTCAAAGCACGTAATTGGAAAGATTTTGCCCAGAATTTGCCCCACCCCAGGAAGAGGTTGAAAATGATGAACAGAGGTGTTAAGTGTTGAGGAGAAGGATAATTTTGGACTTGGATGATAAACAATGATATCGAGAGAGCCCTTCACAGTATGAAGACTGGGAAATAAGTAGGCCTTGACAAGCTTGCATGTCATCCAGTGTAAGCTTCTGAAGAATCAGGGTGGAATAGCGGAGTGTTTTTCAAACTAGTACTCTGGATCTATGAGGATGGGTCTTGGCCAGTGGATTTTAGGAATACAATTGGTCTTCCAATTGCAAAAATGGAAGATGGTGTAAAATGCAAGTGATACTATATTTACATAATACATATACATACTACATGTGACAAAAGTGGCATTGAGGGCTCCAAATAGAAAGATGGAGTCAAGGGTAAAGAAGCGATTACGTTACCGCATATGTTATCTTATGGACAAGCAAAGTCAACTGGTGATGATGCAGTAACAGTGATGAGAACACTTGTTATAAGATAATCAGAATATAATCGGTACTTGTTATCCCTATCTATAGGATCCATTCAACAGATATATGCTTCTGTATATCTGTGATCCATTCCTAATGATGTATTCCTTCTGTACGTATATCTGTGATCCATTCCTAATGATGAATTTCTAGCCAAAATATTTCCTATAATAATTTTAGTATTTTAGTTTAAGGTTTGAATTAAAATGTTTCCACTAAGGTATCTATCAAGTTTTCGCAACTAACACATCTATATCATATGGAAGACTTTTTGATTACCCATTTCTCATTTTTCACCAAAACATTTTTGGGACAAATTTTATCAATTCCAAATTCCATTAAAAATTACTGTTATTAGTCACAGCTTTGCAGCAATAAATAGCAATATGCAAAAAAAAAAAACATGATTTTCTCAAAGCATTATTGAGAAACTGAGAAAATGGCATTCAGTTAACAAAAGCATAATACTCATCGCTCACTTCCTTTTCAGTAGCAGCTCAAATGATACCGAAGGGCAGCAGCCTAGAATTTACGCAAGAGGCTTCTTCCCTCCATGAGGTAATTATATTGTCTACAGTCCAGGGTCATCCCACACAGAAAATAAACATCTGTTAGATATCTAATAGATGTCTACAGATAGATAAATACAGTAAAACCTCTACGTCGTGATGGAGGGGACCAAAATTTGGACAATTTGATGTATGGAGGTTCACTATGGAGAGGTTTTAGTGATAGGCACCATTTTTTCATATCATTTAGAAATGAAAGGCACTACTGTCTTTTAAACCATTATATTTATGTGTTTAAACAAACATGTATGCATCAGTGGCCATATATTTATAATTTAATAATAACAGAAAGCGAGCGCTATCGCCTGATTTTTACCATGATTTGGGAAAAAATGATGTGATCTCTCTCAATTCAACAGTCACTTAAAATGATTGGGATAGTTGGATACCTTTTTTCTCATTTACTGTTAGGAATGCTCTCATATTGAACAAAATGGCCACAACTAATGATTAACGTGAAAATTACAGCATATTAAAGGTATATAAGAAGAAAAAAAAGAGTGAAACATTTATTGCTGAAAATGTCATTCCATGAAGGTAATCACGGCTACATTAATGGTCTCTTGTTATCTCGGTACGATTTGCGGAGGTAGTTGGGCAGTCTCGGGGGTATCTCCTTGGTATGATAAGTGGAGGTTTTACAATATAAAGAGGTTCACTACAAAGAGGTTTGCCTATAAATTTACATGTAAATCTGATGGGACCGTAGGGGTGGTATGATGTAAGGAGGTTTACGATGTAAGAGGTTCACTACATAGAGGTTTTACTGTATTATCCTACTTATTAGTATCAAGGTTGCTTGAATTGCTGTTGCTTGAATTTTATGAAGTATTTCTTTATGAAGTACTATCATTCATCACTGTAAATTTAAATACAAATGTGCATCGTTGTTGTGCCCACAATCAGTATTGTGTTTTCCCTTCAGGTCTCAATTATACTCAATCTCCATGTTCACATCTATTTTTGTCTGGACATGCAGAGGCATATTTGCACATTTGAGAGTCGAGAAAAATACTTTATTTGAATGTGAAAGAGGGAAGCATGTTTGTGCTTTTGAGGCACATTTTAGAATTTAATTTACATTTCCTGTATGCGTAAACAACAATATCACCCGATATTTACACAAACGACACTTGATGAAATCACTGACACTCTCACTAACAAATTATCACTCACAATAATTCACTTGTTCACTTGATAAAGAATGTCACCTCTTTACAATGATAACTGAAAATAAGGCCATTAAATCATGACAGGTTATGATTAAACAAGATGCTCTCAGTCTGCAAATAAAACTTATTCAAATGGAATATACAAAAATGAAATTCAATGTTTAAATGTTAACTTTCCTCTTTAGGCAAGGGACAGAGTTTGTTGACCGCCCGCCGTATTAGCCCGGCAGTCGTTCTCACAGTTGCCACTCCCGAAACCCCATCCTCACCGGGGTGGAGCTGCACGATGCGACCGAGGCTCCACCGGAGAGGGGGTAGATTGTCCTCCTTGATAAGGACCAAATCGCCTTGCTGCATGCTGGGTGCCTCTCTGGTCCACTTGGGTCTAACCTGGAGGCTGGACAGGTACTCCTTGTGCCAACGAGACCAGAAATGCTGTTGCATCCTGGTCACGTGCTGCCATCTGGATAGGCGATTGACGGGGATATCAATCATGTTTGGGTCAGGGATGGCAGTGAGTGCGTCGCCAATTAAGAAATGGCCAGGAGTCAATGGATTGAGGTCATTAGGATCTGATGACATTTGGGTAATTGGTCGGGAGTTAAGGCACGCCTCTATCATAGTTAAATAAGTGTGTGTCTCCTCATACGTGAGGGATGCGTTGTGTCTGAATCGCAGGCAATAAGCCGTTACCCTCTGCAATTTGGATAATGACGAATAGCGTGGGATTAATTGGTTTACCTCCACTGCAATCAAAGCAGTGGCCATTGGTCGTTTCTCGGGGAGCTCTAGCATCTCAATGAATGATTCTGGTGGCCATTCATTTTCATGTCCATTCATCTAAGGCGGTCCTTGCCACCACGATGCCTTCTCGGGCAATTGTTGCAGGGTAAGCCCCCTGGAAATGTTATCCGCTGGATTGTCCACTCCTTTGATATGCCTCCATTTGTATTTACTTGTGAGCTTGTGGATCTCGGCAACCCTGTTGGCGACGAAATTCTTCCAATTGGATGATGGTGCCTTCAGCCATGAGAGCACCACTGTAGAGTCTGACCACAGGGTAGCGCTTCCCGAAAACGAGAGTGATGATGAGACCTTTTGAATGAGGTTGGCGAGGAGTACTGCTGCGCAGAGTTCTAGCCTGGGAAGAGTGGTTTTCTTCAGCGGCGCCACTCGCGACTTGGAGCATAGAAGACGTATCATGAATTTTCCATCTGATTTGATGGACCTGACGTATACACATGCACCATAAGCGGATTCTGAGGCATCACAAAAGCCGTGAATCTCATAAACACTGCCATTCTTCGCAATAACGCACCGGGGAAGTCGCAAATCATTTAGGCATCTGAATGATTCATCGAAATCAAGCCATTTTGAATGGAGCTCCGCAGGAAGTGATTCATCCCATTCCAATCTGAGTTCCCACAGTCGCTGAAGGAATATTTTTGCCTTTAGAATGATTGGTCCTATAAGACTCAGAGGATCAAATATCCTCGCAAGATCGGAAAGAACTGATCGTTTAGTTACTCGGGCTTTATAATCGAAGTTCTTCGTGTCGAAATGGAAGACGTTCGCATTTGGATTCCAAAGAATTCCCAGGCTCCTGATGGTGTTGTCTCCTTCCGGGCGAATCTGATAAGATGCCTCCCTGTGGTTCAATGGAATTTTCTTCAGCAATGCGGGATGATTAGAGCACCATTTTCGAAGCCTAAAACCTCCTCTTTCTAGCAATGTGATAATTCCTTCTTGAACTTTCTCAGCCTCCTCGATCGAGTTGCTGCCTGTGAGGAGATCATCAACGTAGAAATCTTTCATCGCCACTGCTGCAGCGCGAGGATCACGATGCGATTCTTCCAGTGCCAATTGCTGAAGACATCTTGTCGCTAAAAACGACGCTGAGGCCGTGCCATACGTCACTGTGTTTAACCTGTAGGTTTCAATTGGCGCGCCTTCTTCGTCTCTCCATAATATACGTTGCAAATTGGTGTCAGATGGATGAACTTTGATTTGGCGATACATTTTTTCAATATCAGCAGTCATTGCATACTCATGTATCCTAAATCTAATAATGATGCTGAGCAAATCATCTTGAATGGTGGGCCCTACCATTAAATATATCATTTAATGATACCCCTGTTGAGCTCCTGCTTGACGCATCAAACACAACTCTCTATTTCGTCGTTGAACTGGTGTCCTTCGTAATTGAGTGATGAGGAATGTAGAAGGCGACGCACGTTGGTGGAAGGTCCTCTTCCTCTACGACTAACTCCATGTGCCCAAGATCTCGATATTCCTTCATGAATGAAGAATATGCCAATTTCCTCTCCTCATCCCTTAGAAGTCGTTTCTCAATAATCATAAATCTGCGATTGGCGATTTGCTCAGAATCTTCAAGGTGACTGATGTCTCCTTTGATGGGTAGTCTAATGATGAAGTGCCCATCTGCCCCTCTTGTGGTGTTTTTCTTGAAATGTTCTTCACATTTCACCTCTTTTGCTGAGAATTTTGAAGCAGGTTTGCACTCCTCTAATTTCCAGAAGTTTTTTACCTGGTCTTCCAAGTTTGTGTCCACGCTAAAATGGCATGATGATGACGATGACGCTGTTGACGCCTCCCCCTGGCATGGAAGACTTGCTGTAGTGGACTGTATTTGTGTCGAAGACGGAATGAATGGTGTTGAATTTGCTGGTAGATTTATTTGCGGGAGCTTCAGGGGAGCAACATCTTGGCCATTTTCTTTTGATTTACTTGTGGCGGGTGATTGTATTATTTGTTCGGCCTTTGAGACGGCATCAAAATACGCGTCTTTGAATTCTTCCCACTCTCCGTCGCCTCCTGCATTCAATAATTCGATCTCCGATTGCACATCTTCGAAGGCCTGTCATAAATCCTTGAATTTCTCCAGGCAGAGACGCAATTGATGGATTCCATCAGAAATCTTAACACTTTCCACAAAATTCTTAAATCTAGTGACTACCCTTGATATGCCCGCGTTTTATAATTAATTCTTTAATTTTCTCTGCCATCGCTGAGAAACGTGCCTTAAAGGGGTAATTAGCAGTGGGGAAATGAAAGGAAAGGATATGCACTCACTGCCTACCTTGTGCTGCGATGGCTGCGTAGTAATGCTGCGCTGCTGGTGCACCGATGCCGCTGCGGTGACTGATGTGTCCTCCGCTGGTTGGATGGCACCTCTCTGGAGATGCTGATTGATGAATAGTGCTGATGGTACTTTGCTCTGAAGACCCCGAATTGAGTGTTTGCCGGGAGATGCCTCGCGATGAAATAATCTTGCGCCGTTGCACAAAGATTCCAATTATGATTGCCGATCACTGGTGTGATCCGGCCCGAAGGACCAAAAATGTTAGTGCAATTGGCCCGAAGGTGGCACAGAAGAAATGCGCGCGGGGACGTGTGCCGCGGGTTATGATGAAATGAAAGGCGAAGACACCTTCAATCGAATATGGTTTATTTCGCGCGCAACTCGTGAATGAGCGCACGCCGATACTTCGGGTCCGCACGCTCCCGGCTTTGGTGAAACACTGACAAACACCCACACAGTCGGCATAGGCATGGATGCTAGGGTAAAAGGGTTACTGACCCTCAAGTAACGGCACTCCCTCACTCCAAAAGGGTGTGAGTTGAGTCCCCTAGGCAGAGACCATGAGAAAGGAGCCGAAAGGGACTTGGCCGGGCCTTGGAAAATCCCGAGGGCGACGACACTCGCCGAAAGGGGGGGGGGGGGGGGAAATACGCAACATGGGCAGTATCGAAAATACTTCTATTTGAAATATGTATTTTCGATACTGTTGTAGCTTGTAATTTGTATCGGAAATACATTTTCGGAGAGTATTTTGTAAAGAAAATACATCTAAAGAGTAGTTTTTATTTTAAAATACATTCAAAAACAAAATACATGTAATGTTTTTGTGCATAAGTAGAAAGAGCGTACGACGAGATGGCAGGGATCCCAAATGAGTCGGTATTAGCCTGCCATCTGTGGGATAATAAATTGCCCCTAAATTTACTTCTGCAATACCCATAGGCGCTTGTATACTTGCAACACGTAGTCGGGTGAGGAGTATTTTGCAAAACGAAGTTGTGCATTGAGTAATTTGTGGAGGGGACTTGTAGAATCTGACGCTGTTCCCAAAGGTGCAGGAGACATTTTTCTTCATTATTATTTAAGACACTTCGCCATGGATAATGGTCTGATTGCCAGTTCCCTATAAATACGTTGTAAGAATGTTTGAGCCTCTCATTCTAAAAATAGTTCATATTTGAATTGATTTTAATTTTTTATTAGCTAAGAACTTCGGTGAAGGCATGTATTTTGTATTTTAATAGAGTATTTTGAAATTACATTTGTATTTAGTATCAAAAATACCATTTTTAGAAGTAATATGTATTTTGTATTTGAAATACAGATTTTTAAAGTAATTTGTATTTTGTATCTTAAATACATTTGACATGTATTTTGCCCATCTCTGCGTATCAGTAGTTTGTTTTACAGACTGATTTTAGTTCCATCTTGATGTACCTATTAATAATGAAAGACACTTTGTTTCTTCCACAAGTTTTAAAAAATTCCAATTTTACTACAGGTTTTGGCTATTACGATTTTTTACAATGGTATCTGCTCTACATGATCCTAGCAACAATAATTTAATCCAGTTTGTAAAATAATCAATTACCACTAGATTAGTTTTCCCAGCAAAATTCATTAAGTCCATACCAATATTTTCAAAAGGAAATTCTGGTATTTCATGACCAATCATTGGCTCTTCTACATTTGCAGGTCTAAACTTTTTACAGACACTACACTGTTTCACATATTGTGCTATGTCTCTGTTAATGTTAGGCCAGTATAACACTTTTCTAGCCCTAGCTTTGGTAATTCGATTCCCATATGACCCAGTTGAAGTAATTCATGCATGTATTGTCTCAATTTTGTTGGAACCATTAACTTGTTATCAAAGAACAATAATCAATTATCCTCATGAATGTTATTTCTAATCTTACAATATTGGCTTAGTTCACCCTCATGATCTTGCCTTCTAGACCAACCAACTTTACAGAAATTCATAGCCCTTTTCAAGCGCACATACACTACAGTTTCTGCTTCACATTCTATCTTTCTTTTTTCACTCATTTGCATTTGATCACCGACACCAACTACATGCATTAACTCTGCCAAACAAGGATCTTCATGGACATCATCTTTACAATATGACCTTGACAGAGGGTCCGCTATGTACGTTAATTTGCCTGGTAAATACCTTACATCTAAGTCATATTTCAATAATTTAATCCTCATTCGTTTAAGTCGAGGTGACCCAATTTTAGCCATGATCATTTTCATTATTGAGACCAAGGGTTTATGATCAGTATTTATTACAATTGGTCCACCATATACATATATAATAGTGAAATTTTGATGTGGTAAAAATTACACTCAGAAATTCCTTTTCTATCTGCGAGTATGATTTTTGAGTTTCAGTGAGAGCACAGGATGCAGAACTAACCGATCGATTTCCACTTAGGAGGCAACAACGTAGCCCATCTTTAGAGGCATCACATTGTATTGCCAGTGGCTTGCTTATAACATCATTACTTAAGACTGGTGCTTTCGTAATAATCGATTTTAAATCATTCAATACTTTTTCATGAACTGGCAGCCAACACCAAAATACTCGTCTCTTTTATCAACTCTCTTAGGGGAGCTGTTATTGCTGCCATATTAAGGATAAATTTTCTCATATAACTAAATAATCCCAAAACTCTTTTAAGCTCTAACTTATTCTTTGGCGATTCAATACTCAAGATTGGTATAATCATAGTTTGATCCAATTTCATACCATTCTTGCAAATATGTGACCTAGATATTTTACTTCCCTTCCTTTAAATTGAATTTTCTCTGCATTAAACTTAATATTCAATAACCTTGCCTGACTTACTTATTTACATTTTTTATGTGTATAATTGCACTTTTTACACAAATAGACATCATTTACTACTGTCTTAGGGAAGTACCTACTTATCAGTATGCCTCACTGAGTCCTTCAATTCTTTAGCACTCGACCCCTTCTTGCTGACTGCATCCACGGGTTTGGTTCCTTGCAGGGTCTCCTCAACCTGATGTTTCCCCATGTCAGCTGCCTTGCAGATCTCGATGCTCTTATCCAGAGACAATTCCAGTATCTGCAGAAGTCTCACATGAACAGCCAAATCATGCATTCCAAGAACAATTCAGTCTCTCAGAACACTATCAGTCTGATTGCCGTACTCACAGGTTTTGACTAACTTTTTCAAATCAGTGACAAAGAATTCTAAGGGCTCACGTTCCTGCTGTTTGCGCGTGTTAAACAGAAATCGTTCAACTACCACGTTCTTTCTAGGATTCGCGTATTATATACATACTTATTAGTTATTTATATACTATTCAAAGTTTTGTAGAAACGGGATGCAACGTAGCACATAATATGAATGTTCAAAACACAGTCACTAAACATAGACACAAAAAAAGGAAACACTCACACGAAAAATAAAACTGAAAGACTTTCGTAGTTGTAGCTACTTCATCAGTCAAGGAGAGAATGAGTGGGGAAGGAGTGTGTTGGAAAAAGGGAAAAGGTGGGGGAAGAGGGGAGGGGTGTATTGGGGCGGGGCTAACTCAACAAGATACATTCAGACCGGGTGCTTGTTGGCTTGCAAACGCCAGATGCACGCCAATTCAAGGGTGTGGAGATTGAGGGGCGAGTCAGTGGGTGACAGGGAGTCAATGATTGAAACTTTGAAACATTGATTAAAGATAGAATCATGCGATAAACAATGTGTGGGGACCGGGAGAGATGAGTGTGGGGAAGACGGACAACAGGAGGCGCGGTGATTATTTATTCTAAGGTTGAGGGGGGTGGAGCATTGGCCTATATAAAAAGCGGGGCAGAAGTTGCATTGAAGGAGGTATATGATGTTGGTAGAGGTACAGGTGGTGGAAGGAGATATCGGGAGGAGTTTAAGTTTGGAGAGGAAAGAGGCTGGGGGTGGAGAGAAAATTTTACAGGTTTTACATCTAGGACGGTTGCATGGCGAGGGTGGGGTAGTGGGGACTGAATTCAATTTTTGAAGGTATATATATATTGTGGCGGACGGGATCGCGTAGAAAGCGTGATCGTGAAGATTGCTTGATTGACCCCCCACGTGGGCGGAGGCAAACATATGACAAACAAATTCGCGTTCCACTAATTTAGAGCAAGAAATATCTCGAGTCGCGGACGACGTAGGAACGAGTAGGTCAGGGCACGAAACGACGGAACAATTGGGGATTTGGGGCTGGATTCGGAGGAAAACACACGTACTCGTGGGTTGCATTAAACAAATAAACATTTATTCTCAAAAGCATGAGAAAATAACATGAAGCACACAAAATATGAGATACATCACTCGGGAAAAAGGGACGTTAGTGGGGATGGAATGGGGCGACTTAAAACTAATTGACATGGAAATAGCACTTACAAGGAATCAAAAAGCAACTTGACAAAAATTAAAATAAATCAGAATTGAACTGCGTTCAACAAACTGCAGGGTTTAAGAGTCCACTGCGACACAATATGATTTTATTGTTCACTGACTGTTCCAGCGCAATCTTGAGGAGGAAAATATGGGATGAATGGGGTAAAAAACGTGGTTGTTTCAGTTTTACACGGGGAAAGTGGTGGGGGGCACGGCTTTACTGCACCTTAATCTGGGAAACTCGTTGTGCGAGAGAAGTGACGATGTCGGCCGACGTCTCGTCAATTCGCGATGTTTTCCCGTTGGGTGTGGAGCCGTGTCTATCCCCGGGATGATTTCCCACGGTGGTTGGCAGAGGCCGATGGGGTTGCAGGCCACGGGATGCGTCTACATCGGGCTGTTGGCTAGGAAGTTTCCACGCGCTGTAGCTCCTGACGCAATAGTGGCTCAATCGCTCAGCTGTTGAGCAAGCAGCAGTTGAACTGCATTCCCCGGGCGTCTCTCGTGTTCTGCCTCCTCGTTGACCCACTTTCTTCCACGTCAACTTCGTAAGAGGGGAAGGGAGGGGAGGGCGGTGGCCAGAAGTACGCTTTATTCTCTTAAGGCGGAGCACTTATCACTGTGCGCGGGATTTAAATATGGCACACGCACGCGCCCACAAGCATAAAATAAGATAAACCTTCACAAAACAAAAAAAATAAAACAAAACAAAAGGGAAGGGAAGAAAAAAGGAAGAGTGCTTCTCAATTTAAGGGTGAATAGAAACATATCACATATCAGGTGCTGCCGTTACAATATATATATATGAGGTTCAAATCACAGACACTAAACATAGACACAAAAAAAGGAAACACTCACACGAAAAATATAACTGAAGACTTTCGTAGTTGTAGCTACTTCATCAGCAAAGGAGAGAATGAGTGGGGAAGGAGTGTGTTGGAAAAAGGGAAAAGGTGGGGGGAAGAGGGGAGGGGTGTATTGGGGCGGGGCTAACTCAACAAGATACATTCAAACCCGGGTGCTTGTATGCTTGCAAATGCCAGATGCACGCCAAACCCCGTGCCGAAAAGAAATGCTCTCCATCTCTTCTCACCACTTACTTCCCTGGTGCTCATGCCTTACAGGACATCCTGAAGGACTTGTACCCCATTCTCTCCAACCACAAATCCACCTCACAAATTTTCCCCTCTCTTCCACGGATCACGTATAAGAGACCACCTAACCTCAGCACCATCTTCAAAGCCACCCGCCCCCTTCAAAAATTGAATTCAGTCCCCACTACCCCACCCTCGCCGTGCAACCGTCCTAGATGTAAAACCTGTAAAATTTTCTCTCCACCCCCACCTCTTTCCTCTCCAAACTTAAATTCCTCCCGATATCTCCTTCCACCACCTGTACCTCTACAAACATCATATACCTCCTTCAATGCAACTTCTGCCCCGCTTTTTATATAGGCCAATGTACCACCCCCCTCAACCTTAGAATAAATAATCACCGCGCATCCTGTTGTCCGTCATCCCCACACGCATCTCTCCCGGTCCCCACACATTGTTTATCGCATGTTCTTACGAATGTTTACTAAGCAGTGAGCATATGAATACAGGGAGCTGTAGACAGCACTTAAAACTATTGACACACACTAAGCACAATATCATGACAATTATCAAATACTAGCCGAAACCGGTAATAAAATAGAAATTTTTATAAACTTGTTGAAGAAAAGAAGTGTCTTTCATTATTGATATGGAGCCCTTCCACCATGTATGTGCCTCAAGTTTCGATTTATTTCTTGATGCACCTCTTCAATTCCACAATAATTAAACTTTCCATCACTGACAAGGGCAGTGTCCAAAATCCGGGTTCAGAATTCAATCAAACTTTGCAGTGTTGTAGTCCATTGGGCGTTGTCCTCGAATCATCACCCATATGGCATAATATAGCCAGTAGTAAAAATTGGATTGGAAACGAGATTGCTTTATTAGTTGAAATTTTAGCACTGCACTGAGTAGGAAAGGAAAAACATGAACTCTCTCAGAACTCAATATGGCTCTATTTATTTACTTTTTAGCAGAGTAATTAAATCCTTGAGTATCCATGGGCAAATAGACTAAATTTTTCTTTTCTGCAATTTCAGCTGGATTTGTGGCTACTGCAGTAGCCATCACATGTGACATGTCTGCCAACTCTTCGTCTGTAATTCTAAAACATACTAAGTCATCTCATCCAGAACGGCAAGAACTGGTACCTATTGAATAATAGCATTGGATCATTTGTTGATGCCAAAGCTTTGGATGACTCAGTTTCTTATTGTGATCTAGCCCCAACAATTGCAAGGACGATGGAAGTAAGGATGTGGCAGCAAGCACTAATTCACAGGGCCCGATGCTGTATTGCTCTAATTGCAATTACCAAACCAAGATACTCGATGACTTGAAGATTCATGAGAAGAGTCATACATATGGTTGTGGCCATTGCCTGTACACAGCTGCTCAGGAGAGTGATATTAATATTCATCACCTGAGAAACCACTCCTCCTTGCCCCATAAAATTATCAACAGGTCAGGATATAAGAGAGATCAGCATAAAGAGAGATGTTATATTGATTACCCTAGAGTGGATGAAAGTGATATCACCTAGATTGACCTCTTTAGTGAGCCTGAAGATAGTAAAGATGCTGATAGTGACATTTCTGTTGATCAGGAAATAATTGTGACCTTGGAAAATATTGGAGAGTATGGAAAATCAAATCTGTCATTTGTTTTCAAGTGCTACTATTGTCGCATGAAGTCATTTTTGTGTGATGATGTGGTGAACCATTGGGAGAAAGTTCATCTCCCTACTGATATCCATGATACTCATCCATTGAAGTGCAAAAGAATTTTTGCCATGAATCAGTTCACATTTCCTCATCAATTATTTAAATGTGCTGTTTGTAATCATAAAGGAACTGTTGTGGAGTTAAAAGGGCAATTCAAAACTGAACATCTCCGTGCTAATTTTAAGGTTCTAAACTTGCAAAACGCTAAGTATTGCTGTTTGCTGTGTGATTTTTCTTCATACACTTTTGCTGTGCTCGAAAATCACTTCAGTTATCTGCATTCTTCAAAAGCCTTAGAGTATCGAATGAATTTGACTAACATTGACGGGTCTTGGTGGTGGACTAACATTGGTAATTCATTTAAGGGAAACGTGACACTTCAGAAGAGGAAGAGTTTTTAAAAGATGCCCTTTACAGCTGTTGTGTATGCGATTCCACCTTTTCATATTTTAATAGTTTTGAGAAACATCATGCTCAGAATCATGATTCTATTACGGTAAGGTTTTCTATTTCTGTTAAATGTTGGAAAAATAATTATTCCCCTTCGCACCGCAGTGAGAACATTGTCAAGACTTACTCATGTTCTTCTTGTCCCTTTGCTACCCAGACTTTCTCCAAGATATTTGGCCATATTGGTGGCCATGAATTACCTTATAAATGTGGCCATTGTGACTTCAAGGCTGAATTTCCATCTAGAGTTAGCCAGCATCACTATGATGCCCATCCAAACAACAGCTCCCCAATCATAGTGATAAGTCCTGAGGCCGATTTGGAAATGGCTCACATCCACAAAGAATTGAAGGTCACATGTGAGGTCATCCAGCCAAATGTGATTACTTTGAAGTGCCGCGCTCTATCACCCAAGGGATCTGAACCAAAGAAGTGTCGTCCTGTTGCAAGGAAGTCCACTACCCAAGTTTTCCCCAGACGGAGTCTTCCGAACCCTACCGATAGAAAATCCACCAACCCATCTGTTGGTTTTGTCCGGAACGTGAAATCATTTTCAGAATCCCCCAGGTATGACAGAGGGCTTTCATCTCATGATGAACAGGACTCAGACTCGGTGATGAGTGATGGAGAAACCATTACGCGACCAACTCTATTAAATGAATTGTCGTATTTTACAGGTGGAAAAGGTCTAGGAAGGCAGCCTGTTAATTTGTCTCGTATTACAGTGTTTATGATGTTCGGAGGATGTGCAGCTAAGAGAGTACCTGTATCAAAAATGGTCCAGTTGGGGGACCTGGAACCTAATTTATGTATAGTGGATGTGATCAATAATAAGCGAGGAAGTTGAAAAACATTGATCTCTTTGTAAATGGTTTGCTAGCAACTCAATAGGACTCCAATTCCAGTGTACACACAATGTTTATTTTTTTTATCAAATGCAGCCGCTTGATTTAACTATACCACCCCATTCCAGTACTTTTTAAGTACTCAGTACTGTTTTCAGTTCTACTTCTGTATGCTTCAATGTGTGTTCTAAAATATTATTGTACAAATGTTATAATATTTTGAAATAATAGTAATAATACTTATGAGTCCATGTTAAAGCATTTTGTTAATATTTATGCATGTACTTGGTGCTTCCTAAAACTATTAGGAAATGTGCAATACTTTTTGTATTTTGAGAGTTTCTGAGGTACATCTTTTGTAGCCTTATGATAGAATGCCATATATGTACTTGAAATGAATCTGTACATTGATAGATCTGTGTGTGTGCGTGTGTATTCATGAGTATCAAGGCATTCATCATCCTGGGATGTGTCTTGATGTACAAAAATTTGTACAGTATTAAACACTTGTGTACTTTTCTAAAAGTTGACTAATTAATTATTTTTAATGACAGACCTGTACAATGATTTATACTTGCCTTTGGAAAGGAGAAACTAGTTACTCATATCCTGTTTTAAGGTGAGAGTTAAAATAGGTATTTTATTATTTACCTGATGAATTTCATTCATGCACTAACATTGTGTAAAGGATAATTTTTTTAATGAGCCATCATTAAAAAGGATAGCTGAATAAATGTTCTCCATTCATTCCTTGCCTGCATCTTAATTTTCCTGTTACTGATGTTATTCATGAAATGGCAGTTATAATGCGTTTTAGTATTCCATATATTTGTTGTGTTCGTAAAGGTTCCTACATTGAGAAATTTAAGTACCTATGTAAAATAAATTCATTTATTCAGAAGTTAGTTGAATTTTATTAATGTGTTCCTATTTCGCTTAGAAATATGTTTTATATTTTCAACTAGTGGTAAAATTATGAGGAAACGATTATTTTTCACTTTAATACCTATAGATTAATTGGCAATGATGTATGTTGCTCACAAGGGGAATACACGACCTTCGGGTGGCTGATTGAGCTCAAATTTTGTGAATCGGTAGATCACGGCTATGAATTAAATATGCCGAAGCAAGACGACGCACTTCTCAAAACTTTTCGAGAAAAAAGCAATTAAAAATCGTAAAAAACGGGTCTACGATATATATCCGGTATTTCCTTTCCTTGTTTATTATTTCGTCTTTGGTTAACTTATCATTAAATTCCTCCATCGTTAAGACAAATTTGTCAACATTTAGAAAAATACCAGCACCTTCTTCTCACCATTCAAGTCCGAAAAACAGCCAAAAATGCCAAAATTTCTGATCTTTGAGTGCGATGCACAACACTTTCTCATTATCCAATAGGGTAGTTCGTAAAGAATACGAAAGGCATTGGTTGCGATTTGTTACCCACCATTAGTGTATTCATAATATACAAATTATTTGGTTTTAGAAATCCCAGTTTAGACGAATGGCAATGGTTAATTTTATCCTCATTTGAAAAAGGCCAGATTGGCGCCCATGCGATGCTACTCCAAGTGACGTCACAGGGACCTAGTTTCTATACGAGTGGATAGGAGTTTTACATCGTCTGGGATTACCAATGCATGCATGAGGCACAGAGCTCAGGTAAACATGTCTTAATAATCACCTATTAAAATTGCCCATGGTCAGAAAGTTTCCCTCGCTTTATAGGGTATCAATAATCCTTATTCAAGCCAAGCACTACCTGCTAGCAGGATACTCTGCAACCTGCTAGCATCCTGCGTCGTATCATCGCTCAAAGCCTCGCCCCAAGGTCACCTCACGTGCGGCAGCGGGAACCAGAATGACGTCACACGGAGTTTTCCCAGTATTCATACTTAGCCGTCGCGTTTTCGCGCGCTTGAAAATTTTCACTTTTCATTTAATCGCGAAAAATAGATGTCGTCATTTAAAAATGTAAAAGCGTGAAATACGTACTAAAAGAGTAATAATCTTTCGATTTAGGCAATAAAAAATAATGGGAAACCACCCTATGGATTTCCCCGGGAAAGGTTGTAAATCTCGGGGATTTTTTATGGACGCGCAGTGACGCCCTGAAGGTACAATTTGACCCGATGGAAAACCTAGGAAGAATTAGGATTTCTTCATTACAAAGCGTATATCGATGGCTAAGTTCTAAGAACACGTATCTCAAAAATGGCAACTTTTTAGGAGAGCAAAAAAACGCCTATCTTCTTTCACTTGCACACTGAAATTAAAAACCAAAAGTTCATAAAACTGAAAAAGAAGCATGCATTTGTAAATAAAGAGTTGTTATTTGCTTATTTAAAAAAAATGTTATTACACTTTTTTTTAAATACTCGTCTCAAACCGGCTGAATTTCAGATACATGTTGTTAGAACTTAGCCATCGATATGTTTGTATTATTTTCTACTCTTTATTCCTCCTAAACTTAGTTTTATACTGATACCCATTAGGAATTCCACTGAAAATGGATGATTATGCGATAAAAAAATATCCTCTGCACTGAAAATTACAGTGAAAGCAGTTCTTCCGTTATTATTCCGTATTACTCGTAAAATTTCACTTTGAAAATGTATAATAATCTTGCTCGTTGAACGACTCTTCGCCATGTCTTCTGAGCGTGACGTCAGATTCCAGTAAACAATACGTTTACGTGGTGCCAGTAGACTGTTTGTCTCAGTTTTAGAAAAAACTTACGTCTATCTCAGTACTTTTTTCTCAGTAAAGATTATTTTTTGCAAAGCTATACATGTGAGTTTCATGAACAGCCATGTGTAAGATTTAAATTGAATAATTGTCATGTTCAAAAAATGTATGCCATACCAGAAGATGCAGCAGTCTTGACAAATAGTACTAATTACTATTTCATCCCTCTTATCTATGGTGATTTCCAGAGTATAGGATTTTTTTCTGGTGTCACCTTGGACCCAACAGTGCAAATGCTCAAATTTATTTTCACTTGAACTTATCCAAGTGCTGTATCACCTTATGACCTTCTTTCCAGACCCAAGGAAAGCTAAGGAAATCGGCATTAAATATTTTCCGTTGTATTTCTGGAAAAAGTTAACTTCACATAATCCAAAATTGTACCCAGTACACATAAAAAGCAATGAGTAAATGACAGTAGCCAATTAGATAAAGGCCGACGAAATCTTCATTGCCGCAGAAGAAATCAGCGACCATGAATAAACACATTATGTACCTTCGGAATGTTCCCAGAATGGGCCTTTACGAAGTCAGAGACCGCCATTGTGCAATATGTGCACCGTAAAATCTTTAAAACTATTCGAAACTATTTTTGACACACTTCAAGTTATAAATCATTATCTCCGTTACTGTTTGTTATTTCGATGGTACGAATCTGCTTACTCGCATTTTGACATCATAGGACGATTTTGTAGCACGTAAGAATTTTCTAATTTTTACGAACTTTGGAGCGTTGTAGCAGTAAGAATAGTGAGAATTATGAATCCATATTTTGAAAACGTCAATGGCTTTCACTCACCAATCAATACATGTAAAAAAAATAATATTTGAATTTTATGGGAGCAACCCATTAGTTTCCGCAAGAAGTCTGGTCAATAGGCAACAAGGGTTTGTATTTATGATTTACTTCAGAGGGCAGCTGAGAAATTTGTGATATCTTATGTAGACAGAGACACACTTGGCTCGTGAAAGTGGATTCACTTGGCGAAGACCCTCGCCCTGCGTGACGTCATTGGTGGGTGGTGCCAATTCCACTATATTCTCGCAGGATGTGCTTCCTCTGCGTTATGCAACCCGAAGGTCTCCAGTGTGTGCACTATTGCGTCCTTCGCCAGGCTGCGACGATTCGGGGTCATTGCGCTGATGCGCCTCTGCTTGGCTACCGTTTGTCAAACCCACGCTGGTGAGAGGAAGCTATTACATAGGAGGTAATTACCTCTAGATCCAGGTTAAACCTATAGGCGATAGCCTCACGCTTTTGTCATCTGCACGCAGTATACATTGTTGTATTGGAACATATTATTTATTAATTGGGGGATCGGGTTTGTGCGACGGCTAAAGTATTGGAGTGTTCTTCCCACATGGCAGGCTCGGGTTCAAATCCCGGCGGTGGCAGAGAATTATCGGAGACTGCCCGATCCCTGCTTGAATGTTGCCTGGAGAACATTTTAAGGACAACACTTCGTCCGTCGGATGATACGTTAAGCCGAGGTCCCCTTTCTTTAAGAGCAGGCTAATGCCGACGCCGGGTTTCTCTCCACCCTTCCTTCCATACCCTTCCCTCATGGCGCAAATGACCTCAGCTGTCGGTCGCCTCCTCCAAATATAATACCATATAATTTGCAAAGACTCGCTAGTTTACGAAATTTAGCATGAATGAAAATGGGAGAAATCAATATAATATGCGTCGCCAATGACCTTTTTTTTTACCTTCACCCAGCGATGTTCCTTCAAGGAGTCACCCGCGAGTGCACACGAAGTACAAAATTCCGCAGATGAAAAGTCATTTGTCTTGAATGGGAATTTAGCCCGGATCTCCCGACGTCGCATAAGGCGCTCAACCACTCAATGCTACCGAGACATCTTCTTAATCTGCGGAATTTTCCGAATTGAAGCGAATGCTTAGGATCCCACCCGAGACATATTGATTTCCTCTTTGGAGTTTTCTCACTTCATGTACTATTACTAGATAATTGAAGGATAATCGTTTGAGATATGTTGTATGATCCACAAATTTCGGTCGATCGATCGATCGATCGATTTAGCAATCGATTTTTAATCGAAATGATAACCTCGACTTTTCATCAAAAAAATTAAAATTGAACATAAGGATCAAAAAATCCACGTACATTTAAAAATAAATAGTTTGTAGAGAAAATGTTTATAATTCATTCGTAAAACACCCAAACTACACATTTGCGAAAATATCTACTCATGCTTGAATAATTAGCACCTAGTAAAAATTCACAAATGCAAGGGTATCTTTTGGGATCACTTCTTGGAACCATTCCGCTTCATAAAAGTTTTAACCCTCAACTGCATGGATTTCTAAATATGCACCAAAAAATAGTTACTTATAAAATGTATTCAGAAACACTTCAATCACTGCATTTTATTAAATTTTTCTGCTATTTTTTTGATTTTTAATAAAAATTAAAATATCTATCACATATGATACAAATACTCATTGAAAACTTCTCATTAGCGCCCGTACCTTTACTAATTACTTTCTTTTATAGGTAACATAATATAATCTACATCTACATCTACATAATACCCCGCAAACCGCCTAAAAGGCGTGTGGCAGGGGGTGTTAGGACACCAGCCGTTTACAGCTAAAAAAAATTAAGCGCTCAAACGAATTTGGGACTAGCGTTTATTAAAGTCCTTTATGGTTCGGGGGAAAAACGAATTCGCATATCTATCCGTTCGGCAAAACATCTCTCTTAATTTATCACTTCTATCGGACCTGGAAATATAGTATGGCTCTAATATTATGTTCTCTGTGTCGCTCTCAAAGATATCCATTCTCAATTGTTCAAGCAATCTAAGCCTAGCGCGCAGCCTCCGAGTCTCCAACGGCTCCCAGCCTAATTCGCTTAACATCTGGGTAACACTGTCTGTACGCCCGTAGCAGTTTTTGACGAAACGCGCAGCCTTCCTTTGAATTTTATTCAGTTCGCGGATTAAGTCTTTCTGCACCGGATCCCATATGCTCGCTGCATATTCAAGGTGCGGTCGGACGAGAGCGAAATAGCACCTTTCCTTTACTTTCTCATCCGAAAATCTTCCCACAATACGCTTGACGAATCCTAATTTCTTCAGGGCTGTGCCGCAAATATTCTTTATATGTGTTCCCCACGTGAGGTTCGAGGTTATCGTAACTCCCAGGTACTTCACTTCGTCTGTTGCCTTTACATTAATGCCATCCACTGCATAAACATGGCTAGAGTTGGACAAATTCCGCAAGAAATGTACCGCCATGCATTTGCTCAGATTAAGTTTGAGTCCCCACTCTTGGCTCCACAAATGAACGTTGTTTAGGTCAGATGATAGAATTTCATAGTCAGAGTGGTCACTAATTTCGCGATAGATGACAGCGTCGTCAGCAAATAAACGTGTTTTACTGCTAATGCGGGAGCAGAGATCATTAATGTATATAATGAACAACAGGGGGCCGATTACGCTTCCTTGTGGAACACCTGATGTAACGTTTACAACATCGGAGCTAATTCCGTCAAGAACAACTTTTTGTTTACGATCTCTGAGAAAGTCGCGTATCCAGTTTAAAACTGTCTCGTTTAATCCGCATGACTGTAATTTGTATAAAAGTTTGATAATGATTACTCTAGAGATGACTTGGAAAATTCTTTAGGCTGTCGTGCGGAGAGTGGACTTCCCTCTACATAATGAGAAGTGGATCACCTTTAACACCTACTCACTGCTTATAGAACCACATAGTATAACGAGGGGGTGTATCATACCTGATACGCCATGCGTTAGAGAGGAAGAATTGCGCCCTTCAGAAATGACCGGCAATGAGTGTAGTTTATTATATATGATACGAAATGCAGCGAAGAGTTAAGAAAGATCAGCTGATTGAGATGCTTTCTTGATGATCGAGAGTGAGGGTACTTCCATTGGGGGAGGAGTACAGACGTTGTATTTTGGATGCTCACTCGTTGCTTTCCGCAGCGCCTTATTAGTGTTAGACAATACCTGACAGAGATAATGCCTTTTGAGGTCTGATATGCAAAGACAAGTGTCTTATTGATTTTCATCAATTATTTTTTAACGTTTTTTAAGCTGGTGAAAATAAAAGCTTTCCTATGCACAGCCATCTTAAAAATTGTTATCTTCCCATTTTATTTTAGCAATTCTTGCCTCCCCCTTAACGTACGGATGGCGAAAATTCTCGTCATTCAGGCGCTTTTTATCACTGTGCGCTTCGAAAGAAATTAGGAAGTAAACTAGGTCGCAGTACCTTTGCCGGCCTCGGTTGCGGCGGGTTTGTATGAACATTCGCCTGCAAAATCAAAGGGAACGCAATATGGAGACGCAATAAGTAGGGCGTGGTTGTTCGTGTATGTGAAAATGTCATCTTGTTGAAAACCCTGATGTCAAGGGCCAATTCGAGTTGTTTTCGGAGGCATGGGAATAAGTAAATATTAGAAAATAAAATAAGTGTGTGCTCAACTTACGGCATTCCACTTCACAAGGAAAATTGCTTCATAATGTATCAAACCAGGAAGAGATTTTTAAATAATTTGTGAGTAAAAAAATCAAATTTACATCAAAATATTTTAACTTTTAAATAAATTGTGGATTTTTTTTCTGATGGAAGGGTTTATCAGCAAGGGATGCATACAAAGCAGCCAGAACGGAGGGTTAAAAGGAATTTAAGTACCCTGGTAGGCAACGTGCCATTCCGCCACTGTTCTTCCTTCGCTAAAACTGTTCTAGATCTGCGTCTCCATCAAGTCTCCATTATCCAGTCAATGACCGTGCCGAAGGCGCGTTTCCAAGAAAGCTGTACCGCTGACTCCAAGTCCCAACCAACCAATCCGTTAACAAAAGACATTTAAAAATTGGCGAATATAGGTATATTTGGGGTATTTGCGTTGTCAGTGTAAAGAGATGTCTGTGTGAAGAGAAAACTTGGAATTATCAAAGTGATTAGGCAATCTAGAAGCTACTGTAAAAATAGTTACGTAGAGCAAATTTTAGATTTATAAAATATATTTTCAATTTTAAATATTGTTTTTACCTATCTGGCAACTTTTATATTAGTGTTTTCATTTCTTTTTGCTTTTCACTTGAATTTGCTGCTGCAAAATTGCTAAGATTGTTATAGGTATTTTTAATATTATTTTTGGAATATAATTTCAATTTTTCAGGGGTTTGGTGGAAGAGGGTACTTTTTAGTCTCACCTTCGCCCGAATAAAGTCATCTATATATTACATAATTTAAACATTGAGAAAAATATTAGTATCTAATAACCTGCGATTAGAAGGAGATTAAGACGTAAGGATGGCTCATAGAAGAGAAACAAGTTGAGGTAGTGTCAAATTTGTTGAGGTACTTCGATTTCCAGTTCTGCTTCGCGATTTAAGCATAATAGGGAACTTGCATATATTTCAGATATAATCAATAGCCCCAAAATTATATAAAAATATATGTTTGCATACCTCGGTGACAGTTTTTTTATTATTTTATGACGTGGTTTGCGATATTTAATGCATCAAAGTTCACGAGAATTTTCAAATGCAAGTGAGAAGTGAGAACGCCCGATGATTGGCTGGTAGGAAAGTGACGTCATAGTTCAGTACGAGGAGGCACGGCGGCACGGCCATAGTACTTGAATTGAATACATGCGACGGCGTGGTTATGATTCATTTATTGAAGTGCAGACGTATCGAAGTTGTTCATTGTGACTTCAGGGCTATTATTTGATCTATTTCTCCTCCATTGAAAGCGATAGAGTGCGTAAAGATTAAGGAATATGGTTATTGTTACGCTGATCCTAGCAAGCTTCCTGTTACTGATTCCATCATGATAACAGGGTATTTTAGTGAAACTGTAGACTTCGTCGGCGCGGAAAGTCGATGTCGAGAAATGGAATGGTAGCTGATGTGCATCTGAAATGTTTTATAGTTCCTAACAAAGTGAGACTTGCGTATAATATTGGCGAAAGCGTATACTAATGTGAAATGTGTATTCTTTTGGCAGTCCGGTAGACAGTCTTATGGTGAACTTATTTCCATCTCGAAGCTGTCGATGATACTTTCAACTTAAAAATACCTTGCCTTGAGGGCGACAGGAAGCTCTGAGGAAGCCAGACTATCAATGTTTCAATTTAGTAGCGATAATATAGACGAACTTCCAACACAATCTACCATCTTGTGACTCAAAAACCCCGAAGCCACTTCCTATTCTGCAGAAAGACTCGGTCAATCGCACTTCGATCAATATAATAAACACAACGTCTTCAGGTGTTAATAAGTTACTTTTGTAATGAAATCCTTCCTAAATTAGCATTAAAATGTGAATGTTTTCCAAACAGAGTATTTAATACATTTTGGGAGCTTTTCTCACGATATATCTGAAACCTACTCTAAAGGCGAGCTCATCGTCATTGCGATCGGTTGTCACTTAAAAATTCCGTATCGGAAATCCTAGAGGGATGACATTCGACGATGACCATGATCACCTGCACTCTCACTATCACTGGAACCCGTGGTGAAAATATCATCCCAATCCTATTTCTATTAGTTTTAACTTGGGAAAGAGCAACATAGAACTGCACATTCTTTGGGCAACTTTGGGTTTGACTTTCCCTCAAACACCCCATTTCCCCTGTGGTGCACATCAGTCCTATCTTTATACGATGGCCTGAACCCTTTAAATAGATCCTTGGTTTATCCTGACAACCAACTAAATGGAAATTGCTGATCCACACGTCTTCCTCTATCTCCACAGTTTCCAAATCAAGCGCCGCGGAACATTCCTCTTGTGACTCAACTTTTTCTGAAAAGCAAGCCGGCGTAGAATAAAATCAAAGAATGCTGCGATTCATTTTTTGTGACCATCTCTGGATTCCATTCTTTTTCCATATACAACTTCCTTTATCTTTAGGGGTAAACTATGGTACAAGATAATGTTTAAATATTTTCATTAATTTATAACAAAATAGAAGTTCTAAAAATACCCGAAAGCCATTCTATTAATTCGCACTGATGAGTGTAAATTTATGTGGAAGATGAATGCTGTAGACCTAGTAGTTTTCCTTAGGTTGAGTTGCAAAGTTCATGAAGTTGACAAAACGGCTAATTTTTCGGTGCGCGGAGTCATTTATTGCACTGGCCGTGTCTACATTTTTCAATTTTTTTGTAATAAAATAAATCAGAATTTAGGATAAAATTTCCTTTAAAATGACGTATAGTTCATTACTATAGCATGCAGTGAAGCTAGGATATAAATTTGCAAAGTACAGCGGCACATCATTTTGACGCCGACAGTAGAAGAAAACGCTGTCTTCTTGGCTGGCACTCGAATGCATGAGGATCAACGTTGCTCTATATTTTCATATTTCCTCCCTTGATTTTAAACATAATGGAATTATCTATGTCCTTCCGTAACTGAAATTGAACAAGTGCCATAAATAATTTGAGTCCATCGTAACCATCGAGAAACACCCTATCTCGATTTTTGTTGTGAATTAGTTGAGTTTTTATTCTAACGCGGCCGAATTATCGAAAAATCTCAGTTTCAAGTTACTCAGTCAATGAAATATGGAAATATTATTTATATTAAAGTTATCTTCTCTCACATAGCACACGGGTTTATCATTCCGTTTATTATACTATTATTTTTCCGTAACGCTCATCCCGACAGACAGCATACATCGAGGCTTTTCTTCTAATTTTTCCGTGGGAATGCAGACGAAAATTTTTTCTGGGGTGTTATTGCACAGAGGAACAATGCACCACTTGTAATTTTCCTTATTTCAGCCATGTTCTCCTTTAAACGCAATGTGGCTCTTCCAAACCTGCAGTTTGGGCTTGGATCTTGGACTCCTACTGAACTGTGACGTCACGGCCAAATATTAGTGGGGGCGGTATTTTTTAGCCCGCGAAACTCGGGAGACTTTTGGGAGTCATTTTCTAGTGTATAAACTGAATTTTAAGCGGAAAAAAGTATATTGCTGTAGTATAGCGGAAAAAAGTATACTGTAGTATATCAGCATACTGTTTATAAAAAGTATGCAATTTCCCTATTTAACTTCGCTGCAGATAACAAGACGAATTTCGAATAAAATCCTAAGATCCAGCGGTAATGGAGTGGAATTTTTCCAAGTTGTAATAAAAAACTTGCAATTTCCCATGATTATATTCGTATTTTGACGACTGTGTATATTCCATGAATCGTGGAATATTGCTAGAGCTTTTTTTTTCGATATGAGACCTATTTTTTGCGTTGGCGGGCACGCTGCGACACCAATCGGCCGTCGCGTTAACTACCGCAAGGGCGCCTGGCCGCGCTGCTGTCACCCTCTATGCGGCGAAACGCCGAACCACTTGATCCCGCTCTCCCTTTCTGAGTGTGAGCGAGAACTGTTTGTATTTCCCTCCCCCCACCCCACCTCCAATGAACCCCCTCCCCCTCCCTCATCCCATGTGGTGCATGCGTCTTTCCTTTACGATAGCGCGGAGCGGCATTCAGAACCGTCTCTATCGCAGTGTTGGCCGCCAGGCGGTGGTCCGTACGGGAGCCCTTTGGATATCACCCTGAAACGAAGGCAATCGAGGTGTGTTCATTTCTAGTGCTCTCGAGTTTCCTTTTTTCTGCTGTGGCCAATTGGATTCCGTTCTATGAGCGGTCAGTGCGTCTGCTGTGAAACCATCGTACCCTACGGCATTCCCGCGCGGGCAGACTAGCCCTGCCATGCCGAGCCGAGACGACTAACGAGCCGCCCCTGGCCCTGTTTACGAAGAGCATGAGCACGCGCGAGGTTACCCTGACCGGCGGCTCCCCCTGGGGCTTCCGCATGCATGGAGGCTCAGAGACCGGCCAGCCCCTGCGGATATCTCGGGTGAGTCTCCGCGCGCCGCGATTGTCACCTAACTTTAAGCTCCTCCCACCGTCAAACAGAATCATTGTCATCTCATGTTAGTGGGATCGTCAAATGGCATTCCCCGTCACATTTTGAGGGATTCCGCCCAGTCTCGAAGCTGTGGAGATAGCTTCTTCGGGTCTCCCTCCACGCCTAACCGTGGTTTTTGGGTTATTGAAATAAACACTTGCAATTTTCAACGATTATAATTATTATTACACATATTTATTGCGACCTAGTTTTTTTCCTTACAAAATCATCTTCAAGTAAGCATTGATGCCAAGGTCGTAATAAATTTTATAACCGTGGAAAAATGCTAGTATTTGTTTGGATATGGAAAAGTTCTGCTGTAACACGTTTGAATCTTCGAATTTTGTTTGGATTTCATGTAGTGATCTTTTCAGTTGACTTCATTGGATAACCGTTTGTAAAGCATCGTCCAAAACCTTTGTTAAACACCGAGGAAGACTCGTTGAATCAGTCTTCAGTATCCTTTTTGTGCGCAACCGATCGCAATGAAAACACGAAGCTATTTTTTGTTCCGCAATTTTGGAGATTTCATTTCATAATCCGCAAATTTATATACGATGGCTTATGTGCAGAAAAATTCCGGTGATTTTTAAAATATCAATGGTATGTTGGCAAAAAATGGTGTACGGTGTCTTGTAATATAGGTTTTATGATTAATCCAAAACTTTGGCACCTCCCAGCACTGCTTTCCATTTTATGGGCACATTTATATTGAAATTATAGAAATACAAACAGTTTTTTCTTTAACGAAAAGCGTTCTACAAGCTGTTCAAAATGATGGAGGGAGTGATAGTTGATATGTGCATCATTGATGAATCTGCATTCCTATGGGCCAACCTTTGGTTTTTGAAATCAAATGACCAAACCTTTGAAATCAGTGATTTTTAAGCAGCTGAAACGGAGACTGTAGTGATTAAATAATTGTTCTAAGGAGCGCAGTCATCGCGGAAATCTCGTACTTCAGTTGCCCTCAGAAAATAAGTATAGGTGTTTTCATGACAATGTTAAAATTCAGGTAATTATATGGCTGAAATTCATCAACTGACGGCCAAAAAGTAAATTGTCTATGATATCATTTCTGGGAAGCGCTTTTGGAAAGCCACGTTTTGTATAGGATCTTATGCCGGTCCAAGACCAGGTAAACTTTTATTTAATGCGAGGACATATAAGCTATCACGATGAAAAATGATTGGTTACATTATGCGTAACCGTACAAGGGTAAAAATGAAAGTTAGGCTCATCAGTGATCTAGTTTTTGAGTTATTACAAATAAATGCCGCCATTGAAGTCAATTCACGTCAGTGATGTGGAAATGGCACCACAATCGAACCCAACTGATGAAAAAGGCAGTTGCTTAAAAATACTCGGATCGAATTGTAAAAATTGCGTGTACTTAAATTCTGCTTTTTAACCTCGATGAGTGTCGTCGTGATCAATTTCAAATCATTTCCAATCCCTTTTTTCAAAATCTTTTCAATTCTCCAATAATGAATCGCTGAATTCTCTTTGGGGTTACACCCCATCACCTCCAAGCGGTCTCCAAAATCTCCTAGTCTTCAAAAACACCCTTATCCCCATCCATAGCCCTAATCCTACTCATTAAAATCTATGCCATCACTTTACCTCAATTTTTATTAGCCAATTACTAATCAGTTGTGATACTCTCAGTAGACAGCCAATTCGGCTGGGAACTGGAGTTTTTTCAAACAAAAAAGTGATATTTCATCGTAATGGGTGTCGTCGACGAGGGTTTTTATAAACTTGCATTGTTGTTTGCCTTCTTGTCCGGATCCTATCTTACTACACAATTTTAGCTCACTTCCCGATTAGCTACCAATCTGAAACTTTCAGGATAATAACTCAGAACCGGATGAAAATGCAATATTTTACCACTTTTATTATGATTTTAACTATATATTATCTATTGTTGTTCAGAATTTAAATTTGAACATGGAGATTATTTCAATAAAATTGTTATTAAAATCCGATGGTGGCGCTGCGATCATTAAAAAGGAAGGAGAATTATGGAAAAATCGTAACAACACATTAGTTTACGTCAAATTTTATTGAAAGATTGTCGCGAGAAAACTTTTTTATTAAACTTAATTTTTGAGTTGGGATATTATTTTTGTTGGAACGCGTACGCAAAAAGTCATTGTTTTGAAGAATGGCGCAGTCGCGGTTGCCGTGGTAACCCCTTTAAACGCGGACGATCCTCGGTCCGGCGCCACGGGGTCCGTCCTCCCCCTCCCCCACCCCCTCTTCCACTGCCGTTTGCTCTTTGCTTTTCCCATCACCCTTTGCGCACTAAATTTAGCGTGATCTCCCAAAGAGAGAACGACAAAAGAGAGTCGCGGTTACGCGTGCCAGCCAGGAGGGAGGAAGGAAGGGGCCGTGGACACCCGGAGGCTATTTTCCGACTGCGCGTTTGTGTTTCGCCCGTGCTCTAATTGGCGATTGTTTGCGCTTTTTATGCCGCGGCATTTTTGTTTCCCCCCTTTTTTTCACTCTGAAGCTTTTTATTGGGCTATCCTCGTGGAAATGGAAGGGATTTTTAGGTTGCGGAGTCAGGTACTCCCTCTCAAATTGAAGGCGCTGATCATGATCCCCTTCATGGTTTACTTACGGATTGAAAAACTATAGGCTATACTTACATTTGGTATTATTTTAAATAGAAAAGGTAAGTGTGAAAATATTTGATGGCAGGAGAAATGGTCGGACAACTGCATCGTAACATACAAGGATTGGACGATATGGCTAAAGCAAGTATGTACTTGAAAAATCTTGAAGAACAGTATTACCTCCATGAATTGACGTAATGATTGCGTTATCAATGCAATGGTCTGAAAAATACGAAATAAATAATAAGAAGGATATACGAATTCAACTAAGAGGCTTAACTTTAATCACAATACTTAGCCTTAATGATTGACGTTTCATCAACGGGACAATTAACATGTATTCATTTTCATCGATGATCATGTTAATTGTTTCAAATTGACGTATCTGTTCATCTCTGAATCGTATTCACCGTCATATGACCTATGAATCGCTAGGGTTTACTTGGGTAATGGAAAAATAATAGACTGCACCTACCGTTGTTATTATTTTTAATAGTAAATAAGTTTGAAAACATTTGATAGTATGAGAAAGGAGTGGAGAACTGCATCATGCCATCCATGGATTGTTGAAAAATCATGATTCGGTGAAAGATTTCGAGTTTGACTTTAATGAATGAGATTTCAGTAGCGGGACAATGAATATGTATTCATTTTCATCGATCGTCATGTTGTTTGTTTCACAGTGACATCTCCGTTTATCTCTGAATCAATCATATTCACTATTTTATGAATTTCGGATGGCTTTAAAACGTAAGATTTATTTTTGCTTGTGCTGATCGGTAATATTATATCCACCATCTTCATAGTTTCGTTATAATTTTGCTGATATGGTGAGGTATTTTAATGCAGGTATCAACGAGGCTTCGATGGTGGTAATCTTTAATTAATCGTTTGTTTTATTATGCCTTTCAGGACGGGGAATTTTCTCTTCCCTAGGCATGACTTTGGATCCTAACTTAACCATTACCACTGCCAGTGTATCATATTTTAAATAACCTAATCAGACACTTACCGCCGTTCGAGTGAAATGTTTATGCGATAATTCAAAAGATAAAATGTGAGTTGTCATTTCCACTGAAAGTCACATTTCATATAGAAACGGATGTAGTGACGGTATAATCATACCGCAGGAAGTATGTGTTGTCTTCATGGTAAAATACGTGTATTTAAATTGCATTTAGCTGAGGGTGACTCCATAGAATTTTTCTATTTATCAACCTTATTTTTAAAGAACTTGAGATTGTTTGCTAACTCACAAGTGGAATTTTATTATTGGGCAATAGAACAAAGCATTCTTGGAAAATTTTCTCCATGGGTAAATTTTCGATAGAATGTTAGATAAACCTTTGGTCTTTTACGAAGCTCATTGATAGCTTATTTACATTGAGTAAAAATTTGTTCACAAACCTCGTCTGAAAAGTCCTCCACTTCTCTGTCATTTTGGAGGAGACAACACTAAAGCCACAATTATTTCCTCTCTACCCTCTGCTGTGGTTCTCCATTGCAAAATCAAGCAATCAGCAACAGGTGAAACACTATGACAGGCTACAGCGCCACAACAATGGACGACAAGACAACGACCGGTAGCGCAGCAGAGTCAACATGACAGTGGAAGAGGCAGCCACTGTGGCACTGCTATTCTTTGCACTTTATATCGTAGACTTCTAATTATTACCTGCTGGGACCTTTCTTTCGTAAAAAGTCTCGTATTTTTCGATTATCAATGGGTTCACTAATCTCAATGGCTATCTTTTGAGGTGACATGAATACTTGCTTCTCACTTTTTCGAACCATGGACTTAGTGAAAAGTTTTTCGGTCAGTCTCCTTTCCCTGTGAAGCATACAGACATCTAAACCATGATCTTGACGTTGTGAGGCTCCTGTTGTGTCAAGTGACTTCATTTTTCAGTCATCGCCTTATACACTCAACATTAGCCTGTTACATCTCGATTTGGCGTCTTTTAAAGCTTCTGTTACTTACAATTAGAGGCAAGTTTTTTTCAACCGATTTGCACCTTATTCAGCTTGACAACATAAAAAGTTTCTTCCTTCATAACTGAATGTCTTCCCTTTCCCCTTGTCTTAATGCGGCCGATTCTCTCATCAATTATCACCACTTATGTAGTTGCTTATGAGGTTCATGATAGGAATCATTGGTAACTTACCTTTATCATCCCGCTGACTTCACCAGCAGTTGATGTGTGAAGATTACCTTCTTCTTAGAAGGCGCTAAAAGTGTGATTTTCCAACGAAAGCTGCATTACTTGTTTCTGTTGCAAACTCCCCACGAACATGTTTATTAGCTTGATTCGTTTTTGGAGAATTGAACAATTGTTCTAAGGAATCGTGAAATATGTCATCTGTCACGTGCAATTTATTTTTAGAAAATATCTTTGCCCTGCTTAAAAATGGAGTGGTGAAAACTCACTTCAGGGATATCTTTTAGATCTTTTAGAAAAGCGATAGTCAGTGCTTCAACTCTCAGGCTATTTTTGATAGGTGATGGTGGAGTTCATCTCGGACTAAATCACTGGCATGCTAATTTTACTTATTGATTGTGGAGGTGATAGTGAATGTGCTAGGCGATGGTGGAAGTTTGGATTCGTACTGAAGGTTATTTTTGAAAACCGTTATCTCACCGTGTTTGTAGAAATAGCATATTCCTTTGAGAGTTGGTCTTGGATTATCGACTGCGATAAGACTTTTTTCTCTTCGGTCGTGTGTAAATAATGATACAACTGGTTTGAACATTTGTTTTTCTCTTTTCCCTTGAATCAGTGAATTGTTTTTTTCATTCCACATGTACTTTTCTTTTTCGCGCAACTCACGTCTTAAGTTTGTGTTATAGGGACGATGCGTGGGCATTGCTGCTGAGATGTATCAAAAGGAAATCTATGATCCATATTGTGAAGCAATAACATTCAATAGGTATTGTTTGTCAAAAACGTAATAAAAATTGTTTTGGCCCTTTGATGTGTTAATATTGCAAATGTTATAAATCGCTTTGATGCTATTCTTGTTGTATGTTCACGAGAGACTTGCTCATTTCAAACAAGCACTGAGCGTAAACAATTCTAGGTATTTTATATATTGTTTACAAATATTTCATATGAGATTGAGCTAGGTCCTGGTAGTTAACGCTAAATATCGTAACGCTAAACGGTAACTAAACGGCTAAATTATTTTTTATTCACTGTAAGCTATAATTTATGGAGTATTTAAATAACAATGAGTCAATGAACGATCGTCAGAATGGCCGATCGCCTTTCCATGAATTGGCACTTGACTGGGAAAAATATTTTAAATTTGATCCGTACTTATCCAATCATAGATTTTGTGGCGCGTGTTTCATTGCCAGTGTGCTATTCGTGTTGTTTTTATCAAGGTTCTTATCGTGGTAACTTCACGTCGCATCGGCCGAGGCTCTCTGTATTCAGAGTTTATTGCAGTTTCACAGCGCCTGGTTAGAGTGGATAGCAAACATTTTCAGCGTGATCGTTCGCTTAAAAGTCAATGATGTAAGTTTACTACGTATAGAGTGGGCCACCAAAATATTCTCATGCGACACCTGGTGACATTTCGTCGAAAAAAATTGAGGAGGTATTCTAGAAAGATGCGATTCACGTCCTTTTTTCCTATTCTTTCAATACCTTTTTCCTTTCCATATGGTATGCCAAGAGTTCATGAGATATGTTCGGCGTTGGTAAATAATAAATAAAATCGAGAAAAAGTAATGGGATTACTTGCAGCGATTACTTTTGCGGTGATTTCTACTTGTAACTATTACATTTTAAGAAATGTAATTTTTATTTGTAATTTACTCCTCACGGTGAAAGTGGAATCGTTACTTTCGTTGCAATCATTACTTGCTCGTGATCGACGATTACTGACATCAGTGATTTACCTAGTCCTTCACATAATTCCAGACCGTGAGTACGGTATCTGCTTGTTTAGATTCAGCCACCCTTGCATTGTAGCCTTCTTATGGTGGGTACAAAATATGACACCTTATGTGTTGTTGTAACAGTTATAATTGTATGTATATCAAATTAAAATGGATACTTTAGCAATTTCAATGACTCAGTCCACTTTTTACTACAATATTCGACAGTTGCCTCGTGGTCTCTAGCGTAGACAATCTTACAAGATGTAATTGTAATTGTAACATTAATTTTGCTGATGACTTAAAATTCGTTAATTTGTAGTCATTATTATTTTTTTTAAAGGACTGTAATTGATTCAAGTAACTTTTTCTCAGAACTTTTACCAACGCTGCATATACCCATGCAATGACTCGTACTTTGAAATTATGTGCTCATATGATTGCGTGAAGATTTATAAATACGAAAAAATGAGATCCTTTTAAACGTGCTGGTTGAGGAACACAGTGCTTAGGGGATAAATGCAAGCATCTTTTCCTAGGATATCAGTCCTTTGATTCGTGGATGCTTTTCAACCATTGAATTAATGCCATTTACTGCCGATATAATTGGGAGAAAGGCTAGATCAATGCGATTATGCATGGATCTTGTAGTATCTCTTAATAAATTATCCGTAAATTGCAAAATATACTGGGTGGCCAGTGGCGTATCCGGGATAGGGACAAGGGGGTTTTAATTGGGGGGCCTGAGGTGTAACCTCCTACAAATTGTGGGGCCCACGAGGCTACAAAATATTTGATAATTTTGAGCCTTGTAACAACACTTCAAGGTTGTCTCATTACAAATTTTCCAAAGAATTAAGTTTTTAAAACAAATAATTAAGTACATTTTTAGTAAATTTACATCATGGTTATTTTACATAGTGCATTAAGTTTTTGTTCCTTATTATAAAAGCTCCAAAATGACTCTCTTCTCCTGCATATATTCGAAAACTGAACAAAATTTACCATTTTATCTAATGTAAATGGGATACCCCATAGTGGATAGCCTCTCTCCGGATCCGCAACTGCTGGTGGTCCAGGCCTTGTGCGCGTATTGTTTATACAGTTGACATCGATGAACATCATAACATCTCACGCTAATTTGTGGAAGACATATATAATTATAACAATCAGTGTACTGGTGTACTTCCATAAGATTTTTTAACTAGAGCATACAACCGGTTTCACGACTAAACCACTTTCAGGCACACTCGTTGTTCACGCTTGGATTGGAGAATCCTGTGCGAGTGAAAAGTGTGTACTGGTTTTCATAATTAGACTCAGGGGCCGTCTGGCAATCGCCGGGGGCCCCGAGCTTAGTGGACCCCCACAACACTCGCGTCTGTCGTGAATCATAGATGAAATGTGTAATAAAAAAACACATTACGTACGCCAATTTTTTTTAGTTTTATATCATTCTACGTTATCATTAGTTGGTTTATCTACAACATAATCAGTGTAAACATACTATATAAAAATAATTAAAAATAACGAGTCAGAGGGTAAAAGAGATCCTGATGCGATTGTGAAAGGGTTATTCAAAAATGTTGGTTTTTTTTATTTCAATGCAGTTTCAAGGAAAAAATTCGATAAATAGATATAAAAACTCTAATAAATTATTAAATTTTATAAACTGTGAAATTTTAAATTTTAATAGTATTTTTTCTAACAAAATTGTTATTTTTGTATCAAATTTGATCTAGTTTTTAAGAACGAGAATAGCGACAAAATCCATTTCCGGGTATATAATGTCCCACTATTTTCTGGGTGGACCTCCGAATCCCCCGATATACAATCATGGGCCCCAGCCGTTGGCCCCCTATCACCCCAGCCCGCCTCTGATTAGATGTATAAATTTTAAGGTTAACATTTAGTTTCATATCTTTTGAGGATGGGTATTGAACTTCATTTTAATTTTTTTTTTCAAAAAAGCAGGCATTCCAGTTTTCGGTCCGTAGTCGTAGAGAATTTGTGATTATTTGCCTGTCTAACGGGATAAGGATTTATTTTTCCTTTAAATGAAGTTTGCGCGGTGCTAGTCTGTGGCGGCTCGCTCTCGTCACAATTTTTTCAACGCGACAGCTACTCAGTTCATCCAGCAGACTTTAGACGTTTCATTCTCTTTTCAAATTATAAACGGACCGGGGCTTTTGTTCCGCGATTAAGGCAATAAAATATCCCACTGACGTGCAATCTGACCGTCTCTTTTGAATTGAGCCAAAACTGTAAACATTTGGAGACATCCATACCAGGTTCCTCCCAACTGGAGTTCGCGACGCAACTCTGGAAATTGGTGAGCCTAATTTATCTGTCACCGTTCCAACGTTCATCCTCAGCCCTTGTCGCTTTAAGTCGAGATCTGCCTTTTAGATTTGGCGTCGGCTTCGCAGAATGTTTTAAGGAAATTTACTCTGCTTTTTAAGTATGTCCAATAATTTTATTTTGCAACTCAACGGAAAATTAACTTGCTTCTGCGGAGTATTTTACGATTATTACCTCGATCTTGGTTGTAATCCGGTACTTTTGGGCATCAATATTTTATTATTTTTCGGTGTATCGTTTACAATTATTTCCGTTTTTGAAGGACAAACTTTCCCTTTGATATTTAAAAAAATTTCCCTTATCTACATTTTATGTAGTTAAAAATAGTGAAAATTTGATGTTATATTCGACTGAGGATAAAATTTAACTGGTCATAATTTTTTGATTACCAATCTACTTAGATTTAAATTTATATACCTTGTAAAAATGAATTTTTTGTTAACTGTAAATACACAGGTAAAACTATAATTAATCCTATAAACTAAATTTTGCTGATGCTACTGCTGCACAAACATGGTGATTGGATTCCATAACTTGACCTATTATTTGAAATTAATTATATTGGATACGCTTCCATGTAATTGAGCTTTGTATCACTTAATTCTGTTTTATGCTTCGTGTTCTCGGTGAAATATTTGTGAAATCCATTTTTCAATAAATTTAATCTCACGATAAAACCGAGCTATGTAAAAGTTCGTGTTGCAATTTTAATTTACTTAGTTCAGTAACTATCTCATTGTTGTAAAATTGATACATTGCTTGAAACGTGTTACTTAAAAAATGTTGAAAAGTTAGATGCCAGGATCCACTCATGTGTGTATTTATGATACTTCAATGAAAATATATATTAGAGGGAGAGAAGCCAATGGGTACAAGTGATATTTTTCTCAACAGAGTTAGGTAAAGTTGACTATTAGAAGAAATACACAAAAACTTGGTTGCCATGAGGTACGAGTGAGTCTCTGTTGTGTGCTGACATCGAGTGGAAAATTAAATGCACTGCTAAGTATCTAATTGATCTCGTTTGTTTTCTATACCCAATTTCTGTACTTAACACTACATTGAAAAAAGAAATCACTTTTAAGTTTCCCTGGATGTCACACAATTACTTATACCACTTATTTTTTATCAGAGCGCGACTCGGGTTTTAATGAATTATCATCATCTTCAGGCGCAAATTATGATATTTTTATCTTTTTTTTTAAATGACGATAATTCATTGAAACCCGGGTCGCGCTCTGATAAAAAATAAGTGGTATAAGTAATTGTGTGACATACAGGAAAGCTTATAATGGAATACCACAAAGTAAATCAAGAGTTAGTGAAATCACTTTTACCCCTTGGCTTCTCACCCACAATATACCCTCCTGGCCTGGCCCTATATTGGCTTCTCACCCACAATATACTCTCCTCATGGGAAAATATTTTTCGGAAGAAAGGTAGTGTCATCCTCCCTCGGGATGTCCGTATTTTACATAGGCGCGGAAGAGGGCCTAGTAGGTGGGTATTTTGCGGCGACGAAGAGGGCGTCTCCACTGCAAGTTGTCGGTTCAAGTCCGTCGCGGAATGTCCTATCTCGTGCATCTCTTCCTCTTGGTCGGGCAAAAACCTGTGTGGGCGTCGTGCATCGGTTGGGCGCGAAATAAAAGAAGATTACCCCGCGCTCCGACGGCCTGGGTTCGTTAGTGGCGCGGGGAAGGATTTTTTGAGGTCGACTCGTGTCTGCACCGCTGTCGCTCCTTTCGCCGTCCATACCCTCTCAACCCATTTCCCACCAATCATTGGCGACCCATCTTCGGCCGTCACTCTCATTTTCAACTTTGCTCGGGGCTGTGAAATACGGAACCATCTCTGTAATCCGGGCTTCCGATAATCTGACACGTTCAGTAAAGGGCTGGAGACCTCCCTTCGGCTAATATAATTTCGTCAGTTTTAAAGAAAAGATTTCACAATGCATATTTGTATCGTTATTGATATCGGAAAAATATCTTGTACTTTATTAATTTCCGTTTGCTGCCTACGTTTAAAACTATAAGGAACTTCAAGAACCAGGTAATAGTTGTTTTATCGCTGGCCTCTTAATGAAATTCCTTTCATATTTGATTTGTCTACTGCAATTGATATTTACCCCAATTATATGATTAATAACCCTAATTGGTAAATGCGAGGTAAAGTAATTGTTTACGACGATTCATTTTCATTGTACCTACCCTTATTTTGCCTTTTAGCCCTGATAGTTTCGCCTGCGATCATGACTGACTCCTTATTTTTGCAAGGTGGGAAATATACCAATTCTGGTCACATGGATGGGGTTTTCGGGGGTAAAATGTAAAGTATGATTCATTATACGTTAAACTGCGAAGGGAGAAATTGAGAAATTGAAACTTTGAGACTGTTAAAGTTAATTTGAAGCCCTTGTGGTCGGGAATTGTACCCTTGAAAATGGACCTCAAGACCGTTGGGTAAATACAAATTGTCTGGAATGTTACTTAAGTTCTCCTTTCTTCCATATAATCTAAATTCCACCCTGTGGAGTAGTCTAGAGTTGTATTAGACGACTCTTCATTCTCCTTCTCAGCTTATTGAGCACTAACGTCCCTTACGGTTTTCAAATTCCCATCTCATATCAGTGCACTATCCGTTTTTCATTCAGCTATACCGCATTCAGCTATATAACACCGCTTACTACTTATCCCTCGCTGGGCCAAAATTAATTGCCATCGTACGAGCAATCAATGCCTGCCCTGGTAGGTCTAAGGGTAAGAAAGCAGAAAATTCTCATTATTCAAAAGTATTTATCGCAAACTCGACAGGTTTTGACACTTTAATATTATCTTCTCAAGTCCGTAGTGCAGAAATTATCAGCAGAATAGTCCAGGCGAAGAGAGTATTCAATCATAGGAAAGATCCACGGATAGCGGGAAATTTAAGGACTGAAATGAGGAAACGATTTATTCGAGCTAACATTGGGAGTATGCTTCTCTACGGAAGTGAGGCTTTGATGCAGTGGAAAATTCAATGGTGGGGGGATTTCATATTGTCACAATACAGAGGAATGATGAGGATCAAATGGATCGATCGAGTTTAGTAATCAGGGTATCCTAAGAAGTAATGGAGAGAGGAGTGGTCTCATTTAAACTTTAATAAGAAGACAAAATAACCTTATAGGCCATACCTTGAGACGTGATGGCCTAATGAAGATAATTTTCGAGGGACAAGTGAATGACAAGAACGGAAAAAGAAGATCTAGAATAAAATAAATGGAACAGGTAGAGAAGTATGTGAAAGAGTAGCAATGTGATACACAGGTGTGAAAAGATTAGCTGATAGGAGAATTGAGTGGAGATCTGCATCGAACTTATCATCCGTGTGTCATAAAGTATCACTTGGATCTATTATATCAATACGACGGTACTACAGTTAATCACTTGTAAGGCATTAAAGCCACTATTGAAGTGAATGCGGTAAACCATAACATTCTTAAGTCTTGTCCGGAACGTGATGTAATTCGATATCAGGATTCGTTGAGACATAAGATGAATATACGTCTAAAAAAACGAGCATTAATGCTTTAAAAAGGAGTATGTTATTCATTTGATGTATTCACGTGGAAATTCGCCAAAATTCGAAGGGGTCCTGCGAATGAGTCGTGGCGGTGAAGGAGTGCTTCAAACTGCTGGGTTCTGGCGGCAGCGTGCAATCCCAGGCAGCCAGTCGACGAAGCCCTACAACGTCCCCCGCATGCGGATCGCGATGACAAATAGTTTTTGAGACTTATTCGTAGGCACTCGAGTTACGAGTCAATTAATGCGTTCGGTGGCGCATGCGTTCGTTTGTTCGCTCGATTGCGCGACGCGAGAATCCAGCACGGCTGCTTAAAAACCAGAATTAAAAGGAATGTATTATACAGAAAGGAATTAGGAGAAAGGGTTTCTCACTATCGGAAGATATTTGGCTAATTTCAATTGGAAACCTTTTTTTATAATGACGCGAAAACGTCACTGCGCGCATTGCTGTGAAAAATATTGATTTTCGAAGAATTTCACACTGTATTTCTTATACGATGCATCGGTTCCGCCATCTCTAAGCAGAAACAGCTGTGATGATCCAGACGTAATTTCTAAGATAACTTTTTCATCAACATAATTAATTAAAGCATAAAAAATAATCTAAGATAACAGTGAATTTTAAGCAAACTTTTCAGAATGTTTCCCATAATGTGACATGCATCACATAGGAAAAGCCCAAATGGCTTATACATCACTTAATTACTGGAATGTAAAACGATGGTTTTTTATGCTCTTGCCGTTAGGTATTACGAAGATAATCTTTGAAATATAAGAAAGAGAACGAAATGAACTCAAGCGAAAGGTCTCATCTGAGTTATGGAGGACAAACTATCTAGGCCAAGGACAATACACGAACGTAAATATGAATCTACATCTACATAATACCCCGCAAGCCGCCTAAAAGGCGTGTGACAGGGTGTGTTAGGACACCAGCCGTTCTTACATAAAAAGGAAGTGCTCTAAGGAAATTACGTCTAGCATTTATTTGTCCTTTATGACTCGGGGGGAAAACGAATTCCCATATCTATCCGTTCGGCAAAATATCTCTCTTAATTTATCGCTTCTATCGGACCTGGAAATATGGTACGACTCTATTATTATGTTTTCCGTGTCGCTCTTAAAGTTATCTATTCCCATTTGTTCAAGAAATCTAAGCCTAGCGCGTAGAAATATGTATAAGAGAGTTGAAGGGAAAGCTTTATCAAACCAATCCTGGGATTGCTGACATATGCTGATGATGGCCATTTAGGTAACTATTTGAAGATTATTAATGTGGATACATAGAGATTATTCACGATCAGTTGGCTGTAAAATAAGGACAATACGTTTAAAAAGGGAGGGAAAACTCCACTCATGCGTTCATTACAAATGTACAAAATGTGTTTTGACGTTCAGATATTTAAATTAAAAGCCTATTTCCTTTTTATGCCAAGTACATAGATTGAAACAAAAAATAAAAATGGCTTGTTTACCCAATAGATCCCAAATGTTCGGTACATTTGAAAAGAGAGGGGAGATTACCTACGTAAAAAATATGCGACTCCTTTCACTTCAAATTTTTACTGTGACGTTGGTCGGTTTAAAAAATTTAAATAATTGATGAGGAAAAATTTATAAAGTAATGTTTTATTAAATGGACTCCTTGACAACTGATTCTTCAGACACGCCTCAAAATTAGTCTCCTTACAACTTCATCGCTTGGAAAATGCCACTGGTTTGAGAACATTATCATAAATTCTGCTGTGCAGTTCAACCAACCACTTTAAGTGAACGAAATGCTCGCTCTCATTGAGCGCGATAAAACGCGATGGTTTCCAGACTTGGAATCCTTTTCGCTTAGCTTTTTTTTATCCGTTCTTTTCATCGCATTCTCTGTCCGCGAGACTTCTTCAAATTCTTCGTCCTCTCGCGGGAAATAAGTTGCGCGAATTAAGCGAATGGAATCAGGAATTTAATAAGCGCCCTCACAGTTGTGAGGGGGGAGGATTTTGGAGGCTGCGTCGAAGGGTTGGTGAGCCAAAGTGGTGGGGGACAGGGGTGGAGAGAAGGGAATGCTGGGACTGAGTGGTGGGAGGGGATGACGAAGCGATAAAAACAAGTGACTGGCGCGCTCCCCCATTGTTGTGCCCAAACTTTCGACTCCCCGCGTGGTACAACTCAAGCGCAGCGCAGAAAGGAACAATTAACAACGTGATGCTTTCTCCCCTCCGAACGAAAAGCTTCTTGCCTGGGAAGGAGGAGATGATCTCTTTCTGATTTTTTTTAATCTCTCCTTTTTTCGCCTCCCCCTTTCTTTCCCTCCTCTCCTCATCCATTAGTGCATTTAATGGTGCGTTTCGTGGCATTGCCCTCTCTCCACCTCTCCTCCTCCCCAACCAGCATATTTACAAACACGCCGTATCACGCATCTCCCGTGCTAGAACTCGAGATTGTCTGCGCTCTTCCGGGTATCCATTTGGGTGGTCAATAGGATGTTTCCGAATGAAATGGCTGGTGCGCTTTTGGTCTCAAATCCAGCGATAGCCCTTTTATTCGTTGGGAGGATGCATCACTCCTGTTCAACCAGTCGTATTTTTCGTGTATCGTTTCCTGACATATTTCTTGTTTAAAACGTTGCTATCGTCTCGAAATTTTTATAGGTTATTTCGAGTGGCCTCTCATCTGTAATTTAAGTGTGAGGGTATTTGCCTAAGTATTTTTTCTTAGGTAAAATCTTCATATTTCAGATGCAAGTAAGTATTCGTTAGGGTATTGTGTGGCGAAAAAGACTGAGAAAGTGTCTCAATCAGACGGAGGTCAATGGCCAAAGATCTCACTCCCGGTATTCGGTTCTTAAATAGACATGGGTTTTCTTCTCAGAATACGTTTTTTAGCCATTGATTCAAGTAGCCATCGTTAGTATTTTACTCCTAAGTCTTATATACATAAGCTCTATATTATTCTATATACTGTGGCGGAACATGAAAACGCCACCTTTTTTACTGGGTGGGGAGGGCATCAATGGTCCCGAGTACGGAATGATCGAACGATTATTGAGTACTTTGAAACATAAAAAAAATATATTTTCCACTTTGAACATAGCATACACACACACTTATTGAAATTAAATACCCTGATGAGAATGGGGTGAACGACAAGTGCACAAGATGATATGGTTCGATTGCCCCCCCTCCAAAAGAAATACAAAAAAAAGCAACAATTTGTGATTGGTAGGATTCGTGGGCCGAGTTTACAATTTGCCCAAATTAAGTTTTTAGGCTGCTCTCGTGGTAACACTGAATTAGATTTCTGACAAGGAGTCAACAGTTTGGTGATTACATACGGCGCACCGGGATGGAGAGAAAATACCCAAATAATTTGGATACACAGTTTGGGGATTAAATCGGGTCTGGGTGAACGAGCACGGGGACGGGTCGCTGACTGCGACGTTCTTACGGTTTCTCGGAGCCTTGAGCAGTAGGAGCCGTCGATGATGCGACACGTTGGACCCCAAATGTCCGTGGGATCGGGGGTACTTTTCCTCCCGACCTCTGGGCGTTGGTCCTGCTTGTCGCTCGTCTGCAATGTTGCTCTCCGCTGCTGGCTACCTCCGTAGACAATCTCGTCCCGCTAACAGCACTCTTTCTGCACACCCAGATAGATGACGACCAATCTGGCACGTCATCAATCCCTTTCTGCGTCGATCAGGATAGCGTTTCTCGCCCGTCGACCGTACTAGAATTTCTCGCCCGGAGGCTCTCTCCGTCCGCCGCTTTATAGTGATATTGGAGGGGGATGATACACAGGGGATGGGTTTTTTGGGACAGGAGGGGTTGCACTTGGGCCTCACTGTTGGGTGGGGCAACCATCGGTCCGAGCCGACCAAACACTGAACATTTGTGAGTCACATTTACCTCATGCCTGGGGCATGACACACTATTACGCACACACTCAGACATACCCACGCTCATCCACACATATGTGATCATCCCCTACTCGGGTCATTACATAACGAGAGAAAATACGTGACATAAGGTCAGTATGTCACAATACATAAGTTCTATGGCATTAAGTCTATGTGAAATTTAATGAGCTAAGTGGAAGCTGCTGTCTTATGAAATGAAATGATTGTGGATTATCCCAGTTAAGTTAAATCTGTTATTTTCTATGAATATGTAAACGTTGTCTGACAAATTGAAGGCTTGTTACGCGATTTGGTTAGGAATTGGGCGAAAATGTTTTAGAGAATACTTTAAGTGTTCATAAATCGGTGACAAATTTGATTGTCTTAGAAAGAATGTATTAATTTTACCTTTAATTAATTCATATTAGCAAGTATCTTTAGTCGTAACTGTAATCGCCTCCACTTCTTTAAATTAAGCTTTAGCGTAAGAAATTTTGTTGTGGGGCATGGGGGCTACTTGTTCATCACTGTCAGTGAGTTTAGAGTCTGTTTGTGAGAGTGAAATTATTGTGTTATGGATTTTTATGTTTCATGACTAGCAGTGCCAACGTAGTTATGCAATTACCGTTCGTTGCCTTGTCGCCTATCTTTGAGGCGCTATTGCCTGTCATGTTGTTTATCTGTAGCTGGTTACCAGAATTTTTCAAAGGAGAACCACTGCAGTTGGGAAACAGGAATTAATTTTGCATTGCCGCTGTTTGCCTCTCGTTTTGTGGGCAGGCTGTGTTTGGTCCGTTTTTGCAAGTTTTTTTGCCCACAACTTTGCGCAATGTGGAGTTACAGCTCTGAGACGAAGTCTAAAATGTGCCCGCAGATATTCTGCGTCGAACGAACCGAACCCCATCCCTCTACCACTTGGTATACTTGAGATAGACCCTAAAGTGTGGCTGCGCAAAATGCAGACGGACTGACTCGATGCAAACATCATATATATCGAAGAGATACATCTTGACACTAGCGTTCGAAAACTAAAATGAGCTCAGGGGGTGTGTGTGTGAGTGAGGGTAGACTCCCCGAAGACTTTTCTGGCAAGGGAGGCTGGCATTCTTGCTAAAGCTCCAACTGAAGGGCTAATTATTATTTTCGCTTGACCGAGTGCGGTTAGTCCGAAGACCGAAAATTGGTCCGAGACGAAGGAGATGGATATGAGTTGGAGGCTGTGGATGTAGGAGGAAATTGAGAAGGGAAGGGACCTTTGCGGAAGAAGGAAATGGTATGTATGTATGTATTGGTTCGGCTTGAGGAAAAAAAGGGAATTGCTGGGAGTAATTTGGACGATGGAGAATAATAAATTGGGAGATATTGAAGGACTGGTGGAATGCTGACGCTGCGATTGAAGAAAGAACTTTGAAAAGAGGAAGGAAAATGAGTAGAATTTTTGGAATTTTCTCCCCGCCAGGGAGAAGAAATGTATGAAGCGATAGGGATAAAGTATTAGGGACTCGTGGGAGGGCCAAAAAACGAAATGAACTCAGAGCATTGTTCAGGTCATTATTAGCGGTCGCTAAATCAAATATAATCAAAGAAATTAGTACATACGAATACAAGGATCAAGAACTTTGCTACTACTAAGTTAGTACTAGTTCCGCTACGATTGATTTTATATCTTTTTACACTTAGCCGAAGCCAATTTTGAGCGACGACAGAGCCTTTGTAAACACTGCTGAAATTAAATTCATAAAATTGAAGGATGTTGTTTAGGAAATTAGTTTGCTTCTAAAACATTTGGAAAATATCATAAGATCAATACGAATTAATATTAGGGATAACGGAAATCAAAATTGTGTTTGGACCTATTATATTATAGTATTGAGGAGTAAATGAAAGCACTTTACTTTACTCTATTTTCTCAAATATTATTATTATTACTTTCGTATCGATATGACAGAACCAGTGACTTTGAGCAGTAGAAATCGTAGATTAGCATCTGCCAAAATCTAATGCGAATGTTTATGCAAGTTACAGGTCGAGAAAGCGATTAATTTGAGGAAAGACTGAATGTATTGCAAGTAATATTTGAAAATTGATGAAGTTACTCGTGAAATCAAAATTGATGGATATATATTATGGTTGACGATCCATTGTACCTAAAGTTTTATATCTTTTTCTGCGGTTTGACGAAGGTGCTGACTCTTATATTCTAGCTTTTTTCGCGTTTAATTTTTAATCTCGCCGGAAACAAGTATTTATCGCATTAAGATTGGGATTTTTGTCCATAACAATTATCCCCTAATGTGCTTTTTACTAGTTATGAGAAATTGCAGTGTAAAAAACACCAATTTCTTAATTGAAGTAATATAACCGTGAAAATTATTCTTATTCTTTAGCGTAATTCCAATTTTCATTTCCATCATGTCTAAGATGTTTATTTTCGGCGGGGATATTTGTCTCCAAAAAGGCGGTCAACTAGTTATAGGAAATAAGGTGCTAAAAATGACGAATTTCTAGAGTGCATTAATATTTCCGAGATAATAATGTGTCTGAGATAGTGTTTCCTACTTTCCTTTCAATCTTTAGCTTCAAACTTTTGATAAATCCGGGAATCTTGTGCCTCCTATCCCGCTGGATCATTTTTCTCAACTTCTCATTATTTTCCATTCATTCCGTCTCTCGTTCATTTCTTCCTTTTGTGTTAGTATTTCATGCTTTGAGTTGCCTCTCCTCCCTGTTTACTTCAGCATATAATTACGCGTAAAGAACCGTCTCATAATTCCATTTTTGTGTCCTTATTCCACGACTTGCGTCGTTTATTGGAATGTCATTCTAGCCGGAGAGAATTTTTTCCGGCATTTAATAAATTATTGAATTCTTTTCGGGGGGAGAATTCTCAGAATACGCTGGATATTAGGAATTTGAACTACGTATGTGGGTGCATATACTGAAACGATATAAGAGTTTGTCGAACTTCTTGATTTTTAACGATATGTCGGGAAGGAATTCATTATTACTCTGGTCCTGCTTGCGGTATGTGAACTAATAACTTCACCTTCGTTTTTGGATTGGAATACTTTAATCAGTTCTGCTATTGATAGCCATAGCTTGTTATGACCCTCGTTCTGGTATTTTCTCCTGTAATTCCAGGTTAGCCTTGTTGAAGAATTGGGAATTCCTAAACTATATTGATGATTTGGTTCTATTCGTTGAAAAAAATCTTCATATTCAGCATTAGCGCCAATTTACAGTGAAATATTTGACAAAACAAGAAATAGGACAAGAATACTAAAACTTAATAAAAATCAGCAACGAAAAAAACAAACAAAAATGAGCTTGATTACCTATGGGACGTGGCTTGACATACATGGGACATAGATGGGCAATGCTCATTGGGCATATATGCTGAGATTGATGCACAAAGGGTAATAAAAAGAACTTTACTGTTCCACAAAATAAAATATATATTTGAGACCGGTTTCGATACAGTGTATCATCATCTGGAAATTTCACATACTTGATGATACGCCGTATCGAAACCGGTCGCAAATATATATTTTATTTTGTGGAACGGCAAAGTATTTTTTATTACCCTTTGTGCATCATGAAAGATTTCCACCATGTTACGCCAACCACCATCGCAATCATGCTGGAATTGTTACATGATAAGTGAAAAGGATCGATGGAGAGAGGATGTGAATTTAGAAGTGAGAAGAGGCGATATAAATGTGATCACCTGGTTAAAGAGATCCTACGAATAGGGTGGTTTCCTATTTTTTTTATTGCCTAAATCGAAGGATTATTACTCCTGGAGTACGTATTTCACGCTTTTAGATTTTTAAATGACGATATCTATTTTTCGCGATTAAATGGAAAGTGAAAATTTTCAAGCGTGCAAAAACGCGACGGCTAAGTATGAATGCTGGGAAAACCCCGTGTGACGTCATTCTGGTTCCCGCTGTCGCCATGTGAGGTGATCTTGGGGCGAGGATGTTGTGCGCCTCTGCGATGCAGGCTGCTAGCAGGTAGCAGAGTACCGTGCTAGCTGGTAGCGCTTGGGTTAAATAAGGATTACTAATACCTTATCAAACGAAGAAAACTTTCCGACCTTAGTTTTAATAGGTGATTATTAAGAGATGTTTCCCTGAGCTCTGTGCCTCATGCATGCATTGGTAATCTCAGACGATGTAAAACTCCTATCCACTCGTATAGAAACTAGGTCCCGGTGACGTCACGTGGAGTGGCATCGCATGGGCGCCAATCTTGCCTTTTTCAAATGAGGATAAAATTGACCATTGCCATTCGTCGAAACCGGTATTTCTAAAACCAAATGATTTGTATATTATGAATACACTAATGGTGTGTAACGAATCGCAATCAATGCCTTTCGTATTTGATTTGTATTCTTTGATGAAGAAAACTACCCTATTAGATGGAGTAGGAAGTGCGAGCAGGTGGATCGAGTTGGTATCCTAAAGTTGAACAGAGAAAGCATTTCTTGGCAGTCAGTAGTCGAGTTTTTGGTATCGTGAAGTAATTTCAACTCATTTCTGCACGAAAAGCATTCTCCTTGCTCCTATAGTCGTCTTCAGTCATCATCATCTTGTGGTGTTCTGCCCGTCGGCAGGTCCCTTGAGCCAACGCTGTTTCCATTCCTTCCCGTCTCCGGCCATTTCTTTGAAGTCTCTATATTTTACTATTTTTAAGTTGTCAATAAACTTCAGCCTTCTCCTTCCCCTTCTTCTGATCCCTATCACCATTCCCTCCAAGGCTACCTTCAAAATGCCATTCCCTCTCATCAAATGTCCTAGCCACTAACCCTTCCTTTGATTTATTTTATCCATCAACGTTCTTTCCTCATCTATCCTATTCAACACTTGCTCATTCCCAACTCAATCCATCCACCGTATTCCCTCCATCTTCCTCCAAACCCACATCTCAAACGCCCCAATCCTGTCCCTGTCTCTCTTCCCCATCGTTCAAGTCTCACATCAATACATGAACACACTCCACGCACAGCACTTCACTAATCTCTTCCTCAATTTTAATTCCAGTCCCTTGTTACGCAACACTCTTTTCTTCTTAAAAACTTCTTTCGCCATTCGCCTTCCTTCTTTTTATTTCTCCTATACTTTTCCAGTTTTCTGTTATTAAAATTCCTAAGTAGCTGTAGGTTCTCACATTCTCTATTTCATCTTCTTTCGTCTTCATCCTCATACCATCTACATTGCTCACTTTCATCAGTTTAGTCTTCTTAACGTTTATTTTTATTCCATATGTTTCCATTCCTTCCTCCAACCACGTTACCAATATCTGCAACGACTCTGTGTCCTCGGCTAAAACCACCATATCATCAGCAAATCTAATGCATCTTATTTAGTTCTTCAGTAGTTCAGTGAAATATTTTGATCACCCATCAACTTGTTCTTCAGAATGACCCGCAGCCATATAGTTACACTGGGTGGTGACGAGGTCTGAATCTAATGTTGTTCAATTTCTTCGAGTGACCTTGATAGAAAGTATGAATATTCAAGGAAAGCATGTATTTCGGTGACGGAAAGTTAAAATAATCTCTACAGTGCCATTATCTGTTTACTTTCGTGGTACTTGCATGTACTTTACTGACAGTGGGCGTCCATATTGAATTTCTGTTTCAGTGGGCTTATTTCAACCGGCTTCAAACCCAATATTATTAGTGGATTAAGTTATTGCAAGCAGCATCAACTTATTCAAGGCAATTCCACAGACAGTAGGAGTGCGGTTTTTTTCTATTTTTCTCATATGCTCAGAATGGAATGATGTAGCCGTTGACTACGGTGGATGGAAATGGATTAAATCTATTTTAATTCTAAGGTTGTTTAGGTTATACGTTCCTTCTGATTTAAATGAAACATTTCAAGGAAAATGATGACATGAGTCAATTCCATGAAAATTCGGTCTGTTTAAAAGATCAGCCTTTCTCGCTGAAGTGCAAAGAGAATTGAGAGAAGTAATCAGTACAAATATTACCATTAAGCAACGCTTGTAGTCAATTTGGACACTCATCGATCGGTGGAATATTGGGAATCTCAACACGGGTTTATTACATGCCTATGAAGGCGGTTGAACAAACTATTGGTTTGCGGTTCGAGATTCAACCATGGCAATATATTTAGGCATTCTTTTCGATTTGTATTGGACGGTGAAACGTGGATTTTGTTATTGGATAAAGCATTTGGCATGCACGTGTGGGCAATTTGTAGCTTCCAATCAAATTCCAGGCCAGTTGCGGAAATTCCTCATATTTCCGGGAAATACCTCGGAAACTGAAGCCAGTTGATGAAATTGACGTTGAGTTGAGAGTTTGGGCTCGGGGAAAACTGGGATGCTAATTTGGAATATTCCTGAATGAAAATTTGTGGGTTTTCAGCCGTTTATTCCTTTGAAACTTTCATTTTCGTTTTCTACATTAGATGAATTGAAGAAGTTTTAAAAAAAGTTAGTTTTGGAGTTCTCATTGAGAAAACGAAGCAAATGAGTTTTCATGAGCCGTTGTAGAGTGTACATTTTTTTATGGAAATTTTCCGATGAAAGTTCGAGTAGTGAGAAGGTTTCTTTAATGTAGTTTCACATTTAAGTGCCTAAGTGTGAATAAACTTTTAAAAAATTATTGCTAGAGAGGGAACAGACTTACGTAGTGACTATGGAATAGAAATTTCAGCCTGAGGGTCCGGGTTCAGATCATGGCGGTGATATTCGAGAGGAAGCCGCGCTGTGTGGAGGGCAATAAAATAAAGCATTTACTTCACCCGTTGCGTTGTATGGGACGCTAATACTTGGTCCTATTGGAATCTTTCGTAGAGTGGCTTAAGTCGACGTTGGGATTGTCCCTAAACTTTCTTCGTAATCCTTACGTCATGGTGCCAATATCCTCATCTGTCAGTCGCTTCCTGATTGACGGAAAACCTTCTGTGGCCTGATTCAAACCCATGAGATCGAGGGTTTAACTACTCCGCCTCCGAGATTGGCCAAAACCTAAAGGGTGGAGAAAAACTTTGTCTTGTAATGTAAACCCTGGAAAGCGGATGCTAGTAGGAACCAAAGTTTCTGATGTTTTTTAGGTCGGAAACGCAACATTTTTAAACTACAGAAGCTTTAGCTAAGATTAATAAATAAATTAAATTGTTAATAAACTAATCAGTAAAATCTTAATTTAATAGGGGTAAATAAAAAAGTATATTGATGTACCAAAGAATAATTTGACAGAATTGTTTTACGAAGACGTTACATTTCATTCATGCCTTGGGAATTTCTCGCCTACGCCCTCTGAAATTATCAATAATAAAATACATAACAAGGAAATACGACAGTTTATAAAGGATGTGAAATAGAATAAATATGAAACAATGTAAAGAAGTTGGAAGTAAGAGCGTTGAAACTCGGTGGGATATATTTCCCGCATCAATATATAAATCGATGTGTGTTTCTCTGATCCTTGCTTGGTTCCGGCAGCTCCACTCTTTGCTCCTTTGGCCATCCCCGCCCCCGATAGCGGCTCCGATGGGGGATTCCTCCGTCAGTCGCCGCCTCCGCTGTCTGCCTCCCCTCTGGCCATTGCGTTGGGGGCGCCTCCTCCCCCAGCCCCATCAAACTCCGCTCTCCCTCCCCCCTGGTTGCCCACGGGCATCCCCTCTCTTGCCGCAGATCAATAAGCACCCCGTTCCCCCCTCGCCAATGCCCTCCTGTACGACAACCCTCCTCGCAATCTCCACGATCGCGTACGCATGCCATCGGAAGTATTCTATGCATCGCCTCGTGGCATCAGTCTTGGGGTTGTTGTGTCTCCGATGCAACGACGAGTTGCTTTCATACGCGCAATTGCTGCAGAGTCTAATTTGTTGGTCGAAACTAATGATTAGCCATTATCATAAGCCAACCATCATAGGATTAGGATAATTGTCTTCCGGGTTTACGCCGTGTTGAATCATTTTGGTGTACGATAGTTTCGGTCGCATTCAAGCTCTCATCTTCGGGTCCAAAATCACCCGTACTCGATCCGAAGACGGGAGTTGGAATGCGCCCAGAACTATCGTACACCAAAATGAGTTAACGCGGCAAATAATGGAGTCGTATTGGATTATGTTTCACTTCTTTTATATCCATGATCTCGCTGTTGTTTTTGTTTGTACAAATTATTTTTGTAGTGCCTCCGATAACATCCTTGAATGAATTTCACCCCTAATTATCATTTCTTCGTGCAATGCGTAACAAATTTTTAATATGAAAATAGCATGATTCTGTAGACAAATATATAATGACACTGCCTAATTAAACCCGGGAAAATTTTCATAAGGAAAAAAATAAGTTGCGAAATACACGAATTTATTATGTCTAATTTTGAATTTTATTATGTCATATTTAATTTTAATGGCAGTTTCGCTTGAACATGACGTAGAACACGTCGAAATCGGTTGCAGAATATTAGAATAAGTGTGGAAAAGTACATAGTGCCTTTATTTTAAAGACCACAATCCAAGATACGATTCAACGTTAAAAATTTAGCTCGAGAGAGAGAGAAAAAAACCTAATCTGTAGAATTTTCTTTCACGCAGTGGGGAGTGGGTGAATTTCCTCTGGTTCGGTGGAATGTTTATTCATCCATAATTTATTGGAAACTGTTGTAATACATGCATGAAATACATGCGATATAACATATTATGTATTCACAATATTCGTTGCTTGTATATTCCATTTCATTGTTGCATTGTTTATGGATTGGTTGTGGAGATATTGGCAGAATGTCTTTATATGAGCTATGAGCGTCCGCGTTCGAAACTGCTCCGCCTCGGAAAAAAACCTTTCTCCCTGACGCTCATCAATCCTGCCTTTGTCAGTCCACGTTGCATGCGATTTATATGTATTACGTTATTGATTAGGTGGTATTTTCTACCAATATATGTGTTCCTATATAAAAGAGGATGTCTGTTTGTCTGTTCACTATGCATTCAAGTGCGTCTGCACGCATTGCAATCAAAGTTAGTACGTAGGTGCATCACGTTCTCCCTAAGCCCATAGTGCTACTTCTGGTTGTGTCCGACGCGATCTTTTGATCCTATTTAAGGTCTTCGGAAATCGTTTTTTGACTATTTTCACTCATTTTGTTCTTCTAAAAGTAAAACAAAGTTGATAACATATGTGTTGGAACTCGAATTCTCTTAGCATTTATAAGTGGATGTTGTAAGCCATATTTTTTCACAAGCTTAGGCCGGGAATATTTTTCTTGACATCAGTTGGTGTTCAATTCATCTTATATTTCGTGTACACTGCTGCACAATGAATAATTCCAGCATACGATGCTGCATATACTATATTCACGGTAGAAATAGCCGATAAAATATAAACAACAAATGGTATTTTCTGCTCTTTAATGTGTAACTCCACTATCAACCATGTTTTCGACACTCTATATCATCTTCAATGTGTCCGTAGACTGTGGTAACCATGGTCGGTATTGGAGTATTACATTAAAGTGCGGAAAATACCTTTTGTTGTTTATATTTTATCATGGATATATCACATTTCCACCACGTCAAATCTGATACGGTTTCATACGTTATAAATAGTCGATTTTTGTAACATATATCACCATCGCGTGGAATGGGAGAATGTTGTGCTTGTCCCTATGTGTTACAGAGGCGCCCATATGCGGCCTCTTTCAACTTGTTCCACCACAAAGGGCTTTCATCGCCCATCACTCCTGCCTTAACCAGTCCATGGCGGACGTCATTCCCGCCAGGGGGGTCAGAAAGGGAGTGCGGGTGGGGGGTGGTCAAGCCGCAGGGGTCCAGGAGGAGGAGGGGATATTGTGAGGGCGTGGATTGAGAGAGAAAGCGAAAGAGAGAGCGAAATATTTTCAGGAGGGAGACGAGGAAGTAGCTGGGAGTGTAAAATGTGCCAAAACTATTCGCTCATGTTTAAGTTAGAATCCCTATGATTTTTTTTTTGGTACCGAAATTGTTATCGTAGGGCTCACAATTGTTCATGAGCAGGGGCGAAGCTAGGAATTATGGTGGGGGGGGGAGGGGAGAGGTTTAGGTGCAACCAATACCGAGGTGTTTGGGGGTATGGAATACGTACCATGATAAACAGTAGGTGCGAGATTAATAAATTGCGGAATTAAAAGATAAATGGTTCCAAATAGTGAGTTTTACGGCTTTCTGAGGGATATTTTATTAATCCTTACACTAGTCTATTAGTAATATCAATTAAATTAAGTGAAATGGATTAAAGTTTAAATTTCTCTGAGCTCTGGGGGGGTTTATCCCCCAAACACCCCCCCTCGCTGCGCCACTGTTCATGAGCATCCAAATAATTTTTTGAATACCGTAAACCTTGGGTTCTTGGATACATCAACATACTACCCCGAAAGCCACCGAGCAAGTCGTGTGCAAGGGGTTTTTAGGACGCCAGCCGTTTACGTATAAAAAGCAAATGCCGAAACACAATTACGATTAGCATTTATTTAAGTCCTTTATGGTTCGGGACTAAAACGAATTCTCATATCTCTCCGTTTGGCATAATATCTCTCTTAATTCATCGCTTATGTTGGACCTGAATTTACATAGTGGTACTCTCAGATGATGTTCTCCTTATCGCTTTTAATGATATCTTTTCTCAATTGCTCAAATAATCTAAGTCTAACTTTCAGTCTTCGAGCCTGTAGCGGCTCCCAGCGTAATGCGCTAAACACCTAAAGAATGGGTAAAGATTTCTGTACGCCGGTAGAGGTTTTTGACGAATCTCGCAACTGTACTTTGTATTTTATTAAATCTATTATAATATTATCTCATGAATTAAGTCTCTCTGAACCGGATTCCATATGCTCACTTCATAAATTGTGGCCACTTCCAAGCAGTATGTGGTATCTGTTGCAAAGTAATTAAGGATAATTATATCATGTGTTTGTGGTATTAGAAGAAACTGTTTAAAGAAAACTAATGTTGATAGACTGGAGAAATTGAATCGTTAACCCTTAAATTGGTCACGTCCAGACATATTGACCCGACTGGATTTTCTCAGACGACTTTTTAAATAAAATAGCGTCGTCAAAAATTGGAAATTCTTCTAATCAATTATTTCTTGTAAATCTACCGCTGAGTAAAGTTGTATTTTCAAGGTATTTCTTTGTTTCGCTGTAAGCGATGTTTTGACCCAACCCTACCGTGAGCGTATCAGATTTTTTTCAGCCTTTGACCCGACGCATTATTGTTTTAATCTTATTGTAGTCTTTTTAATATAGCAGAAGATTTCTTACAATGCTGTAAAGCTCAATACATTTTCCTCTTTTTATAAAATTCATGTTTCTATACATGTTCTCTGCTTAGACATTGATACCGTTTCCTACTCATGGTTCATATTTAATGTAATGTTTATTGTGTATCTAACTGCAAATTTAGCAATAAAAATGTATAAACATAATTCGCACAACTTACTCAGTGAGTGGCAGTAAAATGACTCCAATATAGTGACAAAAATATTTGTAAATGCCAATACTCTCTACTCAGGTCACAATGACACGACGCAGCCAGTTACGTAGGTTTTGTGGTGCGACCAAGTAAGGGTTAAGGGAATGATTATATGAAAATGCAAATATTTTCTGCACTATTGCGCAAGATAATTAAATTCTCAAAATTTTTAAATGATTTACATCGGAATTTCCTCAAGATTTTAACATTAAAAATTGATAGGAACTGTTTCACTATTCAAAATATTGGCCTAGCCTTAAATATCCAGTTAATGAAAAATATTGATTTTCTTACACGAGTAATTAATTATTAGGGGTCTCAAGTTTCGGTGAGTAGGTAATTACTTGCGCCGCAACCCTATTATCCAGTGCAGTTTCGTTAGCGTGTCGGCGGTGCCTCTCGGCCGAACTCGAATTCGTTCTCCTCGATCATGCTGCGATATCTCCGCGAACGCCTCTCCATCAACCCATTTCATTCCCTTCTCACTTTAGAGGTGTGAGTGCATTGTGTAACAAGATGCTAAGCCTCACTTTCTCTCTCTCAGTAATTAATCCGCTCATTTGTGGATAATTTAATAATAATAGTATTAGTTCCGAGGCTCGTATCATTCTGATTCATATTTTGCAATGTTCGAAATGAAATAGATGCATGATTTTTACAGACCGATGGCACTTTTATGCATGTTTTCATGCACGTTCCTATTTTTTATATGTGTTTCATTTTCTGAAATTCGTTTGTAGTTTTTACTCTGTGAAAGCCCCATCATTAATCCATTTCATGACCTCTCACTTTAGGAGTGCAAGTCGATATCTAACAAGATGCTCTCTCTCAGACTTAAATCTGCTCAAGGGTGGATTATTTAATAATGATAATAGTTTTTCTGAGGCTCGTATCCTCCTGCTCGATGTTTGGCAAATTTTTGCAGTTAGTTTACCGTTCGAATAATTAAAAATATCGTGGAAAAAATTATTGGTAGAACTATTTTAATTCTCTAGAAATAGTCATTCTCTTCCTAATAGACTACGAAGTTTTAGAAATTTAGAACAGCATGTGATAAATGGTTGAAAATATATGAAAAACGAGGCTTCGGCGAATCTGGTTGTTATTGGGACCAACTTCCTCAGTGACAGAGTTTAAAAAGGGTATTGATGATGATCGAAGCATAAACCGCGCGGATCAGTATCAATATTCAAGTACATACCACGTTCGTAACAAGGAGGTTAGGTGGCTCTAAAATTGATGACGAGTCCTTTTTTTGACGTATTTCTTCAGGGTTAGCTTATTTTTGCGGATGCAGCATTTCTTTTCACCGAGAGAGATGGATTGTGTGTTCGTGGGTCGGATGGAAAGAGCATTTGAAAGGAGAGGAAGCGACAAAACGATCGCCCGAGTCATCGTGAGTGATGTTGACGGATTGATAAATGGGAAACGGCATTAGGGTCGCCATTTGATCCATCGCGGCGAACAGGGCGAACAGCAAAACCCTTTGAGCAGACTGAGACATCTGCGAATTGGCATGCATTTTTAATTATACCATCCCATATTCCGTCCTCGTATTGCGATTGAAGCAATTTCCTAGTTCTTTTATTGCTCTGATATTTTTCAATTGATGTGAAGTGTGCGTATTTGGTGGATCAAGTTTCTAAAAAATAAATTCGAAGATGCAAGTGTGATAGATTGGAATTTTTCCATACTGAAATAAACACTAGCAATTTTCCACGATTATCTGGACATACTCGTGGAAAATTGCAAGTATTTATTTCGATATAAATTCAGGTTCAACTTTTAATGACGTTTGTGGCTTAGCTTAATCGAAGCCATCAAAATGATAAACTATCGGTCACTTCAATTGCGATTTATGCGATGAATTGTAGTCTCTCAAGGTTCGTTAATAACACATAACTCTTAACAATGGAATGCTGAAACCACCTACCAAACTGAATCCAAGTAATTACGCACACGGCCATCTTGACAAGGTTCTCTAGAAAATCACTTTGTTAAAACATTTCGAGAAACGGGTAGCTTTGGCTTTTTTTCTCACCGTGTATGAGAATGGTAAGATTTATTCGACTTGGAAAATAAATTACGTATCCTATCCGATACAACAGTTTTTTCCCTCAAAAAATACTATTGGTCCTATTGGTCGTATCGAATTCAGTGTAGTTTACCATTAAAAATCCACGATCTTCAAAAGTGGGACCAAAGAAGATTAACCCAGAATATGATTTTGGGGGAATGTTGCTGCATTGATCATTTGAGGAAGCTTTTTCTGATCCATAGACCCTTTGGACTCTAATTTATTTAATATTTATCTGGAATTATAATCAAATTTTCATTGAGATTGTTTAGGAAGATACATGTTTATATCATAGTCTGCGTTTAATCGTATTTTGGACTTTTTGATAAAAGACAAAAATCACATCGAAGAAACTTTCTGTTGTCTTGCGTACGGTGAAAGGACGTATTTTCAAAACATAAAAGTTCTTCGGAAGACTTCTTTTATTGCTTCACGAACGAGTTTCCTTCCAACCACAACTTTATAAACCCTCAGATACACGTGATGTTTTTCCTTTGACCCTGGGGGGTAGTGGTTGGAAGATGGAGTTTGTGAGCAAGAGGTTCTTAGGGGGTGAAGTGGAAATGACAGGGGAGGGAAATGGAAAAGAGGGGTGGGTGCCTACCCTCGGGCCTCGGCGTTTCTCCACCCCCTTCTCCCGTGCCGGATGGGGCGTTTCTCTCTGGCCGTGCCAAAGGGGATGACTGTTGTGAGGGTGGAGTGCGGCACGTGGCCGGCCGGCCAGTTCATTCCTCCGGCAAAGAGGTTTCCCTCGTCTGCTCCCTTCACGCACTCGGGATGCGTGCAGGCAACGAGGATATTTGTGGTCATGACGTTGGCTTGTTTGTATGAGGCAAGGGGGCTCCATTAAAGGAGGCATATGAACATGGCGGTTAAGCGTTGCATCTGTTGCCGATCCGCGCGCTTTTTATTCGTTGGCGCCACCTATCTCGTTCATGCATGACTTTCGCCATTAACCAAATTGGAAGTGGTCTTTTTTTAGTTGACAATAGTCTCGCATGCGTTAAATGTGTGGTTTATGTGATTTATTAGCTTTAATACGCATTACTGCCGTGTGTGTCATAGTGAAAATTGGAAATCAATGCCTGAGAGCGCCGCGAGTGGCGATTTTGAAATCTGATGTCAATGCGCGCGGGGCAAAACAATTCTAGCGCCAGACTGGAGAATTCTCTAATGGTGTGAGATCTGGATTTGATTCCGTAGACTATGAATATTATATTAGAGTAAGTCCGCCGCTAGAATTGCTGTCGCTCATCAAATTTCGAGCAATAACTGAATTTTAATTTTTTACTTAACGACGGGAAAATCGTGGTTCAGAATCAAGTTAAAGACTCCGTTTGACTTAATGATACCAGTAAGTTGTTTCCTAACGCTAGCTACAAGTATTTTTACGCTTCTATTCGTTCAATCTAGTGTCTGCCACGTCAAATAAATGATGGATAACTTTGTTCGGAATCTACGAATTTGAATTTCAATCTCCGCTCATAATTGAACCCAATTTCCTCCCTTCTAATCAGTGGAACGATTGCGATTGCGCCCCAGGAGGCTACGCGGAGGACGTATTCCATCCCGTAAAAGCTTGATTTATGTTGCCTATTTGGGTACATTTTATTAGGTTTCCAAATATATCCGCTGCTCGGCGATGACTACATAAAGCCTTTGTTATGGTCGTTAAGAAGTTCATCTGTCATTATTTATTCATAAATTTAGTGCGCGAAAACTTTCTTCGATCACTTTGGGTAATTTCGTTGTAAACCGTTTATCATTTATGTTAAGACAGTCATTTGTTTATGTAGTTTGATATAGCTATTTACCACCATGTGCGCGAGAATCTTTATTTCTTTGATAATTCACAATTCCAAAAAGAAGACTACCTAACATAAATCGTCGAATTCAATCAAATGGGCGACAAGCTACCTGACGAGCTTACCGTACTGACGACCAGCGAGATACTGCTAATGATAAAATTGGTATTGGTATGTCAGAATTGCGTTCTAGAGTGACTGAAAATGAAGCGGGTAGGCTTAGAATGCAACGAGTTCGTGGACATCAAACACAAAACCAGCGAGAACGACACAAGAAATGGAGTTTCCGCAGACGCAGTGCTCCTGTGATCCTGGCACGATTAGAATTAAACTATAATACGGAAGCAGATTATTGTGCCGACAAATGAGTAGCAGTTGGGGAAATGAAAATACTCGTCAATATTGTAAGTCTTTAAAATACAGCGGTGAATATAATGGTTTAGGTTGTACTAGCAGGAAAGTAAAATTACCGCAATAGGCGCCATCACCGTATCCATTGCGCTTATTAGTTTCTGGGATGAGAAATGATTCTCAAAACTTCTTGGCCAACATTTAAAAATATAACAGTTGTTTTCAATTTGAATTAAATTCAATTATTAACCTAGGCCTTTCTGGCCAATGAGTTATTTTACAATGACCTTATAATTCAGGAAAATCAATTAATAGAGGTTCAAGAAACCACTAGAACAAGGTTCAATAATGAAAATACAAATAAAAAACGAAAAAAGATATATACCTATACAAAAAAATGCAAAAACCTGAGCCCAGGAATCTCGCCGTATAAGAAGTCCACATGAAATGAAAGCATTAAAAATAATTCCACAACTTATTCAAACAATATGTTTAAGACTAACATCAAAACGCAACACTAATGGATAGCACATAAAAATCTATTTATTTTATTTAATTACCCACATATTCCCCGTTGGCAGCTCATAAAAGCCTTTACAGCACGTGGGGATTCCAACATCAGCAAAGGAAAACACAAACACATATGCTCAGGAATGGGACCACCTATCTAGGCGGGAAATAAATCAAAGGAAGGGTTAGTGGCTGGGACATTTGATGAGAGGGAATGGAATTTTGAAAGTAGCTTTGGAGGGAACGGTGGAAGGGGTCAGAAGAAGGGGAAGGAGAAGGCTGAAGTTCATTGACAACATAAAAATAGGAATATATGGAGACTTCAAGGAGATAGCCGGAGACAAGAGGGAATGGAGACAGCATTGGCGCGGGGGACCTGCCGACGGGCAGGACACCACATGATGATGGCCTAGGCGGGATTCGAACCCTCGACCAATGGTTTAGCTGGCGAGGACTCTTCAAAACTGTCACCAAGGCCGACGAAGTATTATGGATTAAATAGAAAATTATATTTTCTTCCTCATCGCATCAATAAGCCATCACACCAGCATGGCTAGTTATACTAGGCAATTCGCTACCTTGGTTTGACAAGGTTCTAACTGACATTTTTGCAAAATTTGATGTTTTCAATCAAAATAACATAAATTTATGTTTCTCTATGTGTTGCACCTTATTCCTCTATGTTAAATAATAACAAATTTAGAACAGTGACAAAGTTCCAACTGCAATGAGAAAAAACTAATATTTGGTGTGACAAGGTTCTAACTGCATTTTACTTATTTTATTACTCATATAAACATGTAAAAAAATAAAATAAATAACATATTTTCTTAAAGTAATAATTACTAGTGTATCTAGTGGATCACTAGTGTATGTGCAAAAAATCAAAAATAAATTCCTATTAATAATAGAAATAGAGCAGTTTAAAACTTTGACAAGGTTTTTCTCAAAACCAGCTGATGGTCAGTTAGAACCTTGTCGAACCAAGGTAGCGAATTGTCATGAACTATCAAGAAGCAAATTATTACCCGCATTGATGACAAGTTTCTCAAGTTGTGTGCAATGCATACTCTGCAGGGAAACAATTGATTTTGGTTTAAATAGATTTTTATAGGCATTCCTCTAGAGCGATCCATTTATGTATAATAGTTGCTCTATAGTTATTGAATTCGCGACAAAAAGTCTGAAGAAGTTAAAAAATCGGTATTTAATTCCTGGAAAACTAATTTTGGTGAGAAATGCCAATAATGTTGATTTTGGCACCTAACATTTTTAATGTTGACTACGGTTACGGTTGCTACTTGGTGGTTGCTGTTGTTCAGGAGTCGGGTTGATTCTATTGCAATAAAGAAAGTGTGAAAAGGAAGATAAATAATATTTATACGATCGTGCTGCGCCAGCTCCCAGCAGGCTTCCCCCGCTCTTTTCAATGCGGGTCCACAGAGGGATAGGCGCGTTTAAAATTTTAAAATGTAGAAAAAAAGGCAAGGTCTTATGTACAAATTTAATTGGAATGTTCATGTACAAATTGAGGTCAGAGGACCTTTTTAAACACAACATTGGAAGTAATTACACTAGCCTCTGTTAAACGCACATGATGACTCATACTTACGTATCAACAGGAGACTTGAATATGGAATCAGCCGCATTTTGATAAAAGTTATTTAAAGAATGCGAGATGTTGTTGCAAATGAACAAATGTATCAGTTTGTGCGCCGTTAACGTCAGGAATATTTACCGGTTTTTGTTTTTTGTTTTTTTTTGTTTTCTTTTTGGTTTTTTTATTATTTAAAAACCAATTTTAGGAAACAATAGCAATATTTAGGAAGCAAGATATGCCATCGCATGTTTTCTGATAAATTCTGTGCATTTTGGTACTTCATTTGTAGAGTTTGGTTGCGTATAAGTTGAGAAAAAGGTATCTATACAGTAGAAATAATATAAAAGATAAAGAGAAAAGCTTCCAAAATTAATTTTATTGTTCTCATCAAATTATACCATAATTTTCCGTGAAATTATCTACCTGTCAGCGATGCTTGTGGCGGCCTTGGTAAACCCCTTTAGGTGAGCAGCACATCCTAATATTCGGGTTTTGCGCCACTAGGTGCAGTAACTTGCACTTTCTCCGCAGGGTGGCGCTTGAGGCTAATCGTGGTGCGTCTTTAAAGCCGTCTTTGCGGCCGCACTTGTAAGCAAGGGGCGAGGGTTAGCGACCTCTCTCTCCCGTGCGAAATATTCGATAAAAGCGTGGTCGCGTTGGCGGCCATTTTGAGGCACACGCGTTGCGCTGCGGTGGAGGGAGAAGCCTAAGGGGACGCGTGTACGCACGCATCGCAATTCATGGCGCTCGTCCGAAAAAACACGCTCGGTCTCACGTCTCAATTTCACTCATCATCACAACAATCAAAAATACTAAGATTGGGTTGACGCAGCTCTCCACTCAATTCTTTGATCAGCCAATCTTTTCACACATACGCATTTCTTATTTCACTTCCTTCTTTACTTGTGCCAAATATATTATTCGAGGTCTTTCTCTTTCGTTCTTGCCATCTACTTGTCCCTCGAAGATTGTCTTCATCAGACCATCATGTCTCAACTCTCAAGATATGGCTGATTCGGTTGTTCCGTCTTCTTGTAAAGGTTTTCATGACATTTCTCTTCTCTCCTGCTCTTTATAGATTTCCTCATTTATAACTCGGCCGATCCATTATATCCTCATCATTATTCTATTGCACCACATTTCGAAGGCCTCTACCCCTGATTTCTCTGTGGCTGTCATTGTCCTTGCCTAACTTACGTGGAGAAGCATTCTCCAAATGTATGTTCAATACGCACTGATTCACTCATCGATAAGGTACTTCGAATACGAAATTTTCCTATATGTTTCGTAAAGTACTGCATGTAGCAAGTATCCTCGAATACATTCAGAAGTTTTCCACAGTAAGTGTGTGATTCTTCGCTATAAAGATTTTATTTGGCTTATTCTGGATTCGATACTGGATCTTCAATTCTTCTGGATTTGGATTTGAGGACTCACAGCTTGTCAGGTAAACCTCGAATAAAAAACTCTGAAACTCGCATAGCAAGAGGACGGCTTGGTGGTGTAACTGTTAGCATTACCGACTCGTAGTTAGGAGATCCGAGTTCGAATGTAGGTAAAGCCATGTGATTTAGTCGTGGCAAATTTCATTCTAAGTTTAAATTCCCATTTGTTTGTCTACTTGTCCGAGAAAATTTTACATTCAAAGCACCTTACTGATGAGTGAGCGAGTGCATATTGAAATAAAGGGAATAATAAAAAATATTAGTACAAGTAATTATCTGCAGTATGACGCACCCATTTAGCTAATCAACCTCACCTGTCCACGTTGATTTTCCTTCTTCAGCTCGTACAAAGGCGCCTCCCCTTTCATTATACCTTTAACACTTACCGTGCTGACCTTAGTACAGTAGATCTGAACCCAAGTGCTGTCCATTTTCAATACTTTTTTTAGCAACCAATATTTGAATTTTGCTTTTTCATTATTGTCTTACCCAATATCCTTCTATATAAAACGCTTTTAATACTTACTGTGCTGACCTAAATACTCTAGATCTGTGTCCAAGTGCTGGTCATTTTAATACGTTTGTGTTATTTCTCAGCAACCAATCTTTGATGCGAGGAATAGGTGTTTGGCATCATTTTCAAGAATGAGTTTTTCTTTTGTCTTTTCCATTTGTTTATTTAGAGATTGGATTTAGAAGTTTACCACATTGTTAAAAATTGGCAAACTACGATTTTTCAAAAGACGGATGGCGTAATATTACACCATTAGCACGCAAAGTGTTAAGGATCACCTCAGTACTCACTCTATCCCAACCTCCTGTCTCCCTCTAGAAGTGTCCTCTCCTCTCCCACCATGTCTAGCTCTTCATTATTGCTTTACCTCTCCGTCTATCTTGCCTTCTCTCTTCCATGCCCACATCTCGAACGCCTCTAACCTCTCTTATACTTTATCCTTAGATTCAATGATTCCGTGCCCTGCAGCGAATCCTCTACACCAGAATCTTGGATAGAACTTATTTACAAGCGAATTTTGCCATACTTTCCTTATCTTTTCTGAGCTAATACTTAGATTTTTTCACCAGTTATTTGTCATAGTTATGCTGAAATTATGGATCTATTAAACTAGTGATTCATATATTTTGGAATCTTATGGAGTATAAATTTGATAAACAAACTGCAGGATCGTTCAGATTTCAGTTCAGAGAGTATTTAACACAAAGCTCTTGATTAAAATAATTGTATCTGTCATTTGAAGGATTACTATTCATCGGCGATATCAAAAGGCCATGTCAAAAATTTATTCGCGGAGAAATTGTTGCTCCTTCGTCTTGACATCTTGTGGGTCGCCATTTATGAAATTCATTCGAAATAATCCGTGATTCTTCGTGGGCATAGATATGTGATAGCTAGAAGCAGCTTATACCATTTTAAATATGTCAGGTACTTCATGCTACTGGATTAAATTGTTTCCACCGGAGCTGATTTTATGCATCTCATCAATAATAATCCTCCGTCGGTGATGCTGTAGCATTAATCCCCTTTACCGTCGCTAATGCTCTTCGGCGATGATTGTCGTAAGTCCGCAATATCATCATGATAAACCGGAGTTGGATTTCCCTTGCAGCTTCAATTTAAATTTCATCTGAAATGTGACGCACGACCTTGTTTTCTTCCTTCTCACACAAAAGGAACCTAAATCCGTCTAGCAGAATACTTCAATGGAATTAGGCTTCTATAGCTTGCCCCATATCTCTCCCATATTGTAGTGGTGAAAATAATCTGTGATGTATCGCCTTTTCGTGTTACAGGCTTATCGTTGATTTTTGATATAAAAATTCTACTATTTTGCCTCCTAAGTCTCGCTTCTATAAGTCTCCTTGAGTACATTAGGTAGATATGTAGTGAATGTACTTGATAATTATTTGTAATAGAAATTTCAGATAGAAAAGGAATGTTAATTTCTAGGCTTGTAAGAAAGCTGAAGATTATTCAAGTCCGTTTGCTCTTCCGCATCGGTTCGATTGAGTATCTACTGGAAAATATTAAACCTTGGTACCCAATCAAGTAACGCCTCCTATGAGTTTCGTATCGGAATCGCATACCCACCTAATTAAGATAAATTTAGAAGTAAAAATTACATACGTAAAAATTATGGTGGAAATTGTTTGCTTAAGCAATGATTCTTACTTTAATTTATGTTCAGTGTTAACTATCAGTGGCGTATCGAGGGGGTTTTGGGGGACAAGCCCCCCCCCTCCCCCAGAGCTCAGAGAAATTCTAAAGTTTAATCCATTTTACTTAATTGTACTAATATTACTAACAGAATAGTGTAAGGATTAATAAAATTTCCCTCCGAAAGCCGTAAAACTCACCATTTTCAACCATTCATCTTAAAAATATATTTTTTGGGGGGGAAATCCCGCAGCTCCCGCTTACCCCAGCGGGTATTGCAAGCTTTCCAGACCTCCCCGTATTAGTTGCGCATAAAACTCACCCAAGCCCTAAATCCTAGCTGCACCCTGTTAACTATAGCATTGTTTTTTTTTTTTAATATAATGAAAACGGCTTTTATTAATTATGACTACAATAACTCCTTGAAATATCTGCCGTACCTTTCTGTTCCAGGGTTTTTGAATGGTGTGAACAGACTCGTCTCAAAATTTGCCGTTGCTTGATATGCCTCGAACCTGCCGCATTAACCGCGGTGAAATTCACAGTAATTGCGATGAGAAAACCCGTAGCACCGTTGAACGTCGGTAAATTGCTCTTACAAAGAAATAAATTTCTTGGCTTTCTAGTCTCCTCCGCGGACCAGAATTCCTGAAGTCCGTGGTTCGATTCCCGGTCGAGTGAAATTTTTTCTCTTGGCGTAATTGTGAATATAGCGTAGCGTGTTCGTTCACAAGTTTCCGCGGCGATGAATGGATGACGTGATCATTTTCGGGCTGCGTCCGCGTATTTTGCTGAATAATCCACAACAGGTGATGGATGGCAAGAAGCTCGTGATCATCTCTTGTATAGGGACATTTTGGCGCCACAACCGGGAATTTTTCCCTCAATTCTTATTTCGTGGAAATTTGAAGATATTCCATGATTGGCCGAAGAAATTTCCCTGTTTTGCGCCAAAATTCGCAATATCAGAAAAGATCACGAGCTTCTTGCCATCCATCACCTAAGGATGCCAGCAGAATAGCTGGCAAAACTGTTGTGGAAGCGTTGTGTTGAGCGAAAATTCCACAGAGAAAAAAAAATCCTTCGCCTTCACCGGGATTCGAACCCGGATCACCCGATTTCCGGTTGAATGCTTTAGCCAGTGACTGTTGACAGTGCTTTTAACAATTGCGGATGACTCCGTAATGTTTTCTCCGTGGTTAGTCCCGGTGTACTTAAATCTCTTTTGGATTATTCAATAACATTCGCGGACACAACCCGAAAATCTCGACGCCATAACAAAGTTTGCTGTTCAAGGGTATTTAAGTGGGGTGAATTATAAACTGTTTATATCGCCTCAATATTTCCCTTCAGCTTCTTGTTCAATGGAAAATGTAGGGTGTGAAATGGATTCGACTCACATCGTCTCAACATTCCTCGCCGACTTCACCTTCTCTCTCTTTCCTGCCCCCGCCAATTCCTTTTTGATCCCCACCGCCTCCATTCCACCCATTGCCATACCTTCTGCCCCGCCCCCTTTTCCCCCTTCCATTTTCCACCTTTATTCCCTCTTTTGTCTTCGTGGGTGTTCCCCGGCCAAAGATCTACCTCGACGTCACTTCGTCAAATCTCCTCGTGGTTCACGCCTCAGGGCAAATAGGTAAACACGAGCGCTTAAGATAGCGCTGAGCAGTGGTCAAAAGCTGAGGTTTACATTGATACCCATACTTCGGTGTATCGTATATGCGTAGGTCGGTCATATTGGCTTGCCTCGGTGTAAATAATGGTGGTTCGGTAATGGACGCCCTTGATTCGGAAGTTGATAGAGTAGCAACCAGCCTCCAGTCTCCCTGCAATACTTTCAATCTTCGATTGGGAGTTCACTCACAATTACTGATATTCAGTGATTCAAACTCAGTGGCAGAGATAAAATCGGAAGTTTACTCAGCGCCTGCTCAAACCCTTCAATGAAGTCTTTTTGGAGAATATATATCGGTGCCGCTATGCTGTTTAGTCCTTTCGAGAGGACTGAGTACGTAGCTTCATCAATGGGTAAGTAAGTTATATTAATCACTACCCTGTTCTGATCTCTTTCGTTGTGTTGAAGAGAGCTGAGAGCGCCACAAAGCGGATAACGTTGTTAGTCAAAATTAAAAAAAAATTTAGTCGGCGAGCACGGTGGGCCCCCAACTTGCTGCGCCCAGGGCAAAATGCCCTGGTTGCCCCGCCCTCGCGACGGGCCTTCCTGGAGCCTTCCGTAAGTGGGCCTTGAAATCGGGGAAACTACTTTATCTATTTTCAGTGTCTTTCTCTCGTAGCAGTTCCGCACTGGCCGTAGGAATCCGGTAAATAAACTCGCAATAGAATGATGTGAGTAATGCAGATAGAATGGGGATATCGATGGAAAAATCGATTTCGATTAAAATCGAAAATGGAGTTTCAATAGTCGAGGAAAATCGACTTTTTTCGATTTGGGAGCACTGTGCGGCGTGTCGTCTGCAAATACCACGTAATTCACTCTTTGTGGGGCTATTAACCGTTTCTAAACCACAGAAACTTCGAGCCAAGCGCTCCAATTGGCCGCGAATTTGCCCTATTGCCGGATACACCGGACACCTCATGACTTCGAATGCTTTCTCTGCCGGAGATCGCGATGTATCCAAGGCATCTGGCAACAGGGTAAACTCACGACCAATAAGAGCACTTGCCTCAAAGTTTCTGTTTTTTCAAAATTGTGCGTTTTCTACCTAAACTCATTTGTAATTTTGCTTCGTGCTGGAATTAGATATCTGTAATGCTCATAATTCGCTTTCACTGTTCGAGTGCGTAACATTGTCTCACTTTTTTGTCTCGGGTGAGCTACAATGTAATCCTTAGTGCTTTGAACCCATCAAACCGATAAACATTTGCAAGGTCGTATCGCATTTGTTTCAAGCGCGTCAAAACCGCTATCTCGCCCACTTTGAGTATTCAACCGGATAAGCGCGCCGTAAATTCGGAGACTGAATCGTAAAATCCAGAGCAAGAAAGAAGGCAGGGAAGTTTCCTCTGCTCGCGCGATATAAAGTGTCGACACGCGAAATCGGGTCTGGCTGATCTCCGTCGATCGCTTCTCGCAAATCCGCGCTTCTCTCTCTTTCCCTTCCGACGCGGCTGTTGTCGTAACCCTTCCCTCCCATAAACGCCAACCCCCCCTTCAACCCCTCCAACCCCCTCCAAAGCACCCTTCTTGTCGCTTCGCATCCCTTCGTGTTTTTTTCCCGCCGGGTCTTTTTTTATGCATGCACAATCCTCTCTTCCTCTTCTCCTTGTTTCTCTTTTTCCAACCCTTCTCTCTCTCTCTCTCTCTTTGTGTCAACCCTTCTCTGCGGATTTCAGTGCAAACACTGCATCTCACCCTCGGCTCTGTAACGTTCGTGTTTTGAGTGTCCAGAAATAAGAAAAAAAATCCACATTGAAGACTGTTTTCATTTTTTTTCACCGCGCCTGATGTCGTGAAGGAATCGATCCAGCAAAATGCGATCCATTTTGAAAATAAAAATATGTTTACTCGATACCTTAATCAACAATATTTATTCTACTTCGTGGAATACAGGTCTCTAATTTTTTTTATTAACTTAGAAACATGTATGCCCAATGTGGGTACACTTTTCGGCTCGAAACTCCGGCTCGAAACTCCATTTTTTCCGTCGTTTCGAGCTCCGACTCGAGGTTCAACCTCGTGGCTACAAAATTTTTGGTTGCAAAGGCACTTTGTTACAATTATTTTGATGCATCAAACTATGTTTAATGTACTAAAAACCAGAATGCCAGTTTCTTTATCGCAGCCATTTATTTATTTCATTTATTACTGATGGAGTATTTAACCCGGTGGTAATCCCGAGAAAAGTTCATCCACATAATTTGCCGAGAAAGCATCAATTCGTATGTGATGCCAAACACGCCGAACCTTTTTTCCATTAGCGAAGCTGTATGAAATAAGGTAAACATTTATTGATATAAAAATGAAAAAAAAATTATAATCATGTCTCATAATAATTTGAAGCCCAAATATAATAAAACAAAAAGAATTTTGTCAGTTCGCCTGTAAAGATAATAAAATTTTGACAGTAAAATAACTTACCGATTAAATTTTTATATCATAAAACTATCATTAAGTCGCATTTCAGTTTTTTGACGCGGGTCTTTTTTGAAACTCAGTAATGGATCTACTATGTTGTCAGTATAAGAACATCTTTTTACTTCGTAAGAGCTAGCAATTTTTACTCTTAATCCGCATGAACCAATGTTGGATATCTTGTAGGTATTAAATTTCGTAATTTGCTTTTGAGGTATAAGTTAAAATGATGAAGTTAAAATGATACAATTGAAATAAAGTGGAAGTGTATGCAAGCATTATAATGAATTAAGTCGTTGGTAACATTAAATGCGGCAGACGCCAATGTAAAAGTAATTTAGATGTGGATTAATGTGTTCTGAGGGTAGAAAGGAGGCAAATTAGAAGGAAATCTCGCTAAATATGAGTCTTTTAATATTAGCTTGAATTACGGGTCTTATGTTATTATTAAATAATATGGCCTTTGCATGGATTTTATTTATTTATTTATTTATTTATTTATTATGTTTAATGTTCGCCCAACATGTACATAATTATAGGGCGAACAATACATGATTATAACTACAAAAAATAGAAAATAAATTGGTCACAGCCACAAAAAAAGTAACAATCATGATAACAAATGGTAAAAATATTAACTAAATACTATCACAGTCGCGAAACATATTCTTAACATCTTTTAAAAAGCAGTTTTTCTTTTGATACAGGTCTAAATCATTGAAGGTTTTGTTATATAGTACACAGATCCTTCGTATTGGCGTATTGGAACAATAATTTGTTTTAACCTTAGATATGTAAAATGTTCTTTTGAACCGGCTATTAACATTTGGTACTATTATTTTTATTTCCTTAAGCAATTCATAACATTGACCCTTATTAATGACATCATGCAGAAATAGCAGGTCGTTTATGGTTCTTCTATTTTGCAGGGTATGGAGACCAAATACTCTTAACAAATCACTATAACAGACATAATTCTCGAAAAGCGGATACACATGATATAATACAAAATATAGAAATCTTAAAAATCTCTTTTGAACTTGCTCTAGCAGTACAATATGTTTCTTTAAATAGGGATTCCAAATAACTGACCCATATTCCAACTTACTTCTTACATAAGAGTAATACAATGTCTTAAGTACCATCTCAGAGTCAAAATATTTTGACATACGGTGTATAAAGCCCAAAAGTTTACATGCAGTTATGCTAATATTCAATATATGTGTGGTGAAATACATTTTGCTATCAAAGGTGACCCCTAGATCCTTCCATTCGTTAGTCCTATTCAATTTGGATTCTTCCATATGGTAATTGCATTTGATTACATTTTTTCTCCGTGAAAAAGATAAAACAAAACACTTATCAACATTAAAAAATAGACCATTTTCATGAGACCAGGTGACTAGACTGTTTAAATCTGACTGTATCTGGAGACAATGTTGTAAGTTGTTCACCTTTCTATATATTTTAACATCATCTGCAAACATTAGGCATCTTGAATGATGGATACATTGTGGCAAGTCATTAACAAATATCAAAAACAGAAGTGGACCCAGGTTCGAGCCTTGAGGCACACCAGATACAACAGAGTATTTGTCAGACACCACGTTTCGATACACTACGTATTGTTTTCTTTCATTTAGAAATGAACTCAAAAGAGTTAACAAAGAGCCTGCAATGCCAATACTTTTCAGTTTGCTTAGCAATATGTTATGTTGTACAGTATCAAAGGCTTTTTTAAAGTCTAGGTAGACTGCATCCACCTGAGAACCGCTATCCATGGAATTCATAACATAATCAGTTAAGATAGCTAGGTTGGTCGTTACTGACCTATTAGCTATAAAGCCGTGTTGTGTATCACTTATCCGATTTTTTAATAGAAAGTTAATACGCTTACATAAAATACCCTCAAATATTTTTGAAAAAACAGACAATATACTTATAGGCCTATAATTTTTTATGTCGTTTCGTTCTCCCTTTTTAAAAATAGGACACACCTTGGCAGTTTTCCATTTTGTGGGAAATACCCCACTTTTTAAAGAGTTATTAAACAACTGACATAAAGGTTGAGCTAAGATCTCTTTACAGCCTTTCACAATATACGTAGGGATATTGTCAGGACCAATAGATTTTTTGGTATCTAAACTTTGGATTGCTTCAAGCACTTCATCCATGCTAATACTAATAATGATTATATTATCATTGTTTTGGGCAAGGGTTTCATTAGCATACTTTATCTTAGAGGGATCTACTTGAGTAACATAAACAGACATAAAATATTCTTTAAATGCATTAACTATTTCTCTTGGTGAGGCAAATTCACAACCATTTAGTGTAAGCACTTCAGGGATATGACCACTAGCCTTATTTTTTCTCACAAATTTCCAAAAACTACTATAGTTCCCGTTGACAACTTCATATTTGATATTTTCCAAGTGAACACTTAGAGCTTTATTAATATCTTCTCTAACTTCTATTCTCAAAGTATTGTATTTTGATTTGTGATAACTTGACCCAGTTTTCTTGAACAGTAGTCTATGTCTATCTTTCTTCTTTATTTTTTTAATTACCTCGTAATTGTACCACGAAGGATACTTGTACTTTAATATTTTACATTTTGGAATAGATATATCAATCGCTTCATTTAGGTAACTGTAAAACATTTCCAAACCAATATCGACATCACTAGTAGATGAAATTGCGTTCCAATCTTTACTCCGCAGCTCCTCATATAATTTCAAGTAGTTACCTCTTTTAAAGTTATATGAATTGGCAAAATCATCTTTTGTTTTTTTTGTAATACCACAGACATAATGAGCGGTTACTGCTGGGTGATAGTGATCTTCTTTAATCACTGGCAACGTACAGCGAATCACCTCAATATTACTCTCGGCCACATTAGTAAGAACAAGATCAAGAAATTTTCCGTAACTGTTTTCCACATTGTTCTTCTGTTTCAGACCCAATAAGTTCATGAACATCAACAACTCAATACATAATGGCGTTTTCGTCTCAATAGATGACATGAATGAGGGGCAATTAAAGTCACCAAGGATAAATATTTCATTATTAATAATTTCACTATAGGTCAATTTGTCAAAAAAATTAGTATATACTTCAAGCATAGCATCTGGAGGGAAATAGACAACACATAAATACACCCATTTATTATTTTTCACCTGCACCTTGATCCAAATATTTTCATCACATGTCTCTAATTCTCTTAACCTCATTGACTTATACGTATCCTTCACCATTACCATTACTCCACCACCTAGTTTTTTTCCAGTCAAAGTCTCATTTCTGTCTTTCCGATGTAATTTGTATCTGCCACTCATGCATACTTCTGAATCACTTATGTAATTATTTAACCATGTCTCACTTATACATATTATATCATGGTCAAGATCACCTAACGAGATGTTGAACATTTTTAACTTACTTCTCAAACCTCTCACATTCTGATAATAGATCGAAAGTTGTTGATTCAATGCACAAATTGTTCCATTCCGATCTTCCGTCCCTGGTAAACAAGGATCGCTTCCTCATTGTAAGGTTTCTATATCAGAATCACTTCGAATGCTTTTTCTATCCCCGCCTTCACTTTTGCGAACAAATATACGACCTCCGCGCACCCATAAGTACTTTACCTTACCATTTCTTTTAAGGTCTCTTGCTAGGGCATACAACCTTTTGTTTGTTTGTGTTAAAGCTTCATTTACAAAAATTGGGCTAGTCGCGTTAACATTCCCTGTGTTCAGGTGAAGGTCCGAGAGTGAAAGATTTCTCTTCACCCTCCTGGATCGAACAAATTCTTCCGCTATGCTTGACTGGGCAAAACGTACAACTAGCGGTGGATGCTTAGACTGGGTGGAATGCTTCTTCCCTACCCTATACGCAGCTTCAATATCACTCCCATCGAGTTTAATACCCAAGGCAAGACCTGTTTTACACACGATTGCTGAAGGAGCATCGTCATTTGACATCGGAACACCATGTATTTCGATAGTATTCCTGAGTGACTCTTGCTCCAAAGTATTCAACTTGTCCTCAAGGTCACAAACTCGTTTACTCAAGGCAACGTTTTCCCCAAATAATTTATCTAATCCATCACTCACTTTACTAAGGTTACATTGGACTGCTTCTATAGCTTTTGTTTGCTCACTTAGCGTCTTCGTGTGATCATGAATGACGCTATTCCACGAATTAATTAATTGTTTTAACTCACTCTGCTCATTCTGCATCACCGATATCTTCTCCAACAGTTCACGCAGCAGGAGCACTGATGAATCCTCTGAAGTGCTGCAAGATGCCATCTGTTGTGTAGCTTCATTCGCCACGCAATCTGGACGATTCCTCAGAGCCTCAGGATCGCAATTGTGACAAATCCACCGCTGTTGTCGGCCATCCTCGAGCAACTTCAATACATCCTTCGACACTGATTGGCACACTGCATGAAAACTCTTGTTACACTCATTGCAGAGAACCGACGTCTGGCCACGTTTTATTACATTTCCGCAGGAATCACACTGAGATGGCATTTTACGACGAGAAGAAACGAGCGAACAGTGTATAACAGCGAGCTGTGCTCAGACACTTCCGTTCACAACGACTGCTCGACTGCGACTGCGAGCTATTGGATATGGCTATATTTAGTTAACCTACAGTGGTTTAATGCGTTAGTTCTTGTGACGATCGTTGCTTCGAAGATCAAGCGAAAATTCTTCAGGGGAGAACAGTTACTTAACTCGACCGAGATTTGAAACCGTATCCCTCAAATCCGAGCACGTACCAGCCATATTGCGTGCCATGAGAATGACTTTGTGGGGGTATGCTGCAGGCTAGTTCGCGGTTTTTCCAGACAAACCAATATATATATCTTCTCGCAATAGTGGGTGAGTGGAGGGCTGTTGGCCTTGAACCGGACGGATAATTACCTTGTGAAAATCCCAGTTTTCCTCCTTCTTTTGGAAGTTTTCTTTTTATATTTATTGCATTTCATTGACAAATGAATCATATTGTCCCCGGTTTACCATTAGTGCTCACTCTAGATCCACTCTGCTTTCATGTGAGGGGAAGGAGGGATGATCCACGGGACTGAGGAATGTCGCGCGAATCAAGCAATTCGCGGTGCCGCATGTAACAAGGAGACGATGGGGGGTGAGGTAGGCACCTTTTAGGCAGCGTTTTGGCATGAAGGAATCGAGATTAGACAAAAACAGTTGAATTATTTGTGCAGATGGCTCTGAAATATCACTTCACCTGCCATATAAAACGTTTCATTCGGGCCGAAAACCTCAGCATTCAAAATAACTGCGTTTAGGCCCTTTAGGCGTCACATGTACTCCTATCAGTCGTCGCACGAACCTGGTTTTTAAATATTTTTTTCCCAACAATTCGTGCATTTTGGGACCATGAACTTTTTATTCATATCATTTTTTTAATACCAGCTCCGGCCTAAGAACGCGGGTATTCATGGTGATTTAATTTATTGCCGTGTAGCACTCGATTTTCGTGCAGCCAGGGTTGAATATCTCTTGCCACCCTGCCCATGTTCTGTGCGGGGCGACCCGGTGTGGAAGTGGCGGCGAGGGCGGCCTCATCCTCCGCCACCGCTTCCTCCAATCCCTCCCCTCGACTCGTCATCCCTCTGTGGAGCACCCGCCTCTGCGTTGGGGTAGGTCGGACACTCTCTCCCCTTGTGCCCGCCATCGACGATTAGCTGCAGGACGCCCGGCTTCGTACGCTCAGGCTCAGACAAACTCCTCCACTCAATTCAAGCTAGGTAAAGCATGAATATTCGTCACACGAGGACACGCCCATTCACGAAGGGTGTGTCATTTTCATGAAAATTTGTAAATTTTTCCCTCCTGATTGCGATTGATCGGTTGACGATCTGTATATCGGGCTTTCCATACTATATCTCCCGGATATCGCTGCGGAAAATCAGCATTTTTACAGCGGCTCGTATGGTGATGCTGGTCTAAAAATTGGAAAAATGTTGGTGTCGCCAAAATAAACATATTTAGTTTTTTACACCGAGTGTATAGTTGCAAAGAACTCGTAATGATAAAACTACACTAATTTTGAGTTACTTACGAATTAATACGATAATTGGAGTGAAATCATGAGAATTAGATGGTAATCTATAGTTACTACTGGGGGTCACTATCGGAACTCGAACGAGTTTGGTTTAAAAGCATCAGCGTTGAACAGTTTAAATTATTCGAACGCCTCTTTGCCTTTGACCATCAATGAATACCATATTTACAGGCCAAATATAATATTTAAAAAAATCATTATGATTATGTTTTGAGTTTAAATCTTACTCTGTATTCATTAAATTTTTTAAATGTATAGTTTTTACTCTTTTCATCGTAAGATGCATCTAAATTATAAAAAAACTACACCACAGAAAATTTATGTTAATTTTCATGTGTAACCATAAGGAAAATTTTGGCAAAAGTTCACTCTATGAACACTAAAAATTTCAATGTGATACCGAAATTTATGAAAAATTAATTCATCACTTGAAAAGACCGTTCGCGTGGTGTATCCTCTTAAGGCTATGCGAGGGTTTGATTGTTGCTAGAGGCGACGAGACCTTGGGTAGGATCGAATCCTGCCTAAATTCGAGGGGCCGCAGTCCGTAGAAATTTCTCTTCCGTGAGATGCAATCAAGGTTAATCTAATTTTTTACGCTCGGAATGAGGTATTTATTCGAGGGTGTGGCCATTGGGCCTAGTTATCCATTACAGCTCGTCGTGGCCTGCACGGTTCCTGGGGGCAGATATGGGAGGTTTTAGGATCGATTGAGCTTCAAGTGCGGACGGGAATTCAGACGACGACTATGAAAGGATAGGTGAGCTTTAACCAGCTTCTATTTAATTTTATAATTTCGAATTTAGAATAAATAGGCGATATAAGATCAGCCGGCCGTATTTTGTGATTTATCCCTTGTTTATATCTTACTCTGACAGCATAAAACATTCTTAAATCATAGATTCAACTTTTTGTCAGCATGAAGATGCATCTTAAGTATAAAAGATATACTTCAGAATGCTGATGTAATATTTTATGTTTAACACTGAGGAAAATGTGGAAATGCCGGCCTAGGTGGCGGTGGGGTCTAAAGTCTTAAAGTCTTCGTTTGGCATACCGAAGAGTGCGAGTTCGATTCCCGTCTGGGTAGGTTTTCTACATGCTGGGCGTGGATTTTCGAGTAAGTTTAGTTGTTACATGTAATAAAACCCCACTGCAAAAGCCAGTTAGAGTTGGTTTCCTTGGTGTGGCAATAAATAAATATAAAAACGGGTATATAAGAACTGGAATGGGTTTGTTAGCTGAGAACGAGTTCAAGTGAAAAATTTTCGAAGATAAGTGTTTTGCAGAACTTCAGTCTTAGTCCATTCTAACTAAATGAACATTAGATGTTTTCCTAGGAAATTATATTTTCATCTAATAGTTAAGTATTCAGTTTTTGCTTTTGAAAATGCAGGGAATATTATTTTCAGTCCGTCGCCTCATATTAGGCGCCTGGTTAATGATAGCTTTTTTGTAATGGGTATTCGAATCACTCTAATGTATTGAAATAGGTAATTTTAACAACGTTGATCATTGATAAGGAAATGAAATATTGATTTATGGCTAATGTACGAGTTTAAAAATGTTTATTGTATTCAATCTCGTCAGCAATCATGAGTGTAGATTCAAGCTGGCAACTTTGCTGGTAAGTTACCCTCCATTTTTTATTTGTTTGGATATCAGTTGGTACATTAGCCTTTTTCATCCGGAAGTCAAGAGAGTTGAATGCTAGAAGTCGACTGTCTCATTATGCCTTTTATTTTTGTGCGTGTTACATTTATGGCATCCTTTAATTCTCTATCCAAGCGGTATATTTTGATTGATGCATTCAAGTGTAAGGTTAATGCGTGCACACCAAGGAAATACTGCTGAAGACATGAAATCTTTGATCGCCGTGCTAAATGAATAGCTTGTATGACCATCATTCCGTTTCATTTGCAAATCCTCATCGGAACATGCTATTGCAGTTCAACGCAAACTCTTTAATGCAGTCACATTTCAGTTCAGTGCCTATGCCCTGATAAAGGCTTGAGAATAAAACACTACGTGTTCCTGGCTGTTTACTCATTTTTTCCAACCATGAATTCCTCTGTTTTCACGAAGGAAGTGGATGCTCGATGAAATGGATGAATACATTAGTTATCAAAAAGAATAAATTTTGAAAATAATAATTAATTTGATTCGGGGATCATACCATCTACCGGGGGTTTCGCCGCGTTTTTTGTCAGAGGTTGAGGACAGTTTCGCCGGGATGACTTTGTCCTGAAGACGCCGGGAAGTATCCTGGCGAAACTTCCGTCAACCTCTGACAAACAACCCGGCGAAAACCCGGAAGACGAAGAGATCCAAAAATCAAGAGAGCCACCGAAAACTATGAAACAACAATATTAAATTTTATTTGAAAATGGGTTCAGAATCCAAAGTAAACTCGGCTGCTTTGTGGATAAGTGAATAAGTGTTAACGAGGAGGCATTTGGATCCGCGATCGCTTGCCCTGTTATTTCGTGTGGCGTTCACATCCCCATCCTCATTTAAAACTAGTAGTTCCCAGAGGTCTCCTGCGAGTGTTTAAAGTTTCGCTAAGAGAGAGAGAGGAGGCCCTCCCTCTCCCGGATTCATTTCTATGTGCCATCTAGTGTCTTTCTCTCAATTCCATGATATCGTCCCCCTCCGTGTCCTCAAAAAAAAAAAGAAGAAACGACCATTGCGCCATCGACTGTCACTGCTAGACAGTCCCATCGTGCCGCACCCCTCTCTGCCGCACCCCCTCCTGCACCCCTTTCCCGCTTTCCCCTTGACCTTGCCGCTTGCATTCTCCCGCGCCGTGGCCTTCCTCCTCCGCTCCTCTTATTGATTTCGCCCGGCGAAAAACCCTCCCTCCCTCCCTCCCTGCGGCTGCTGCACGGCGACTACCACACACACCCACGGCTTTCTCTCCACCGCGAAATTTCTCCCTTCCTCTTCCACCGAATACGGCGAGAGGAAAGAGGAAACGAGAGAATGGCGAAAAAATCGGAAAAAAATAATACCCCGCGTTTTATGACGAATGCAAATTATTGTAACGATTTTCTCAGCTTTAAGTTTTGAAAAATGAAGAAGCGAGCAGTTATAGTTTAATGATGTTTTGATGATATAAACTATATACATTTATTGCGTTTAGCGTACACGGTCCCTCTAAGCCACATGACTTGTCAGCAGTGGCGGATACGGATGGTGGGCCCCTTGGGGGGGGGGGGGGGGGGGAGGCACCATCATTGCAGAGTCACAATTGAACTTTTTTGTATCAAAAGATTGCATTTTATTGTATTTTTACGTAATCACTTTCATTAAAACTTACTTAAACTTTGCATGTGACTTGATTATTTCTTATTACAATAAAAGTACAGGTAACTCAAGGTATCTTTTGCGCCGCCCCTTGAACTTTTTCTGTATCCGCTACTGCTTGTCAGAGGGCTCAACCGTCATACAAACACAAATACACATACAATACAAGTACACATGTGCACATGAATCCAATTGCAGAATGGTATACAAAACACTTAACGACAAATTATGATAAAAAATAGCAAACATTTAATTTGGAGAATACATTTAGGCACTCCAACTTTCGAAGACACGAGCATTCCTACGAAATATATTGAACACAACTAGTGAAAAATTTTTAATTGTTAAAAGATAATCTGGAAATATTCGCTAGATTTAGGCCTTACTTGATTTTGACTCTCAAGTTTAGAGTGTTTAGGTATTCTATATGCTCTACACACATTAATTGTACTCATGAAAAAGGGATTTATGCAATGTTATGAAATTATATACTCTCCACAACACTTGCGAAATTTCTGTCTTCCTCTTTCTTCCGTGTCCGAATACGGCGGGAAAGAGGAAACAAGTGAAAGGCGAAAAAATGAAAAAAATACTCCGCGTTTGATGACACATAAAAATTATTGCAACGATTTTCTTTTATTTTTGAAAAAAAAGTGAGCACGTTTAATCTGGGAATATTCGCTAGATTTAGGTTTTTATTGATTTTGGCGCTAAACTATTTTTAGTATTTAAAGTACATATGAAAAAGAAGATTTATGTAATATGATATGCTGTCCACCACACTAGCGAAATTTCTCTCTCCCTCCTTCATCCCTGTCCGAATACGGCGGGAAAAAGGAATCAAGCGAAAATTTAAAAAAAATAAATAATTCGCGTTTTATAAGGAATGAAATATCATTAAAGCAATTTTTTTCAGCTTTAACTTTTTTATTAAAAAAAGAAGTGTGCATTTTTAATTTGATGATATTTACTTAACCGTTAATTGCGTTTAGCATACACGGTCCCGCTTCGAGTTTAATAGAAATTGCAAAACATTTTAAGATAAAATAATAAATAGCAATATCGTATGTATAAAAAATTTATCTAAAACCATGTTATTATTTTAAACTGAAAATGAGATAATAAAATAGCATGCCTTGGCTCAAGGTCCCATGTTTAAAGTTTACAGACAAAAGACCACATCATGTTAACCAAGATTGCTGTGCGCATTCGCTTTAAATTTGACGCTGGAGTGATATAAATGTATCATATTTTATTTGAGATTTCAGTCATGGTATTCTAATGACTATTTGCAGAGAAAGAATTTGATTTAAGGTGTTGCGTGCCACATTTTTGGTTTTCAACCTGTCTTATCTTTATCTGTAAAATTTAAACGTTGGACCTTGGGCCGAGGAGGTGAAGGTAATTTATTTTCATCCTTTCATTTCGAATTAAAATGTGAGCTTTTAAATGAATATTACATTTTTTGCAATATTTCCCCGTTCCATATTTAAAAAATGAAAATCCACGATTAGAATATCTAATCAGATTGGAGAATGATGATTTTTTTATCTATTATCTTAATTCTGCGTAAGGAAGTACATATAACGAAAGAAATCAGCCTAAGGTTGAATATTTTGGACTTAATTTTCAAATATAATTTCTATGAAATTTTAGGCAGTAAAATTAATACTTCTTTCTTGCTGTAGCCCGCCATCGAATCCCCACATTCAGATATTATGCCCGCAACGCTATCCTTTCCTCCCTCAGGATATCTAACATAACATATCTTATCTGATCTCATGTTTCAGAATCTTTAGCGGTTCTCTCCGGACAAACTAAATTCTCCCTCTTTTCCGTATTCATGTTCCTCCTCTCCCCTTATGAAATAACTCTCTGGTAAATACACTAAAGGATGAAGTTTGCCATGAAAAAATATTTGACTTAGCCGGGATTCGAACCCGGATCTCCCGATAGCGTGCTAACCAACTACACCACCTCGCCATTTTCTCAGAGTGAACTTCGGGATGAGTTTTACCGAACAAGATGTTGACGTCACAAGTCCACACTGTGGCACATATGGCGAGGGTCGTGCTTTACTAAGCCACTGTCGGGGTGAAAAACCCTTATTTTGCCGCTGGTCTGCGACGACGAATTTCAAAGCACTGCAGGAACAAGAGACTTTGTACGTAGTCACGCGCACGGTCAACATCCTGTTCGGTAAAACCCATCCCGAAGTTCATTTTGAGAAAATGGCTTGGTGGTGTGATTGGTTAACACGCCTGACCGGCAATCGGGAGGTCCGGGTTCGAATCACGACTAAGTGAAATATTTTTTCATAGCGAACTTCATCCTTTGGAGTATTTAACTTTGCACCCGTGCGCGTGACTGCGTACAAAGTCACTTGTTCCTGCAGTGCTTTGAAATAATACTCTGCTTCATATTCCGTTATTCCGTCTCTCCATCTCTCAACGCTCTCTTTTCTGCCGAATCCCGTCCTTATTTAACTCCATAGCTTCAAAAATCCCTTCCCTGGACCTCTTTTCCTCTGAAACTACTTACAAATCCTCCTTAACCGCCATCTGAATAATTCACCATTGTTTAATCAATAGTGCCCCTTCGCATGTTTAAAAATTTTGTTTTCTGTTAGTTTTTATTTATTGTGCTATTGTTTGTTATCTTTTAGGTATTACTTATTTAAGAAACAGCCAATGTAGAAGCCTTTATGCCGTTTTTGGTGGTGAAATAAATAAATAAAAAAGAAAAAAAATTAAATTATACTCGGTTACCAAGTCCGACATTATATTTTTTTAATTTGATGTGCTCCGAAATGTTGAAGTGAAACAATAAATTTGGAATAACTTGGCACACGAACTTAAGGAGTGCCATTTCTGCGAAATTTATCGTCATCTCTGATCTTTTTACTGTCGACTAAATTTGTCAGCCAGCTTGATAAGCGAGTGAGACGGTGTAAATTCTTAGTCTAATTGGAGGTAAGTTAATGTTGATAAGGAAACCAAGACTTGTGAGCACGCAAGAAAATACATTCATAATTGTTAGTCGTGTTTATTGCATGCGTGCTTTGCCTCAGTGTTATACTTATTTTGATGTCTTAGAGGGTAGAAAAATATTTTGACATGGAAAATTATAAGAAAAAAATTAAGAAAAGAAAAAAAGATGAAAATTTCAAGGAATTTTTTTTTGAAAGTCTGTGTCATCTATAAAAGTTAAATGATTGAATGAAATGCTATAACTCCTTTCATATTCTTTATTAGCGTCTCGGATTATAGGTTTAGAAATGATTTGCCAAATTTTCGGCCAATGTTTTTTGCATTCTTTATATCTTTTTCAGGGCCTTTTTTGCGATGATTTCTATGTGATTGATCACTAAACAATCAGTTAACAAATCATTGCAAAAAAATTTAGTAGAGAAGATATTTTAAAAATATTTGGAAACGTTGGCCGAAAATTTTGCATATCATTCTAAGACCTGTACTCGAAAACGCTAATAAAGATTAACGAAAAGAGGTCAAGGGAAGGAAGAAGGAAATCGATTTCTCTCATATTTGCTTGATTATCAGTCAATTTGATACGGATTTTTTTCCCTCTAAGTGTCAACAAAATGCTATAATGAACGAAACAATGTATTTTTTCCTTTCGGAATATTGAACGCAAACGACAGGTCTAGTTGGGTAAAGGGGGTCTATCGGTTGTAGCATTCTCCTCTCCTCACGTGTATAACACACGCCGCGCCGTTACTCCTCGGATGCTTTTCTACCTTCCTTTCAATTAAACTGCCAGTTGACTTGTCAGGCGAGGTAAGAAAAATTAATTCTTGGTCCTTGAGGAGGTAATCTAACGCTCAATCATATTCCCAAAGACTTAAGAGCACGCAATGAAAATGCATTAATAACTGTCACGCGTGTTTCTTGAACGAGTGATTTGCCTCTTTTACTTATTTTGATATTTTTGAGTGTAGAGAAACTTTTTTCATGAAACAAAAAGAGAAACTAGGTGGAAAATTCAAGGAATTGTTTATTGAAAGTATGTATCACCTTTAAAAGTTAAACGATTTAACGTCACTCATATTTACATGATTAGATTATCAGCGAATGTGATACTAAACTTGTCTGCTTTAAATATGTTAACTCTCAGTGGACAAATTCAAGAAATACTTTGTTGAAAGTATGTGTCAGCTTTAAAAGCTAAAAGTTATTTAATTTATCTTATATTTTCATGATTTTTAGTCAATATAGTACTGAATTTTTCTGGTCGAAAGGTCTCCTTAATGTTAAAGGAATGGGAAATGGTATTTATTTACTTTCGGAATGGCGAACAGGCGTTTTGGGTGAAGGGGATCAATCGTATGGAGCTTTCTCCTCCTCTCCTCGTTGTGCATAGCACTCGTCGTTCCTCCTTTGCTTCGGATGCTTTCCTCCTTCTGTCTGCCTCCAAGAATGCACTCTCCTTCTGACTCCCCCTTTCCCCGTTTACCCTCCTACGAATTCCCGGCGGGCTTGCTTCCCTCTGGCGATCAATTGAACCACTTCATTCCCTCCCCCCTCCCAAGCCATTCCAAGTGGAAATTCGAGTAGTTTGCCATCCGGATACCCTCCATCCATATATCCCTCGTGCCATGTGCTCCTTACGTCGGTTGCCAGTATCAAAACGTTTCGGATAGAATTTGAGAGACTGATAATTGTGTACCTGCAACTTTAAAAATTAAAAATTCGGGTATGTTAGCATGTTGTGTTTATTTTAATAGAGTATTAGTAAGTTCAACAGATTCAGGCTTCAATTGGTGGAAATTAGGCATATTTAAATAAATAAAAGATCGTAGCGCTTTTCTACAAAAGATCTTTCATTTATTTTTATAGAGTACATATTTAAAGTATGTAAGATTGTCCATATGCCATGGGCGGGAATGCTGTAGCGCAACGTTTTTATTCAAAGCTTTTCATTATAACACGGCTTAAAATTTGATCAATATCTGAAATATTAAAATTTGCAATCAGGTAAATGTGTGCATTAGTAAACTAGATAATAATAATAATTTACCCATATTGCATGGTTTTTCTGCAACATTCATCTAAATCAACATACTACCCCCCAAGCCGCCTCTGATGGCGTGTGGCAGGGTGTGATAGGACACCAGCCGTTTACATATAAGAAGGAAATGCTCAAACGAAATTAAACCTCGCATTTATTGGATTCCTTTATTGCTAGGGGGAAAATAGGAGAATTCCTTTACGTATCCGTTTGGCCAAATATCTCACTTAATTTATCGTTTCTGTGGGACTTAAAAATATAGTGGGGTTCTAATATAATGTTCTCCGTGTCGCTCATAAATAAATCCATTCATGCGACTTATCCATGTTCGCTGTTTGCAGTCCAACGTTCCCATTTGGGAACAAATTTATAAAAATTCATGAAAATTGTGCTTCGTATCTGTGATTACTTTTATAGATTTTCTTATCTAAATAAATTATGTAAGTTTTTTTTAGTGAATCGCATGACTTGTGTGTACATTGGTCGTTAATTACACCTTTTTAAAATTGTTTTTTTTCGTCACCCTTGTAGTGAGCATGCGATTTATTCCATATTTTTCCCTAAACTCGCTCTCCAGTGACAAATACTCATTTATTCAAAAGATCACTATATACGTACCACTTTGATAAACTTAGTTTTTTGGTCAAGTGTATATTTATTTTTTCAAGCAATGGCAAAATTTTGTGGTGTGATCCCATTTGGGAAAATGTTTGAAAACGCATTTAAAAATTTTTGTTCCAGTTTTCTTTCGTAATATCTCTTAATTAGTTGTAAAATAAATAGGGTATGGAAAAAAAATAAAAATCAGTTGGTAAGTTAGTCGGTCCTATGCAGGGTAAAGGTGTGGCCGTAGGAGTGCGAAATAACACCTCTCTTTTACTTACTCGTTCGGAAACCTTGCCGCAAAGCACTTTAGGAATCCTAACTTCTTCAGAGCCCTGCCACAAATATTTTTAGATGTGTTCCTCACGATATGCTCGAAGTCATCGTAACTTCCCGTATTATTATAACTCTTGTGTTTGAAGAATTACTTATTGATTATGATATGGATGTTTCTCCCGATCTTCCGTTACTGCCTCACCATGCTAACGCCGTAATAATCTTTCCTCTGTGCCCTCAAGTGTCCATTTTCTTTCAGCCCTGGGTGTCTCAGAAAAGAGGAAACCTTGCCGCAAAGCACTTTAGGAATCCTAACTTCTTCAGAGCCCTGCCACAAATATTTTTAGATGTGTTCCTCACGATATGCTCGAAGTCATCGTAACTTCCCGTATTATTATAACTCTTGTGTTTGAAGAATTACTTATTGATTATGATATGGATGTTTCTCCCGATCTTCCGTTACTGCCTCACCATGCTAACGCCGTAATAATCTTTCCTCTGTGCCCTCAAGTGTCCATTTTCTTTCAGCCCTGGGTGTCTCAGAAAAGAGGAAACCTTGCCGCAAAGCACTTTAGGAATCCTAACTTCTTCAGAGCCCTGCCACAAATATTTTTAGATGTGTTCCTCACGATATGCTCGAAGTCATCGTAACTTCCCGTATTATTATAACTCTTGTGTTTGAAGAATTACTTATTGATTATGATATGGATGTTTCTCCCGATCTTCCGTTACTGCCTCACCATGCTAACGCCGTAATAATCTTTCCTCTGTGCCCTCAAGTGTCCATTTTCTTTCAGCCCTGGGTGTCTCAGAAAAGAGGAAACCTTGCCGCAAAGCACTTGAGGAATCCTAACTTCTTCAGAGCTGTGCCACAAATATTTTTAGATGTGTTCCTCACGATATGCTCGAAGTCATCGTAACTTCCCGTATTATTATAACTCTTGTGTTTGAAGAATTACTTATTGGTTATGATATGGATGTTTCTCCCGATCTTCCGTTACTGCCTCACCATGCTAACGCCGTAATAATCTTTCCTCTGTGCCCTCAAGTGTCCATTTTCTTTCAGCCCTGGGTGTCTCAGAAAAGAGGAAACCTTGCCGCAAAGCACTTGAGGAATCCTAACTTCTTCAGAGCTGTGCCACAAATATTTTTAGATGTGTTCCTCACGATATGCTCGAAGTCATCGTAACTTCCCGTATTATTATAACTCTTGTGTTTGAAGAATTACTTATTGGTTATGATATGGATGTTTCTCCCGATCTTCCGTTACTGCCTCACCATGCTAACGCCGTAATAATCTTTCCTCTGTGCCCTCAAGTGTCCATTTTCTTTCAGCCCTGGGTGTCTCAGAAAAGAGGAAACCTTGCCGCAAAGCACTTTAGGAATCCTAACTTCTTCAGAGCTGTGCCACAAATATTTTTAGATGTGTTCCTCACGATATGCTCGAAGTCATCGTAACTTCCCGTATTATTATAACTCTTGTGTTTGAAGAATTACTTATTGGTTATGATATGGATGTTTCTCCCGATCTTCCGTTACTGCCTCACCATGCTAACGCCGTAATAATCTTTCCTCTGTGCCCTCAAGTGTCCATTTTCTTTCAGCCCTGGGTGTCTCAGAAAAGAGGAAACCTTGCCGCAAAGCACTTGAGGAATCCTAACTTCTTCAGAGCTGTGCCACAAATATTTTTAGATGTGTTCCTCACGATATGCTCGAAGTCATCGTAACTTCCCGTATTATTATAACTCTTGTGTTTGAAGAATTACTTATTGGTTATGATATGGATGTTTCTCCCGATCTTCCGTTACTGCCTCACCATGCTAACGCCGTAATAATCTTTCCTCTGTGCCCTCAAGTGTCCATTTTCTTTCAGCCCTGGGTGTCTCAGAAAAGAGGAAACCTTGCCGCAAAGCACTTGAGGAATCCTAACTTCTTCAGAGCTGTGCCACAAATATTTTTAGATGTGTTCCTCACGATATGCTCGAAGTCATCGTAACTTCCCGTATTATTATAACTCTTGTGTTTGAAGAATTACTTATTGGTTATGATATGGATGTTTCTCCCGATCTTCCGTTACTGCCTCACCATGCTAACGCCGTAATAATCTTTCCTCTGTGCCCTCAAGTGTCCATTTTCTTTCAGCCCTGGGTGTCTCAGAAAAGAGGAAACCTTGCCGCAAAGCACTTGAGGAATCCTAACTTCTTCAGAGCTGTGCCACAAATATTTTTAGATGTGTTCCTCACGATATGCTCGAAGTCATCGTAACTTCCCGTATTATTATAACTCTTGTGTTTGAAGAATTACTTATTGGTTATGATATGGATGTTTCTCCCGATCTTCCGTTACTGCCTCACCATGCTAACGCCGTAATAATCTTTCCTCTGTGCCCTCAAGTGTCCATTTTCTTTCAGCCCTGGGTGTCTCAGAAAAGAGGAAACCTTGCCGCAAAGCACTTGAGGAATCCTAACTTCTTCAGAGCTGTGCCACAAATATTTTTAGATGTGTTCCTCACGATAGGCTCGAAGTCATCGTAACTTCCCGTATTATTATAACTCTTGTGTTTGAAGAATTACTTATTGATTATGATATGGATGTTTCTCCCGATCTTCCGTTACTGCCTCACCATGCTAATGCCGTAATAATCTTTCCTCTGTGCACTCAAGTGTCCATTTTCTTTCAGCCCTGGGTGTCTCAGAAAAAAATTCGCCTTGCCTTGGCGAAAGTAAGACACGATGACATGAATATCAGGGTAAAATTAATTTATTTTCATAGTCAATGTAGCAAAATCATTTCGAGCTTATGGTAGATTATTAATCATTCATTGCATTTAAGTATTTTTAATTTTTGTTCAGTTAAAATCTTCTATTCTCTGCGGCAGCGTTTTTGAGCATATGCGCTATGTAAAATAAACATTGTAGTCCATCATCAGTGATTCAGAATTTTGACATTGGAGAATATATCACGCTGAGAGTGAATGCGCGGTACAGATTTAGGAAAAGACGATAATTTTCATAAAATGACAATGAAAATTAATGCTCTTATTTTGCAAATAACAAATAACAAATGCAAATAACAAATATCAATTAGATTCACTTACATTAGAAATTGCATTGCACTCGCTAAAATAGCCCTTTATGGCCGTAATGAGGCAATTTACCCGGTGTATCACCCGAAAATGTATGAACCAATCCACGGGACCTTCAGGAAACCCTTCTGTAATCGTAATCGAGTGATATTTTTCCATATTGAAATAAATATTTGCAATCACAATTTCCACAATCGTATAGCTTAAGCGTTGTTTCCGTTACGTATAGCCGATAACTAATATATTTTAACTTTTTACCGTTACGTTTCGGTAATACGTAACGGTCAGAAGTTAAAATATTCAATGAGTGATCGTTACTGTTGTTTCAGTTTCTTTTGCACCCCGGAATACGCTTGCGGAATGTGAGCAGGTGCTATGGGCATGATTGGATGGCGTGAATGTGAGAAGGAGGGATGGACTTTGGTGTTGGTGGGGATTAGGATGAGCGGATGGCTGGAGCAAGTGTTGCGGATCGATGGGATGCTGAAGGTCGTCATGGCAGTGAGGTTGTTGCATAAGTGAGCAAGGAAGGAGGAAAGAAACGGGAGTCCCCCAACGGATCTCATTCGCGTCAAGAAACAATGACAAGCGCTCCAACTTACGAGACTGTCATCTACCATACACTCTCGCTTCTTCGTCAATTCTGAGAAAATTTGAACACAATATGGAATAATTGTTCTGTTACCTCTTGATAATGACATGAGTAGAATAGGGTGGTTTCCTATTATTTTTTATTGCCTAAATAGAAAGATTATTACTCATGGAGTTCGAATTTCACGCTTTTAGATTTTCGAATGGCAATATCAATTATTCGCGATTCAATAAAAAGTGAAAAATTTCAAGCACGCGAAAACGCGACGGCTAAGTATGAATGCTGGGACAACACCTTGTGACGTCATTCTGGTTCCCGCTGTCGCCGTGTGAGGTGGCGTTGGGGCGAGGCTTTGAGCGTTGATACGATGCAGGCGGCTAGCAGGTAGCAGAATACCCTGCTAGCAGGTAGCGCTTGGCTTAAATAAGGATTATTAATACCTTATCAAACGAATGAAACTTTCCGACCTTAGCCAGTTGTAATAAGTGGTTATTAAGATATGTTTCCCTGAGCTCTGCGCCTCATGCATGCATTGGTAACCTCAGACGACGTATAACTCCTATCTACTCGTATAGAATCTAGGTCCCTGTGACGTCACGTGGAGTGGCATCGTATGGGCGCCAATCTGGCCTTTTTCAAATGCGGTTAAAATTGACCATTGCCATTCGTTTAAACCGGTATTTCTAAAACCAAATAATTTGTATATTATGAATACACTAATGGTGGGTTACGAATCGCAATCAATGCCTTTCGTTTTCTTTGATGAAGGAAACTACCCTATTACTGATAAATACTGCGAGGAATATAACAGAGTTTGCTTTTGATTCTATCATTGTCATTTTGTGGAACTTTCAAAGTGTACTTTGCTAAATGAACGCTATTGACGGATGCTAAAAATATATTGGGATATTTCTGCGACATTTTTTGAAAATGGACTCGAAAAACAAAAATAATTGTGTTTATTGAGGTAGTGAGGCTTGATGCGGGAATTATACAAGTGGTAATATGCAATAATAAATATTTATAGGGAATGCATGCACTTATTAAATGATTTGATAGTGACGCCTGGACTCATTTTGTTCGACGGAATCAAGCCTGAATCATTGGATCATTTTTCCCGTCCTTCAGAATTATATCTCCAGCGATAGTGTTCTCTTGATCCATCATTTTCTGATTCACACGGTCATTTCCTCCCCCATCCACGCTGCTTTAAAAATCCGATAATCATGATGGTGTTTTCTTAATGTTACATTTGCCTCATTTCAAATCTGTTTCAAGCAAAACGGTTAATTGGTGTAATGACAGAAGGCCAATTATATAATGCGAAAAAATATTGAGTGAATCCGGGGGACGATTCTTTGGATATTGCAGTCTGACTCTGAGAGACCATGCTCCTTTGATAATACGTGTCCCCAGTGCTTCGCCGCAGAGTTTAATCTATTGCTTTTTCCTCAATGAGTACTGCGGCTCGTTTATGTTAAATCAGTAAATATTATGGTTTGCTTTTGCGGTTTTGTGTCCGCATATGTTTAAGATGTATGTTTTCATCTAAAAAAACACCCCAGTATGCCGCTGCAATACTGCATTAAAATGACCTACAAAATAATACCTTCCATCTCATGATTGATGATAGATTAATTAGCATCGTGAGAGGGCGACAGGTTGATGTTGCCTCACAAGGATGCTTGATGACTTCTGTAATTGATAATTAGGTCCCTCAAAGGCTGTCCTCATTTCTCACGATGAAATTCTGCTCAAACTCTCCTTTTTTGTCCCCTGGGGAATTCTCACTCTTCCAACTCTCCTTCGAGGCCAGAGTTTTTCTTTATTAAGCTTCAAGCTTTTAAGACGTTGAAATAGTTTTTGTCGCTGAGGAGCCATCTCATGTAGATTTTTCTCCATATTAATTACCTATCGTCATCGTGAAGTTGAATCATCAGCCAAAATATTCCTTCGGTGCACAACTCCCAAGGTTTGTATTTTCCTCTCAAATTGCTTTACATCTTCACTAATCCTCATTTTTGCGACTTTACCAGCTTTATACGACGTGTTCCGTTTTTGGCCTTCCATGAAATTTTTTTTATGAACTTCGCTTTTATTTTCATTGTGTTCCTCTTTTTCGGTATGGTGCTGGCATTATTTTATCGTGGACATTCTATCTCGTTAGACAACCGAATTTGACGCAAAAAGAAAGAACTGAGGCTGGAGTTTTACCCCACTATGCGAGGCATATTATTATTCCATCGGATCGCAAGCTAGCATGGGCTTACTCTAAGGAATGCTTGTAGATTCCTTCAAAATTGAAATTTGACGTGACATGAAATTTCTTTCTCGGATGACGGCAAATTCCTTCGATTCCTCCTAGATGAAGGAATGCTCCGTGTGCACGGGGAGCCGCAAAAATGAAAAAAGGAATCGATCGATGGAGCGCTTTTCATATCGCCTCTCGAAAATCCCGAGCTTCTTCCTAGGATTTCCAATACTTAGCGAGCATTTTTCTTCAAAATTAATCAGCCGTGCATAACTCGCCGTGACTAGGAGTTAGCAATGCGGATGGCTGCCTGAGTAGGCGAACGCTCTTCACGCAAATCGTTTTCATCCGAATAAGTGATACTTTGACTTCGGCGTCCGTTGCAGCCACTGAGCTTACGATCACGCAAGGATAAGGAGCAATAATTCAGGCTGGGCTCCTTAACTAAGGCACTTGGAAGGGTTGTCGTTGGTCATTTTCCGTGAAGCATAAATTATTTTTTGGTGGCGACAATAGCAATGAGTCCTAAATGGCCGTTCAAAAATCATACTGCGCAGATTTCATGATATTATTTAATGATCATGTATATACATGATTTTTATGCCCAAGATATCTTATAATCGTCCCAGCAAAAATAGATTAACACATATATGTATATATAATGTTATTGAACATTAATGTATCCATTAATTGTATTAAATATATGGTATAGTTAGTGTTTTCTTTAAGCTATGGAATAATTCGGAAATGCAATATTATGATTGCGATGTTAATTAATAAAACGAGTGATTTTTCTCGCACTATTGCTGTCATGCTCAGTCTTACTGCGTTACGTCTCAATTAAATCAATCCATGTTTTTAAGCTTGTAGGAGAGGTGTTATCCGGGGAAGAAGATATTTATTCATTTTGATGTAATCCTCGCACAGTGTCCCCAGGCGTTCAGTTGGCTAACGGTGCGCGTAGTGGTCAGAAAGACCGATCTGGTTGCACAAAAGTTAAATATTTGTCAGGTTAAAATCTGGAGTTTTGAACATATCGATGGCTGAATTCTAACAACACGTATCTCAAAAATAGCAAATTTTAAGGAGAGTTAAAAAACGATTAATTTATTTTACTTGTTCACTAAAATTAAAAACCAAAAGTATAATAAAACTGAAAAAGAAGCATTAATTTGCAAACAAAATGTTGTTTTTTTGCATGTATTTCATTTTTTTAATGTTATTACACTTTCTGTAAGATACCTGTCTCAAACCGGCCAAATTTGAGATACGTGTTGTTAGAACTTAGTCATCGATATGCCTCATACATGGTATTGACACAAAAAATGGCAATTTTAAACTGCCCAAGCTTTGCCGAACTATGCTTTCAGAAATAAAAATAGTGCATACAAGACAGATTTCGAGTGGAAACAGAGTTGATTGGGGAAATTTCGAAGCTGGGAACTTGAAGTGACATCAGGAAACTGCTCCATCAACTTCAACCTCTCCTGGTAAGAACCCCTCATGGAATATTTTCCGAATGTCATTGAGGACGGATACTCATTGCCGTTTTCTCTTATTCAGGGATAGGAGTATGCAAGGATGGGAAAAATTTATTTAAAAGTAATAAAAATTGAATATGATAAAGTATTAGACAGCTTTTGTATCCATTCGCACGGAGGGATAATAATTTCACATTTTAATTAAATTTAAAGCAAAAAAATGAAAGTCGAAGAAATTCCCCTCGCCCTATTTCGCCTCAGAAAATGATTGTAAATCATTTAATAAAGACAATGAATGGATAACAAAGACTTTTCCAAGAAATTTGGCGCTGCTGCGTGCAACATACGCGCCTAACACACTTTTGTCCAGCCAGAACGACCTTTCCGACCACTGTACGATTTCGTAGCGTCGTCATTACAAATTTTTCCCGATGATTTTCAAAAGGATTATTATTGTACAAGGATGGTGATGTAACATGATAATTTATCAAATAGTGAGGAAGTCTGGGTATTTCGTTGCTGATTTCAAGAAGCTGTTCTAATCCCTTCATTTCTTGTGGAGTACTTCTTCAACTCTCCGTGTTGCTTACGATATTTGCCGTGCTTGCATTAACATGCAGCAGGTATGATCCGGAAACTTTATTACGGAGAGTATATTCATTCTAAGTGTTGTAAGTCTTCGGGGTTATTTATGTTTACTCAGGGTAAACTACGTAGGGCATGCCTATATGCCCTGCGTAGTTTACCCTGTAGGTACTTAGGCTGAATTTTCACAAATATCGGAGGTCTTGTTGCCAGGTTTCTGGAGTTTATTTCTTCCGTAGACATATCTCTGTGAAATATAGCTCGGATGACTTTTCTACTTAGACTCTGAACTTCCTTTCTTTATTTCCCTTCCTCTCCTAATCTTCTTCTTAATTTGCTATCTTTTATAGATTTTTTCCAGGTTACACTCTTTACCTTTATCTTGAATGTACCCTAGCAGCTTCTCTGTGCTTTCCAAAAATGTCAATTTTAAATACATTACGCCATGGCAGTCAGTAAAGGTAGGCCGGAAAGGGCATTTATACTTTACATCTTATTGATTTTTGATTATAACGTCTTTGGAAGGGATGCATGATCACGAAACATTCTTCCGCTAATAATTCATGAGATTGCCTCGGTAAATTACTGCTCATCTTAATTTTCATTTTCATAAACAATGCATATTTATTGCAAAATATGATGGTTCGTTGGTAGGAAAATTAGCTATGAGAAATTGTGTCGCATGACACGACTACGAGTTATTCAATATGTCATATATCCCAAATATAAGTACTTTTTGATTTTGAAGCAGAAGTGTAATTATCATCCTTAAAGTAACACGATAGTGCAGAGGACATCGTACAGTTTTATTTGGGATTTATAATTATAAGCATGTTCTTGGATGCCAATAGTAATATTTGGTTATGCTACTCTTCAGATATTACTGAGAATTAGCTCGGCTTCTATAGAAAAGAAATTGGAAATAAAAAAATAAGCTTTAATGGTTTATGAATTAATTAATAGTAACAATGAAATATTTTTAATGACCAATAGCGTGTGAATTAAATAGGACAGATTACGATGGACTCTGACGTCATGGCCCACTCAAGTGCCAAATGTACAGTGGGCTAACCGGATGGTGTAGTTGAGTGCCAAATCGTTTATGACGCCTCCCTCAAGGACTCGCTGCTTCTCTTTCCTCCGGGTCAAATTTTATCAATGAAATTCCCCGATGTACTTTACTTTGGCCATTCATTAGTCTCTTCCAGCGCCAACTAGGGCTGGGGTCATCATATGTGGCGCCAGATCACGTACTGCATCTTCTATGCGTTTGTTTCTACGATGGGCTAAATGGGCAAATGTTGGGCACATTGAATTAAAGAAAAAACTTTGTGAGGATCACTAATATATTTGAAAAATCAAGACCCGGGTTTCATAACATATTTACATTTTCAGGTTTTCTGAATTTCTTTTTCTGTTTCAAATATATTTGTGGAGCTAAGAAAGTTTATTATTTCATTTTCCACAATGGAAAGGTTTCACCTGCCTGAATTCACCAGTTATGCATTGAAATCATTATAAACGTATTGTAAGAAAAGGGGCATAATTGTGGACACTGAGAAATAGTTTTCTTGGATGAGAAACCCTATAACACTAACAGCGATAAGAAAGTAAAAAATTGTGAAAATTGCGTGATTTTACGGTTAAATCCATCATCGCATAAGCCTGAACCAGGTCATTCGGAGCCGAATAGCCAAGTATTTATATCCTCTCTCCTGAAAATATTGATGGATGACGATAACGAGTGGTAGTGTCACGGTCAATGAATTGAAAATTTCAGATATAAATTATTTTTTCTGTTTTTATATCTATTAGATATCGATGATCGAAGAAGTTCCTGCGTAACCGTTGCCATCACCACAGCAACCGACGCTGCTGAACCCAAAAAGATGATGAAATTCGTCGTATATCACTGCGGAAATCATTGATGTCTCTTGAAGAGACCCTCCTTTCTTTCCTTCGCTGATAGCATTTCTCTGCGAAAATCTTTGAAGAAACTCTCCCGTGAAGAAATGGAATTGAATGGGCATATTCCTTCTGTAAGAAACCAATACACTTGAGTGGAGGTCCATATGGAACCCTCCATATGGACCTCCACTCAATTGCATTGATAAATTGACTGTCGCCATGGTGTCCAGTATTGAGCATTTAATGAGATGTCGGCTCAAATTTTATGTTACAATGGAGTAAGCACGAGCCCTCCTGACCAATAATATTTATTTCGGTGAGTACCGTCATTGCATCGTTTTGGGTCCAGTGCTCGATTGTCTCCATTAACATCGAAGCCCATCGATTATTATTGAAGTGTTGTTTACGCGTAGAAGTTGGCTACTTAATCAGTCAATATTTACGCTCGACTTATACCTACGTGTTTTCATTCACCGTCCACGCCGAGCGTCACTGCAAACATAATGTTGGAACCATAGTTAACACGTGAGAGTTTACCTTCAATCATGAAAGCAGTTGATGCCTTGCTAGATCAAATTATTGGTCCCAAAATCAAAACGTTTTTTCGTGAGGAGTCGTGAAGAGGTATCACTTTGAACAACTGGCGTACTATCGCTTTCATTAATACCTGGGTGGGTGTCTACCCACGAGTCCATTTTTCTTATGGGACCTGGTCTGTGAAAACTGCAAGCAGGATCGTGATGGACCCCTTCTTAGGGCGGTGGACGGCCATAGGCAGAGGACGCCAGCACTATGCAGAGGGAGGAGGCGTAATGATGCAGAATGAATTATTATTACAGTATTCTACCTATTCAGGTATGTTTCCATGGAGTATTAAAGAAGTGATATGGGAGGCTCCCTTTCCTTCCAGCGCTGCCTTCTTTAATTCACTGTGAGGCCTACTTTCTTTCAATACATCTAAAATTCCTATTCTTTTCCTTCTCCTCCCTCGTTTCCCTAACATTCTACCCTCCAACACCATTTTCAACATCCCCTCCCCGCTAAGTGCTCGCTCCATCCATACCTTCTGCCACCTCCGTATCTCATCTAAAAGCTGCCTCTCCTCGCCAACCATATCCAGCACTTCGTCGTTCCTTTTCCTCTCCATCCATTTCACCCTCTCCATTCTTCTCCATACCCACATCTTGAATGCCTCCAATCTTCTCTCGTCCTCCTTCCTTAGTGTCCACGTTTCTGCACCAAAGAGAGCTACACTCCAGATCAAACTATTCACTAACCTTTTTCTTTAGACTCTTACGTGGCAATCCTCTCAGAACTCGACAGAAGTCGACTTCAACTTCTAAAACCAGGTTCAGCAATCGACCCTCGGCGACTCACGTCTTACAAGCGTTTTCCGGAGCCTGCGATCGGCCTTTTCTCACTTTGCCCGTTGAGGGTGGTGCGGTGAGCAAAATAGCCGCTCCTTCCTGCTCCCTCGCTTCTTCGCCTCGCCCCCACGCATCCCGTTGCCGCGCCCAAAATAACCCTTCGCCGCGCCCGCGATGGCCGCTCCCTTCCTTCGTTTGACCGCTCGTTTTCGTCCACTCATAAAATTGGAGGCATCGCCCTGCGCCGCCTCACGAGGAGGAGGAGATAAATTGTGCCTCGAACCCACGGCCTCCACGCTATAAGGAGAGTGCCTAATGCACTAATAGAATTTGAGTACCCATATGGTACCCCGGTATAAATACTGAATGCAGAAAAACTGTCGCGAAATTACAATCCTCGATAGTTGAATCCAGTAGCAACCAAAGTTACTTATGCCGTTTAGGTCGAAAATGCTCCATTTTTAAATTACAGAAACTTTGATCAAAGTGCTTCGATTGGTCGCGAGTTTGCCCTATAGCCTGATGCCTTAGATACATGGCAATATTTGGCTGGCAAAGCATTCGAAGCCATGAGTTATCCAGAGCATTCTGCACATTAAAATGGTACGTTTTCGACCAGAACATCATTGGTAGTGATACGTGAAAATCGCATAAGCGATACATGCGATATTGATGCGATACACGTGAATAAATGCGACATAGGCGCGATGACTGGACTTCTATGATATTTAAACCGCAAATTTGCCTTTTCGATGGCAAGATTCGTAAAGTTAGAGCCGAGCCCACCCCTCGCTGCGCCAATGGACGTTGGGCCTTGCTGATTCATAGATGATTATTTGTATTTTCATCGGCAGCTACTGGTGGTTGAGAGAGAACCCTTGTAGCTTTTGCAATGTTAAGCAAATATTTCTTGTCATCTGCCTAGGAAAAATTAGTTTGGTAATGCTGCCCTCCACACCATATGGTTACCAGTTAGTATCATGGATGCAGAGAAGTTTTCATCCAGTAGAATCTAGTTGTGACTGGTAGACGCAACCGATTGAAGGAAGAAAGTTTTGAAACTTGTTCAATGTTGATGTTCAACTGGTCTAAATGATATTGAAGCAACTAATATCATTTTAAATTATTTACTTTATGTGTTATTCCTTAATTTATTATTGTTATACCCCATAATTATTTAAAATATTCCGTATTTTTTCAAGTAACTGTGTTTCATCACACTTTGTCGTCAACTACTAGTGCTACGTTATCAAAATAAAGAAAAAAATAGGCTCTAAAAATGCTCTAAACTTTTATTGAAAGTGATATAAAATTAAAATGAAAGTGTTATTTTCACGTATCTCCAATCATCGGTAATTTTGTTTCCTACTGGCATCAGCAATCCAGGATTTAAATTTCGTGGCACAATTTTTCTTCCTTCCTCATGTATCCTTAAACTGCTTGATTTCATCTGTTGTTGAGAATAACAATGAAAGTTTGGCCTCCAAAATGCGAAAAAATGGGCATTACAAGTTGTTTTTACTAGGGAGAACGCCCCTCTCGCCCTCTTCTGCAGATTCAACGGGGTTTCCACTTGCATCGTGCACTTTCGGGGAATAAGAATATAGGTGGAAGGGGGTGGACTCGTCTAGGATGCAATGATGTGTTGAGTGAAGAATATTCAACTCAACTCTAAGCTGCCAACGACTTTCCGCTTTCCTCCTCCCCTCTCCCCTACCCTCCTCCCCTCTCCCCCTTCCTCCTCCCCTCTCCCCCATCCTCCTACCCTCTTCCTCTCCGTTAATCTGGTTGATATATGAAGATCATGTTTTTGATTTTAATCTTTGTACCCGATGATGAAGCCGCTGTGTCGAAACTAGTGGTAAAACTAAATAATTGGTGGCATGTAACAATTTTTTCTTTTCATTAGCGATACTTACAGTTTATTAAAGCGTTTCAGGATTCATTCACAATCAGTAAAAAAACGCGATATCCTAATTTGTTTCACAAAAAAAAATATTTCAAAGAATCCAAAATGGTAGGCTTATTTTCAATGCCGAGTGCTGTTCGGGGATTGCTCGAATTTTAATGCAACTCTCAGGCAGATAAAAATACTAGCATAGATTGCTAAGGAAATCCAATTTTTACCCACGTTTTCCTCTTAAGAATATTTAAGTTTCTTATAATGCCGTTTCATTTTACAGTAGTAGAACTTATTCTAACTTAGCTATTAGGGTCGTGTTTATAAGAGTTGTGCTTTAATTTTGAGAGGGTAAAAAATCCCGAAATGTAAAGAGTACCTATGGCCAGCGGCGCAGCGAGGGGGGGGGGTTTGGGGGATAAACCCCCCCAGAGCTCAGGGAAATTTTTAGTTAAATCCATTTTACTTAATTGGATTGAAATCACTAATAGAATAGTGTAAGGATTAATAAAATATCTCCCAGAAAGTCGTAAAACTCGCCATTTAGAACTATTTATCTTAAAATTCCGCAATTTATTAATCTCGCACCTACCGCTTATTCTGGTGGGTGTTCCATACCCCCACACAACCCGGTATTAGTTGCACCTAACCCTCCCCCCCCCCCAGTATCAATTCCTCGCTGCGCCCCTGCCTTAAGGCCAACCTATTCTCGTTATAAATGACGATTAACCACCCTCGACCTTGACCTGTACGCGCGAGGCTTTCTCTCTCACTTGGCCCTTGGGTGCTGTAATTGGCATGACTCGCATAAATGCTAAATCTTCACCGTCGCGGAGTGCCCTCAGAGCACAACCCACGCGGCAGGCCCGAGGGGCGCTCATCGAGACAGTTTGGCGAGTGGGGCGCAGCGAGCGAGGGTCGTGTCACACGCAGTGGTTGCCTGTTTCACGGATAACTCACTCACTCTGTGTTTCAGCCCCGAGTTTAATCTACATCTACATAATACCCCGCAAGCCGCCTAAAAGGCGGTTGGTAGGGGGTGTTAGGACACCAGCCGTTTACAGCTAAAAAACATGAAGTGCTCTAACGAAGTTGGGACTAGTATTTATTAAAGTCCTTTATGGTTCGGGGGAAAAACGAATTCCCATATCTATCCGTTCGGCAAAGCATCTCTCTTAATTTATCGCTTCTATTGGACCTGGAAATATAGTGTGGCTCTAATATTATGTTCTCTCTGTCGCTCCGAAAGATATCCATTTTCAATTGTTCAAGCAATCTAAGCCTAGTGCGCAGCCTCCGAGTCTCCAGCGGCTCCCAGCCTTAATAGGCTAAGGTAGAGCTCAGTACGAGCTAGGCCTTAAGCGGGAATTCCTTTATGCAGGGTGGATGGAGTTGGTCCAACCGGGGAGCCTCCTATGATTTGAAACGGTGCTTTATCAAGTGGAATTCCTCATGTAAACGTTTCATTGCATTTATGCATAATTGTAGTCATTTTATATTTTCCTTTATCAATCTAAAAAACATTGTTATAACCTATCATGCCTTCATATATCAATTTATCATTCTTAGCTCTGAAGAATATATAAGAAATAAATCGAAAAGTTGGCAAACAATTTTCCCATATCATTGTCAGACCTATACCCCGAGACGTTAAAAATCATTAAACAATTCAGGTGAAGCAAAAGATATCGATCATATAAAAAAGTACAATTAGGGTTGAAAAAACTGCTGGGAAAATTAATAGAAATCAATCGAAAGTTTTGAAAAGACTTTGGTGAAATAATTTTTAGGGCCTTTACACTTTAGCTGCTTATTCATTACCACCTGGCCATTGGCCTATTTGCAATGTGCCAGAAATGAATAAATAATGCACACTATTATTTTAGGCAATGAAGAACCAGTCGTTCCAGTTACCTTTCGAGCTCTCTGCTGACATCATGAGTCCCCTCGAATTGGTTCTGGGGGCTGAGGCTTAGGTTACGTTAGCATTTTTTGGTGTTAATTTCACTCTGTGACTCCGTCTCGAGTGGGCTGGAGATGAGCGTGCCGTGGAGGTGTGTGGGTCCCGTTTCCCTTTCGAGTAGTTCGGAGTGGCGAAGAGAGGGTGTCGAGTATTTTTCGGAAGTGCGGAGTTGTTTAGCCCTAGGGGAGGGGGATGCATGTTGTTTGGAGTGTTAACCACCTCTTGCTCCATCGCTCCGCTTGCGATTCGCAACCAGAGACACCGTGAAAAGGGGGATTTTTGGAGAGTTCCTCGCTTAAGCCGCCGTGTCATGCGGAATTTTCGTCATTCAAGCCGGTGTTCCACGGTTAATTTTTTCCCTAAATTTTTTTCATGGATTCTGTAACCGTGCGACTTGCTTCATCATCGTGTATTGTACCCTCTGTCACATAAAATTAAAAACAAAAGGAAAACAATTAATTAATTCAACGTTGGCAGTAAATTTGAGTTGAATTGTTTTTTTTTAGCTTCCTTTAAGTTTTTTCTGGTTCTTATTCATATTTTCCTTATTGTGTCCATACAATGTTTCATCCACACATCTCATCTTTCATAATTCTTGCTTTTAGTTAACAAAACACAAATGAAGAACGCAGGAATCAAATGATTAAGCCATTGCGTGCTCGAATATTTTAATTCTTTTTGAAAGCCAACCAATAGGGTGGTTTCCTATTTTTTTAATTGCTTAAATCGGAAGATTATTACTCCTGGAGTACGTATTTCAAGCTTTCAGATTTTTAAATGACTTCATCTATTTTTCGCGATTTAATGAAATGTAAAAATATTCAAGCGTGTGAAAACGCGACGGCTAAGTATGAATGCTAGTAAAAGCCCGTGTGACGTCTATCTGTTGCTTTGTGAGGCCACCTGGGTGCGAGGCTATGAACGCCGTCACAATGCAGGCTGCTTACAGCTGAGCATTGCGGTAGCGTAGAGTACCCTGTTAGTAGGTAGCGCTTGGCCTAAATAAAGATTATTAATACCCTTTCAAACGAAGGAAACTTACCGAGCATAGGCAATTTTAATAGGTGATTATCAATAAATGTTTCCCTGAGGTCTGTGCCTCATGCATGAATTGGTAAGCTCAGACGACGTAAAACTTCTATCTACTCGTATAGAATCTAGGTCCCTGTGACGTCACGTGGAGTGGCATCGCATGGGCGCCAATCTAGCCTTTTTCAAATGCAGTTAAAATTGACCATTAACATTCGTTTAAACTGGGATTTCTGAAACCAAATATTTTGTATGTTAAGAATACACAAATGGTGGTAATGAATCGCAATCAATTCCTTTCGTTTTCTTTGAAGAAGGAAACTACCCTATTCCAAAAGAAATACTACCCTATTCTCACAATAATTTTACCGTTAATTGAGCAAAGTTCCACGCTAATATTTTGTACAATATCCGCCCTTGACTTAAGAATTCTGGAATCTTACACTAAGCGCGTCTCAGGATAGATTCAATTCTTTCCTGCCGGCATGAATTTCATGCTGTACTACATTCGCTCCTAGCCGCAAAGTAGTACATATCTTAAAAATCATTACATTTAAGGCGTAACTTGAATTTCTAGTCAAGAAAATCATGCATGTAATATTAGAGCCACACAATCGTATTTGAAATTTCTTCCATAAAAATTGCCGTGCGGCCTGAATTTGAAATATATGTGTCGATCCTTTACTAGCATGAATGACTGCCTTTCGAAATGGGTTGAAAGTGTTCCATGGAATGGTAAACTAACAAATGTATAAGTTTCATCCGATTCGCTTTGTTCAGTTTTTCACAGACATTTTCATCGGGTCCCAGAATCATCTATTGAAAAATTTTGCTTCTTCCCAAAAAAGTAGTGAAACCTCAATTGCGAAATTTATCTTCAGTGAACTGTTAAAAGGCTGAGTTAAAACCCGAAAATATTTTTCATCAAGTATCTATATTTAAAAAATGAATGAAAACCGAGTTTACGAAACAAAAAATGAATTATTGGCCGATATACAGTTTTATAGACTCAAATTCTGACTCAAATTTATGGGAGAAATTTCAGATACGGTTATATTGCTCAGGTTTTTTCTCATGCGATTTTCTGGACAAGAAATTCAAGATTATGATGCGTGTTATCATTTTTTCATATGACTAAAGGCACCGGTTTGGGATTCATGTTGAATCACAATTCAATTCAAAAATTTATTTTCCATTATTCTAATGTGATGTGGAAATCTTATACAAACCGTCAACTAGGGTGGCTCTGTCTCAAATTTTGAATTCTATTGTGTAAAATATGGCCAAAGAAGCCTTAATTTCTACTCTCTTATTTAAAATATATGTTATCTCTCCATAGTGGATGTAGTAAAATACTGTTATTAACTATTTAAATTTTCATTTTTTCCTTAAGTCTTGTGCATTTTGCTTAAATTTGGACAGTATCATCTCGTCATTGGATGACTTCGTCTCATTGTATAAACTGTATTTCATTTTTAGCCAAGAAAACTGATAGGTCACGCCATTTTTAGTATTCAGCCATCACTTTAAGCGATGGGAGACAATTTTTTATTTTAAAAAACTTTCATATTTCAAATTTACCATATTAAAACTCAGAAGAAGAAATAATTTTCGGAATGAGTGATCAAGAACTAAGATTTGGTAAACCTTGCATTTAGAGGTAAGAAAACTAGTCATGAATTTCAAATAACTATCTAAATGACCGTTTATAACACTATTTTCAATCACATCTAACGCGAATTCACTATGATTGGAATGAAATTGTTTACAAAAAGTATATCAAAGTCTCTCCTAAATGAAATAAAAATTGCACCTTCACATAATATTAAAAAAATTTAATTGTTGACTGTAAAAAAAACCTGTTGCTGTTATATTTTCTGAATTAAAATGTGCTAGAGAGTAAAAATTACTGATTACCGTGATTAACTCGTAAAAAACTGCAATATAAACTTTAAAGGCTATGCAATTCTCGTAAAAACTACCAAAAAGGGAAGGGCTATCGTTTCCAATGTAATAAGATAGTTACTCAACCCCTTTTTTTTTTTAGATGGGACTATTTGACAATACTATCGAAATATATGAGTATTAGTTCAGTTAGTATCTTCATCACAGAGATGGAATCACTTTCATCTCATTACGACTGGCGTGCCATGGCGGGACAAAGCCACCTCTGGGTTGAAAAAGTCATCCCAGCTGACGATAGTCTCTGAAATTGTGTTGTTTGACTTACAGTTGATTTTGTTAGGGGAGTCGTTGAGCTGAATTGAAAGGCTTAGTAGTTTCTTAAGGCATAGTTTCGCGAAAATGTGGTACCTAATACTTAGCGAAGGGATTAAGAGTAGTAGATACTCAAGTCGTTTGCAGTAAAATACGCTTTTGTCGAGTGTTTTCTTGACAAAGATAGCCTTGAATACGCCCAGTTTTCGGACGCAGTGGAACGCTCGCGCCGGCAGAGGAAGGAAAACAAGTCCTTTGATGAAATCCTCAAGTTTCCCCGCCCGCGTTAGGGCAAATGCAAGGAATGGGTGTGGACAAAAAGGAGCCGTGGTCGGTGCCTTGAACGCTGTGCCTTTCGTCTGAGAGTGAAAGCATTCCAGGCCGCGAGAGAGAGAGAGAGGAAGAGGAGGAATTCACTTGGGAGGGAAAGAAAAAAATGTAAGCGGCGGCGGGTTCAAGAGCTGAGAAGCAGGTCGCGCCCTTAGGTCACGGGGGTGGGGGAGTGTTAAAAAAAGGAGTTGGGGGTGAGTTAAGGTCCTGTATGAGGGGTTGAAAGCCTTTTCGGGCGTCTGGATGGAAGAGGGTTGGCTCATTCCATTACTCGACTCAACGTTGAGTCCTCACTCTACTTCTATAGTTCGGATCTCAGACTAAAGTTGAGTTTTGAGGTAGAACTCGTATTTTAGAAACTAACTTATCAACTCAACTCACTTGAGCTGGATTAAATGCGCTATAATTTTCAAAATAGTGCATTTACGTAAACTAATTTCATTCATACCACCTGCACTGCCGAAAACAGCCTTCTTCAACATCGTTCTTTTTTTACTCCCCAACTAAAGGTACACGAATGTCTATGCCTTGGATAGGGGCAGCCTATCCAGGCTGGACTTCTCATTCCCACGACCTCTTGTTGGGTAGACAAGAAGTATACCCCGCCGCTACTGAGACCGGCTAGATTGAAGAGGATTAGGTATTGTATTGTCATCAAAAGCAAGCAAATGTGCAGAATTTCAAGCCGATCCATTAATGAGAAGCGGGTTTAAAATTAATTGAAACAGACAAACTGACGAAGAAAGTTAAATAAGGGTGTGATAACTAAGCCACTAAGTCGTCTCACTAAAAACTCCTTTTTTAATTGCGGTGGTTTCTGATGTGATTGAATGCTCTAGGCAGTCTGCCTTGAGTATGCGGCCTTATGCGACTGCTTCACTTGCTGACTGTCTGGACCCGGGCCTGCCTACAAGGGGGTGTTAAGGAAAAGATATCTGACATAAGAGAATGGTTTAGAAGGGTTTGAGCTGACGGCTCAGGGCGCTTCCTGAGGGGAGGGGATAGAATGGGATAAGGCTTATTTATTGCCTCCGGACTTTTGTCCACCCGATGGCCCGATACACTTCACTCTCAGATATAAAGTAAGGGTAGGTGTGTGAGATGTGCTTCATGTTAGGCTCGACCGTGAAGGTTTATCCACGCACTCAGGATTCCGGAGGCGTCTCATCAATAACGCTGCTGTGTGAACTAGCCAGGAAGATATACCCTCGGGAGGAGTAGCGCTTCTGGTTGTTTGCTCTTAGGAGGTTTTGGTGGCTCGTAAGTCATCGCACCCCGGAGTATGGGAAAGTGGGCATTTTGTTGTTTCCTCAGCAGGTGACCCGTGTCGTTCGACCTTGACTAACTTCTTAGTTTAGTTGGGCGGCCTCAGTAGCGGCGGGGTAATGTGCTTGCATTCTATACAAGAGGTCGCGGGTTCGAGTCCCGCCAGGGTAGTTTGACCGCATCCAGGGAATTGATGTTCGTGTGCGTTTGGTTGTTAAGTGAAAACCCTCGACGTAAAAGGCCAATCGTGTTGTATTCGTTGGTAAGGGAATAAGTAAATAGTCTTGGTTGTTACCTCTGTAGAATTATCTGGTTTCTCGGTGTTTTTCCATATACTGAGCTTAGAAAGAGTTTTTAAATGTTTATAAATAACTTGCGATGACAACCTGAAAGACCTAAGGGTAGAAAAAGATTTCAGTAGATTCGATTTTCTGGTGGGCTAGTGGCGTTCTTGAGCTATTGACCCAAAATATCATTCTGCGTTAATCAGACTTAAAAGGTTTGCTGACTAATTGGTACGAATTTATTTAGGCATGAGCGATTCTGGTAATTGAATCTCTGGGAATAGATTGTTGTGCTGATTAACATTGAAGTATTTTACTGGTTGAAGTCGGATTATTTTGCGAATAACGCCAGCGAGTACCTCATCCCAATTAAGCTTCTCTCTTTGAAACTCAGATTAACCTATGCCATGCTGATAAACACTGAAAACCTAAAGTCGGTGTTAAATCATCTTCTTAAATATCTCCAAATGAATTTCTTTGCGTCCATTTTTTATGAATCATGAACCTTATTTATAAAATGTATTATGTGTTCCGTATAAAATGATAGCGCTAATCCAATATTGTATATGTTTCCATTTTTACTCATCATTATTTCCAGAAATAATTTGATATGATTTTTCGTTTGAACGATGTTTGAGACAGACGTAATTTTTACGTCACTTTAGGGTAACAATTGCTGGTAAATCAGGAATTCTGAGTGGATTTTTGTGTGCATCGAAGCCTGAAATCTACTGTGGAGCAAGAAAGCTCCAAATTGGAAAAAAAGCTGTGTCAGCGGTTTCGATATTTTTCCCAGATGGGGAATTCGAAGAGGAGGGGGTCGGATTACACTGGTTCCGCACTCGGGCCGCCGAAAACAAGGCCTGTGTATGAATGCCGTGATGGGGTGAAAGGCCACGGTGGCGTGTAATATGGAGTCAAACGAGATAGAGTCGGCTCCTACTCTCCTCTTGTGGGGGAGTGTGTGTCGGCGTTGGGGCGGAACAGTTTTGGGGGGGTGGGCGTTATGAAAGGGTTGTGTGGGGAGGGTGAAGGGGTGAGTGAGGGTGTCTCATCGGCGATGAATTAGGGTGACTGAGAGTGGACGTGGAGGGAGCGTAAAAGGAAAGGCCTGGAAGGGGAGAGACACGGCATGGGAGAAAGGGAGAGGCGGCGAATGTATAGATACACTGGGGAGAAGGGACTACATTCCTAGCACAACGTCTCGTTATGGTTTCAGGGAATCTAGCACGTTTCTCCACGGGGACGGGGGCTTCTGCTATGATGTAACTATTTGCCACCTGTTTCCTGAGACTTTGAATGCTATGAAGAGAAATTTAAAAATTGATTAAATAAATAAATGATCGTAGCACTTTTCCACAAAATTTTTCACTCCGTATAACGCGTTTCGGCTTACTGAGCCATCATCTAGTACAGCCTTGTACAGTCTTGTACCAGATGATGACTCAGTGAGCCGAAACGCGTTGTACGGAGTGAAACATTTTGTGGAAAAGTGCTACGAACTTTTATTTATTTAAATATGTCTAACTTCCACCAATTGAAGCCTGAATCTGTTGAACTTATTTAAAAAGTGATTGAGGAGGAGTTATTAACACTTAATCTTACGGGCTTAATATTACGCCACGAGAAATGCTCTTATTTTTCTCGGGCGTAGTATTACGCCATCCGTCTTTTGAAATATCGTAGTATGCCATTTTTAACAAAGTGTTACCAACCTCTAAAAAAACAAAAGCAAAATTCATTCTTTAAAATGATTTAAAACACCCATTCTTCACTTCAAAGGTTGGTCGTTAAGAAATAACACCAAATTCTTGAAAATGACTAGCACTGGAGTACAAATATACAGTACTAAGGTTAGTGTTAAACAATCCTTATTTACTTGAATTGGCTCGATCAACGATGTTTTTGTTTCGATTGTGATTGGATTTGAAAAATAAGGGAACCGTATTTTTTCGATCCGTCGCGTCGCTTTCTTCTCGATAAATTCGTTACGGAATTTTAGCTACCTTGGACCCTCTTTCTAAGAAGTTAATGCCTTCATGAACTCATGCTGAGCGGCTCAACGATTTTCAGCCTTGTGACTCCCGTGGTTAATCGTCGTGTGCACATGTGTGAGCGATTCATGCCTTCAATAAAAGGTTGTCTCTGAAATAGTTGACCATTTTGCTCTGTGCATTTAAAAATACCGATAAAAATGTTGGATTGTACTTGTACCATAGTGTGTAACTCTTGTGACGTCACCAAGTGGTGAAAACAGGGCAGTAACTTATCACGCCAGATCGCTAGCATTGACTGGTGTGTTTAGGATATACTTAAGTTTTTTATTGTGGAGTTTTTCAGTCATAATAATGGAATAAAACACCTACTTAAGTTACGTTCCACGCTTAGATCAAACATTCACCGGACTTAGTTTGAAAGGATAACTGCCATTGTTGAGGATGGCAGCGTATGTTTGATTCATGTAAGGAGCATTACTAACGTTGGTTTTTTCCATCATCAATATTTTTTGGGGTTTCTGAAATCAGTTACCTATTCCCAGTGACGGCGCTAGCTGGTGCGGGGTTAGGGGCGAACCTTCAGTGCGGGGCCCTTCACTTAAAATATTAAACTCTAAACCCCATCTACAAACTCGAGCATTTTGAATCCCTACCACTCTCTGGCTAAGTATGTGTTCCCCTCCCAAATTCAGACTTCGTAATTACGCCGTTATGATACCATCACGCCTTTGAGTTCAAAATAGTATAATACAAATTAAAATTTATAATTATATTTATTCATAAAATTATAACGTAAAATAAACATAAAAAGCGCGCTTTTTACTTTAAATTACTGCATTATTATTCCTTTTTCATAATATTATTTTTTGTCTTGCACGGACTTAACAATACAGTAATAGTTTAAATTGCGTTTTCAAACTATCGTCTATTTTAATTTTTTTTCACGAACGCGGGGCCCCCCAAAGCGCGGGGCCCGGGGCAATTGCCCCGGTCGCCCCGCCCTAAGGCCGGCTCTGCCTATTCCCTATAGTGAGGAACGATGTGCCAAGGTATTTAGCCATCTAATCGTTGAAAATTGTTACATCGTTCACATACTGAGGTTTTGATGTCATTCGTAATCAAAAACATATGTCACTTTAACAGAAATAAAATATGTCTTTAACCGAAGAATATGGAAGAGGATTTAGTCGTTTTTTGGGAAAAATTTCCGTAGCAGTATTTATTGTAACAGGAATCAATATGAAAAAAGTCTTATCTTTAATATCGAGACGGCTAAGAAACTTTATTCGGGTATTACAATGCAAAGTCTAGGCACCGTCTTGTTCACACCCACATTCCCAGTGAAAGGATTGTCTATTTGGTAGCAGGGGTAAACGAAGAATAGTGGAAGATAGAGAGGGGAATGCTAGAGAAACTCAAAATAGGCGATAGGTATGCGGATGCTGGGATGGATGGAGAAAAAGGCGAGGGGCATGTGATGAGGAGATGGACCATCTGGGACGTGAATCTACGCACGTCTGGTTGGGATCGTTGCCGCGCAACGGCCGAATGATGGATCACTCCTCGGTGATGAATATCCTTTCCCATTCTGCGCATGAACATGATACCTTGGACGCACGGGAAAGGGTGCTGGGCAGGTGATGTTAGGACGCCTGCCTTAAAAAATGTGCGAGATATGAAAAACCATTTTATCTACGATGGGATCAGGGCTACCGGTCAGGGAATTTAATTCTCTATTTATTCCGATATGCAGATTATTTTTGTGATGATATTATAATATTACTCGAGCTAAAGTAACTCTGGCATAACTTGTAAATCGTTTTAACGTAATTTGAACTATTAAGTAAATGCGTTGACATTTTTGTCGGCCCCAAGTAATATTGAAATCTCACATAACGTATTTTACCATCAACATCTGCTACACCATAATGCGTTTTATGTCTTTTGCCCATTTAACGTATATTTCCTCGACGCACCTAATTTAGAATAATTTTATAAAATTTACTTATTATTATGTCTCTATTTTTGGTCACTCAACTGCCAAAATTTTTATTGAACTTATCCGGTGCATCATTGTTAAAGTGTTGAGTGATTATTCACCGCAGTATATCAGAAAAATGTGTAATTGTTGAAGGTAAGGAAGAAATATTGCGGTAATTTTTGCTTAGTGTAATTTTTTACGATTAGCTATGTTATTTGTCTTCTTCCACATTATTTCCTCCCTTTTATATGCGAACATCATGCTCATATCTGAATGACCTTTAACCTTAATATAGTATGTGTTTCGCGAGATCAGGCCTTAAAGATTTATCCCCTGAAGGTGATAACCAAGCTAATAGAAAATCTGATACGGTAGTTTTTCTTTCGTTTGATGAGTTGACTTTTAAGGCTTCCAAAAAAATATTCATCCTAATATTCGAAAATAACCACCATCATACTTTTTTATCCTTTATTACTTTGGATTTTCCACTGTATTTTAGACTTTGGCACTTTGTTGCGTTTATTACTCCTTAAATGTATTTTTTCATTGAGATTTTTACCCCAATATCCGGTCTCCACTCACTCCGCTAAACATGTCTTTGTTTTAATCATTATCCGTCTCCGAGTCTTCATCCTAGAAATTCAACTTTCGAAAGCCCGCAATTGGAGAACTTATTCCCTCAGTGACGAAGTTTCTCGAGCACATCAAAGTTCTTCGTAACTTGAGCCATCCATATTGCTGCAAACTGAGTAGCATTCCTTGGGGCTGAGAACTTATCTTCCGACGTTTGCTGGGAGCAATGCCTCGTTTAAAATCTCGTCTCGCTCGGAGTGGTCTAAAATTGTTTTATTCCTCTGAAATATAGTTCGTGAATATTTGGGTGGAGTGCCGATTGAATGGAGTGAATTAGTTGGTCAAAAACCATCAATATTCCCGTTAAAGTGGCTCCCAAGAGTAGTGAGATTTATTGAATAACGAAAACTTTTTGAAGACTAAATGAGGTAGCCATTGAATTTGAAATCCTATTCTTGCTGTGGTTAATTTTCAATTGCATATTCGAAACAAAATTAACTTCTAATTGAACTTCATCACTTCGGTTAAAAGGCAACACCATTCCCCTTCTAATTATTATTTGATTAACTCGATTTTTATTTCCTCTGCTTAAAATACAGTGTCCAATTCAATGAAAACAGGGAAAATAAGTCAAAACCTTGATGATATGATTTATTAAGTATAACATTTTCCAGTTCATTGGAAATGGCTAATCAAAAGAAAATACATGCTGTAATAAGGTCATCATTCTTTCATGAATAGAATTTAATAAAATACTTATAGCCGTTGATTGGTTAATAATTACGTCTCTTCGCGGACTAACATCTGATTACGTATACATTAAATATTATTATATTGTAATATAGAAATGATTGGAGTCACGGTGACTCCTCGGGATAATAATGTGCGGTTTTCGCTTTGTCTTCCATGTTGGAGTACTACAGGCGTTAGAGTAAATGTTACCACGCCTGCAATAAAATGACTGTCGCTGTACCGATGGAATGGTCTTCACCTCAATTATCCCCCGGGCCCGGGTCATGGGAGGCCTCCAGTCGCGTATCTTCACGGGTTTCGGTATCATTTGAATTGCCTACCCAACCCAAGGATAGACCAATACTCCCTCAGAACGCCGTCGCTTTTTGTCCACGGCTGCTTATTCGACGAGCTAACTCCCTTATCTCGCAGATAACCTTGGTATCGTGCGTTCGAGCCATCATTCGCAACCCGGCGCGGCGGTTTGCTTTCAGCTTCGCCACGAGGGAATCATTTCACTCAAAAATATTCATTACTTTGATATTTAATGATTTTCTCGGCGCTTTGCGCAAAACATTCAGGTCATATTTTTAAGTACAAGCATAGTCACTGTTGGTAAATCTACTAAAGAAAGCTGCAACTCATTGTGGCACTTGAAGGAGAGATGAAGATTGACGAACGGAATGACGAATTAGGGGGTTAAGGGCGGCTCTTCGCCGAATCAACGAAATCAGCAAATGGGAGGAATTTTAAGAGCAAGATCAAAGGGTCAACTCGCCCCAGGATGGACCGCACGGAGGCCTCGAGACGCAATGTGGAAATTGAGACGTATTTTTTTCTTCCCTTGCTGTTTTCGTTAATTTATCTCCCTTGATACCGCGATAACGAAGTCGAGCAGAGGATGAAGGAAATGCTGTTAGTAGTGGGGTGGTGGTGGAAAAAGGAGTTAACGGGAGAACGGAGAAATCGGCACAATCAGGACTCTATCACCAACTATATAACAAGGCACAATCAGCTGCAGAGGCGTAACTATGGGGGGGGGGGGGGGGATAGATCCCCCACAAGGCCTCACAGAAATTTAAAAATTCTTTTAAACTATTATCGAGTTTTGTGATGCAATAACTGCATCTGCTTAAAGTTAAGTCTTAAGTGCCAAAATGGAGTGAAATGTATTTCCAGGCACGTCATTTTACAAAAATTTCCCGGATCCAGTTGCCTAGGGGTGGGGGGTCGCCAACCCCGGCCATCCCACCCCCTCTCCCAGAGCCTATCCCTAGTTACGTTACTGATCATCTGCATAATACCCATGGGGGCAATGCGATAATGAGATAATTAAAAAAGCCGGAGATTGAATTTCATAGGACATGTGAAAGGGAGAAGATGTAAGATGTGAGGGAGAAGATTTTCCACCTTAAAAGTCGCGGGTCGCACGCTTTGAATTGCGTGTGGGTTCTTGCTCTTGGTGTCGGGAAGCGAATAATCACACACAAGTATTTAAAGTTTTTAACTCAAAGTTTATTTCACTTTGAAGTCCCAGTTACCCAATCAATTCAATGAATATACATAAAGTAATTGGTGCGTCTAGAATAGCCCAAATTTAGAACATTACCAAAAGTCTCGGGAATGATAGGAGCTGCTGGTGATGGCACGGGTGGATAGCGGGGCGCTTAGGTCGCACGGGACATACGGCCCGCGCTTCGACTCCAACTGACGACTACTTTGCTGACTGACCGCTGAAGAGTGACCAGTGACTGAGTATGAGTTACTGAGTGAGTACCAATAGCATCTCCACCGTGCCATTATATAGGGAAGTGGAACCAGGATGTTTTCATCAAAGAGGAAGGGGAAAGGAAGGGTAAGAGGAAGGTTAGGCGTTCTTGAAAGTGAAAAGGTACAAATCCCGAGGCATAGTTTGTCATAGCTGGCTATTCTGAGACGTAACACAACAACATAATTATGCATATTTTGGAAATGGAAATCTTCCATTTCCGGATCACTACAAAGACATAGGGATAGTATCAACGCTTGTGAGATGTAGGAGTGGAGAAGGCGGAAGAGATTGAAGTGGGTAGATGAAGTGAGGAATTCTGGAAAGATTTGGGGAGGAAAGAAAATTATTGAGAACCTTTACTAAAGAGAGAGGGGGGTTGGATCGGGTATATTCAAAGATGGATGGGGATTTTAAAAACAGCAGTCGAGGGAACAGCGGAAGAAGAAAAGAGAAGAGGAAGAAGAAGGCTGAAGCTGACTGAAACAGTGAGGTTAGGAAAAAAAATAGGGAAACTAAAGAGGAGGCCTTGGACTGGAGGAGATGGAGACAATTCTGGAGTTTGGGACCTGCCATTGGAGGGCGGAAAACCATCTGATCACCAACATCTGAAAGGGACGAACAACGAAATATATCCTAAATTAGCAAATTGTATGGTTCCGGAGCGAAAAAGGCCAAGAGGATGGCTGAAGGAAAGGTAGATGGATGCCGTAACATAAGATCTGCAACGAATGGAAGCCCAGGATGATCAGAAGGATGTGTTTCGCCAAAAGAAGAGAAAAGGTGAGAGCCTTGATATTGAAGCCGCGCGGTCCGCTGGGCCTGATCGCGTGAAGGAAAGTAAGTGGGGGATGGGTTTTAGATTCTGCGAACCCTTCAGCCGGCGGGATATCTTTCGTGAGTTCAAACACTGGTTGCCCTCTTGTTTGAGCGCATCAGACGGCGCCGCCACCCGTAGGCTCCCATTTGGACTGCTTGAGACCTCTCCATCCATCTGCAGCACTACATCTTGCTCAGTCCGGTCGTCTCACTCGATAGTGGCGGGAACCCTGCGCACTCAATGCTCCACCAGGCTCCATTACTCTTCCTCCAGTCTCACTCTTTCCCAGACCTCTGAGCCCCTCCTAACCCCTTCCCTTCTCCCCCCCACCACCACCACCCCGTCAGCAGACAAGATGGACCTCTCAGGACGAGGGAACAACAGCGGTCGTCAGGGCGAAAAGCTCGAGATGGGATGAGTTAGGGGAAGGAAAAATCTCCGTCGTAGAGTAACAAGGCCGTCTGCTTCCACACTTCCACAATAAGGGCGATGAGGAAGACAGAATAAGGGCATATGTCCCCTCCTTAGGGGAAAGGAGGGTGGCGAAAGACAAGGAGTGACAGGGCAACAGCTACAAGGACAAAATGAACTACGGGCGAGAATTTTAGATTGTATCAGGAATAATGTTGTGGCATCTCTTTTAATTTGGTATGATAATTTCTAATACAGTGCGATCTCGGTAATACAACACATATGTGGCATAAAAGGTATAATTTAAGGTTTTCTTTTTAAGGTATAATTTTGCAATTAAATACATATAGTGACGCCAACTCTCCCAACTGCTTAGGGTGTTAGTCAAGGTAGATGACCAATTTAATTATAATGGTTGTGGCCGATAAAGGCAGAATAAACCCTGAACCCCCACTGTGGCTCTACAAAGAACATTTCTTTCCCCGATTTAGTGGTCACGTAACCAAATATTAATGGAAATTATGAACTGGCGAATACCCGCATTAATAATAATAAAAAACGTACAATGCATTTAAAAATATTTTATTTAAAACTGACGTAATTATATTGGCAGAGGAGAGGTCGCCAACCCTGCACGCCTGAACATCGCTAGGCCGGATTACAGACATTGTACTGTATTTCATTATGTGACATGCTCTGCAAACAATTTTTATGGAATTTTAATGGTGAATATTATAAATGGAAAGAATTATTGCGAACGCGTGGGCAACATGTTAAAAGTTCCACCGGGAAAATGATAACCTATGTGAAATTCTGATGATGGAGATGGAATAGAGTGCTGATTATGTTGGAATAGAAAGGTTCGTTACAAAGTGACAGGGATGTCTGCAAACTACCAGCAGACCGGAATGGAACGACATTATGAGTGAGAGGTAAAAAAAGGAAAAATCTCCCTCATACAATACCATGAGTGTCTACAATCTTCCGAAATAAGTACCCTGACGGAGACAGAGTAAGGGCATGTTTCCTTCGTGGGGAGAAGGAATGTTGGAGCAGCATCTATCGGGAAAAAATTAACTATGAGCAAGAATTTTAAGCTTTGATCACATGGGCATTTTGGACATCAAATGATGACTCTCGGACGGAATCATTTTCAGGGGTGGCAGCAGTGATGTGGACCATCGTACTTATTTAAATCATTTGTTACCATTGCCTTTTCATTATCTGATCAGGGGCCGTATTCTGTATCTCCAAACCGATCGGTGTGGCACCGATTCGTCGGGTGGGACGTGACACCGACTCCCGGCAAGCAGTGGTGCGATTCTGTACGAACCCGATCGGTGCGGTACCGACGTGAGGACGGTAGATCGTCGGTAGCCGTACCGACAGCAAAAAGGTGTCGGTACGGCCACCGACTAGTGGGTTTCATGAACTCCCCGGTGCGCATTGTACGTTTTATTTTGTTTTTATCTCATCACCGAGTAAATATTGAGGTTTTCTGCAATGTTATCTTTTTCTCCCCCTTCGAATAGGCCTCTATAATTCACTGTGTCATCATCTATATTGATTACCTTGACAGAAATATAAGATATTGGTTAATAAACATGAGGTTTGCCACCATATAATTACTTTCTCTCATTTATGTTACCACTTTCACTCGCTTGTAATAGGATTTCCTTCACTCTATCATCATTCATTTGCTCCTATGACATAGAAAAGACATTTTTGATTGAATATGAGTTTTGCCGCAATGTTATCACTTTATCTCACTCTGAATAGGCAAGTATTATTTCACTCAATCATCATTGGCGTTTCTCTCGAAATAGAAATAAGATCTTTTTATTTAAATATGAAGTTTGCCGCAACGGTATCAGTTTCTTTCATTTGTAATAGGCAACTATATTTCATTTTATTAGAAGATATTTGTTAATTAGTATGAGGTTTGCCGCTATATTATCATTTTCTTTCACTTGGAATGCGCAACTTATACATATGTATTTCACCCAATCACAATTTCTTTACTTCCTCGTCATTACAATTCTTTTAATTACACCCAGATCTATATTTTTAGAACAATTCAGCGGAATTTTTGGCTGAAATGATCTTTTGTGCGTGAAAAATTATCGTGTGATTTAGGCTGTGGATGATTTTACGGATAATTTTTTTGGCATTTCTTTGCGTTTGCGATGTTGATTAGTGAAATATAAGCAAAGTAAATGTACTTTAAAACCTGTGTTTTTTATTATTAGTGTGAATATTATAAAATAAAGAAAACTGGTGAACGTTTGGACGGAAAATTATGATAGCAATCGGGCAAATGATAAATTATGTATATGCTCATAATGGATAAAATTCACAGTTACGTATTATTAATCAAGGGATTCGTCATAAAATAAAATGGACGCAATCACTATACCAACGTACGGGATGAGTTAGGGGAACGAAAAATCTCCGTCACAGAATAACAAGTTTCCATGCACTTTCACAGTGAGGGCCGTGACGCAGTCAGAATGAGGGTAGGTAATTCTCTCATTCCATGGAGAGGAGGGTAACAAGTAATAGGTTGGGAGAAAACATAAAGAATATACGACCTTCGAACAAATTTCTTGTGCGAAGGTCGTATATTATTAGGAAGTATCCGGAAGAATTAGGAAGCATCTGGGATAATACTGTGTCATTTATTTGCGTTTGGAATGTTAGTTTGTGGCATGTAAGATGTTGACGTACTCTATATAAGATGTGTGTGGAGTTCTTTAAATGATTATCAAATGTGAACAACTTGGTGGACATAGTATATTTTTAGTGCTTAAGGGATAATAATTAGCTATGTGTATGCTGAAACACTGCATGAAACAAGTGACTTTGTACGCAGTCACGCGCACGGGTGTATCCTTGGTGTATTTGCTGGTACAGGAGATAAGTTTTGTGTTTGGAGGCGTTCGTCTTATTATATAGACGTGTCCGGAAGACATCAACATGCTGGAGTGAGATGAGTTAGGGGAAGGAAAAGGGGAAACCTCCTTCATAGAATAACAAGGGTGCCTAGACACATCAACCATCATAGGCCGTTACGGAGTTGACTAAGGGCATGTTCTCTTTCTAAGGGAAAGGAGAGTGACGATGAATGATAGGTGTTAGGTAGAATGCTAGGAATAGAGGCGGCGACCGACAGCTGTGGTCATATGCGTTATGAGGTAAGGGTATGGAAGAAAAAGTGGAGGGAAACCCGGCGTCAGCATTAGCCTGCTCTTAGAGAAAGGCGCCAAGGGGACCACGGCTTAAAGTCCAATCCGACGGACGGAGTGATGCACTAGGAATGTCCGCCACACAGAATTCAAGCAGGTATCGGGCAGTCTCTGAAAACTCCTTGCTACCGCCGGGATTTGAACCCGAGCCCACTGGGTGACAAGCCAACACTCTAGCCAACACGCCAACCCTATCCCCCGAAATGACAAGTTATGGACGATAATGTGAGATAGTATTAAGCATGCGATATTTGGTATTTCTGTGTGTTAACAATTGGTGGCATTGGGATGAAATATTTGCAATAAATAATCTGCTCAGGAATATATAAAATGCATTTTAAACGTTATGAACGTTTGGATGAAAACTTTCAATCGCCTGTTGACAAGTTGTGCGTTCGCTGGTAATGGAGATTATGCCATTATGGAATGAATAGGATCGCCCCAAAATGATAGGGAAATGTCCACTTTGCCACCTTGCCATGGTGACGCGCGGTAGATTGTTCCCATTAAAAGGGAAATTAATTTGTCCTTGCTTTTCCGAAATCCGAATTGGTCCTCATCCAGGAAGTCTTCCGCTCTTAGCTCTATTCTCCGGCAGATGATTCTTGTTAGTATCTTCGACGCATGCGACGTCAGGCTTATGCTCTTAAGATCTTCACACTTCTCTCATAACTTCTCTTTAGGGAATGGGAATGAATGAAGATGTCCATCTGGAAGTCACCTGGCATGCTTATCTTCTGTTACGTACGTTTTGCCTAACACCATACCAATTCCTAAGTCCTACAAATATAAAAATGTTTAGGGTGAGGAGTGTTGTAGCTTAGTGGCTGGTGGAACGTTGTAGATCAAAGGGCCCCGGGTTTAATTCCCGAGTCTTCTGAAATCCCAAAAAAGAGACTCTTGAATTTCGAGTTGACACAGGGAATGAAAGTATTTCCCTTACAGTTTTACATTATTTATTCGTATTTATTTCTCCTGCCTTGAATGTGAGTAATTTACGGTTGAAATAATTTAGTGAATTATTTTTTATAGTCAATTAAAACGTATCTTAAATTATATTATTTTTTCTTTTCAGGTGAGTTTCGTCAATTGGTAATGATGCCGTCGTTCAAACCAGGAGCAGAGGTGGTCAAGGGCCACATGAATCAGCCGATGATGACGTGATGTATGCTTTCCAAATTTGTCCGAATTCTATTTTTCTTGAGTATATTTAACGTATTTATAATTACAATTACGCACATACTCACCCTCAACTAATGGGATAAGGTGCAAACAAGGGCGAATCCACGATTTTTTCTAAGGTGGGCACAAGGGTCTGACAGGCAAACGGTCTCCTCATATTTTAGGTTAAAAACAATATACAACAATTATTATATGAAATATTCTCTTTATTTTAATATGAAAGTTATTAATATGGAATTAAATGATTCATGGTCTGTCTTATACAAAACAAAACGAACGTAATGATAACCGTATTAAAATCCTTGTCTATTTTTTAAGCGTCTGGAGGGGGGGACACGTGCCCCGGTACCCCTCCCTTAAATCCATCTGTGCGTGAAACTAAAATATAGAATATATATTTCTTTGCCCTAAGTCACTGCCGATCTTCAGCATACGCTGGCTAAGCCATATTTTCCACAAATAAATGTTGCGGGTAGTTCGAGCATTGATATCACGGCATTCGTTTTAAAGCTTTTGTAAATTTTTCTGTTTTGCACGGCCTTCATTATTATAGTATTCTACGGGAAGGTATTGAGGTTTGTTTGCATGGAGTATTCACCAAGTATTCTGGCAGTATCCCCTCCTTTCATGAACTTACCTCTTCAATTCATAATAAGGGCTACTCCCTTTCATTGTATCTAAAGAATCCAATTCCCTTCCTTCCTCTCCCTAATTTATCCAACATTCTTCCGTCGAACACTTTTCAACATCCCCTCCCAGCCCAGCCCTGGCTCCATCCATACCTTCTGTTTCCTCCGAATCTCATCTAGACGCTGCCTCTCTTTACTTACAATGTCCAGCATTTTGTCGTTTCTCCCCTTGTCCGTCCACTTCACATTCTTCTCCAGACCCACATCTCGAAGGCCTCCATTCTTCTATAGTCCTCCTTCCACCTTTCCGCATCTGGGAGCGCTTCAGTCCTACGCACCCTATTTCACCAGCCGTTTACAAAAGAAACGAAACGAAAAGTGTGTTGGCATTGGAGTGAATTTAAAACTGAGCGCAACTTATCTAATAATTCAGTACTTTAATATTAGAAGGAAATCGTATTGAAAAAAAGAACGAATTCCTATCCATTTCCGTTTTCGGCAAAGGTTCTTTCCTATTGTATATTTCCTGTCGGACGTAGAAACGTAATAAGGTTCTATGATGATTTAATTTTAGTATACCATGAATAAACACGGTGATAAATTTAGGGAATCACCCGCAATGAATGCATTAATGTGCGGATATTCAACAGAGGAAAAATCATTCGTTTTGAATGAGATTTGAACCCGTATCCCACGATTTCCGGTCGAGTGCTTTAGCCCAGTGCGCACGACTTAGATTGCTAGTCATATTATATGCTCATCAGTCAAGACCATCTTGTCCGGTGTAGTCCGTAAAATTCCCACGGAAGTCCACGATTTTTCGGTAACTGGCTAAAGATCTTGACCGGAAATCAGGTTATCTGGGTTCGAATCCTGGTCAAGGCGAATGATTTTTTTCTGTGTGAAATTTTCTCCAAGGATGGCAAGTGAAACGAAACGAAAATGTTTTATTTCGACCAGTAGGGAAACGAAAATACGAGGCCTAGGTTTAGTTTCGTTCCCGCACGAAATTAAAATCACCAATGAGTTCAGTTTCGACCTGGGACGAAACTTTACTCCCGGGAACGAAACTAAATTAATCGAAACTCCGCTGTTCGTAGTAACGTTTCGATCCAAGAAGTTGAGTGGAGGGGGATGAGAGGGAATAGAAAAACCCATTACGTTTGACACGTGTAGAGAGGTTTAAATATTGGGCACAGAAGTCGAATGGCCAGTCTACGTTCACCGTTCTCCTTTTGGTGGTAAAAATATGAGTGTCCAATACATCTAATGGCGGTAGGCCGAAAATGTACTTCATTCGACCATACTTCGCACTCGGTGTATGGGTTGAAACTAAACTGTCCGAAGGTGAAACACGTCAGTGGCGCAGCGAGTGCGGGTTTTGGGGGATAAACCCTCCCCTCGAGAGCTCAGAGAAATTTTAAAATTTAATCCATTTTCCATCCAATATCACTTATGGAATAGCGTAATGATGGATAAAATATTCCTCAGAAAGCCTTAAAAATAACCATTTTGAACCATTTATCGTAAAAAAATTCTGGGGGAGGGTACCCGCACCTCCCGTATTCCATACCCCCCCAGTATTAGTTGCTCCTAAAACCACCCATAGCCTTAATTTCTAGCTGCGCCTGAAGCACGTGGTCCCTTCGGTGCGAAAAATTATCTGTGTTTCGTTTCGTCTCAGATTTTTAGTTTAATTTTGACCCGAAGTAGTTTTGACTCCGATTTCGCTTCGGCCCTGAGTTTAGCTTCCCTGTTTTAAATCAATTTCGTTTCTGCATTTCGCTCCCGGCAACGAAACAACTGAAATTTTACTGGTTTTGACTGTCGTTTCGTTTCACTTGTCATCCCTGGTAAAAATATATTAGTGCCCTGTGCATCTAATGGCGGTGGGCCGAAATTTTTCTTCATTCAACCATGCTTCCTACTCGGTGTTTGGGTCGAAACTAAACTGCTCGAAAGTGAAGCACGTGGTCCCTCCGGTGCGAAATGTTATCTACGTTTCGTTTCGTCCCAGAATTTTAGTTTACTTCGACCCGAAGTAGTTTTGACTCCGATTTCGTTTCAACCCTGAATTTAGCTCCCTCGGTTTCATTCTTTTACGCTCCGTTTCTACATTTCGCTCCCGGGAACGAAACAACTGAAATTTTACTGGTTTTCACTTTCGTTTCGATTGCCATCCCTGACTTTCACACATTCTATGATGCTGTTCCTCTTGTCGCTCTGGCTGATATCTGTTCTCCATTGCTCAAGAAACTTAAGCCTCGCTCGTAGCCTCGATGTTTCTGGTGGCTTCCAACTTTCTAGTGTGTACACCGTGTCCGTTCACCCGTCCCTTTCCTCCCCCAGACGCGTAAACAAAACATGCAGTATAACGGCTAAAAAGTAACTTTCGACCATTTCGTTATTTATGATCGGAGCACTTCGTGTTATGTATCATTCTTATTAGCTTTTTTAGTACTTTAAAAATATGCTATTTAGATTGAAATATTATTATTTTTCCTCTTCTATTCTTGACCTTGTTTAATACATTTTATGATATTTCTTGGAGTTTAGGTCAATGTAAAACAAGTTATAGCCAACGTTTCGATTTATTTAAAATCATCCTCAGGGCTATGAAAGAGAAAACATGAGCATTGTATTTTATATTGCTCATTTTATCTCTTTCATAGCCCTGAGGATGATTTTAAATAAATCGAAACGTTGGCCATAACTTGTTTTACATTGACCTAAACTCCAAGAAGTATCATAAAATGATTGAAATATTATGAGGAAGTAAAAAAGTAAATGATTCTGTCAGAGGCGCTAGTTGCCTTCGTCGGGGGAGGAAAGGGACGGGCGAACGGACCCGCCAGCTACCTTAGTCGGTCCCACACAGTTTTTTTTGTCGGTCCTGTCCTTCCCTCCTTTGCTCGCGGCTCAGGTACTTCGCGGGTCCGTTCGCCAACTTACGGTACACACACTACAGTGCGCGTGAAACCGATGTAAATATTCCGGTTTACGACGGATTGCCCTGTTATCACGTCAGTGAATATTCCTAAAATATTTGATATTTTGCTTCGCTTCCAAAATAACGCCTTCCTCTGTGTACACGACGCGGCTCAAATTGCTCTTCTCAGAGTGTATCTCTGTTGTGTGATGCGATTGAATGCCGCACCCGGAAGGGGCCGCTGTCTTATGAGAGCTCCCTTATCTCCGCGAGCTTTCCCTCCCTTTGCCTTGAGACCTTATCGGAGGCCGTAAATTAAGATCGCGGACGCGAGGCCGAGTTCACGCTCGCTTTCATCTCGACTGCCGACGCTGCACCACCTCCAGCTCATTTCTGACGACGGTTGTATTTCATCCCCTAGTTAGCTCGTGGCCATAGTTATCGCTTTTCTTTAAGGTCGTTAAATAATTCTAATCAATCCCGGCGAGTTTGGTAATTTTTTATCAAGTGCAGTAAAATTCTGTAATATACAAGACGTGACGAATTGCGGGGAACCATCGGTCTACATATTCTTGAATTATGCTATAAACAGAATTTCATAATCCATAAACGGAACACGGGTCAACTTAGTTGGCCACATTATGAGACATAATGGCCTCATGAAAACAATCGTAGGACAGGTGGAAGGGAAGAAGGGCAAGGGACGGCCTCTAATAGGTTACATAAGAAATGTTATGAAGCATGTAAAAGAGAAGAAACTCGTCGCTTTGAAAAGGTAGCGGATAGGAGAGAGGAATGGGGAGCTGCGTCAAACCAATCTTAGGATTGATGGCTAATGATGATGATGATCCGTAATAAAGGATTTTGCCCAATACACCTCGGATTTTCCGGCTATTATTCCGTAAATAGACTTTATTTATTGCCAACCCATGCTAGTAGGAAAAGAAGTTAGACAGGTACTGATTAGACACTATTGCACCGCTTGGAATCGAATTTTCGACGTATGGATGCTCACTCTCATATATATATTTGCACTCTGGAATTTAAACATAATGATACAATTAAATTCTGGCAAATTTCCAATAATGTTTTAGCCTCGCCGATTTCAATATTTGATGCATAATGTTCAGAGCTGTCGATTGTTCAAAATGTATTGAAACCGTTCGATTTGTATGTAATGCGGGGGATGGTGGTCTACAGGCGGATTTGAGGATCTTCTTTTGCAATTTTCATGGTCAAAATGATGCGCAGATTGATTTGCATGTTCTGATTGGCAGACAAAGACCATGGTCTGCGTTTTAATTCCGAGTGGTCATTTAATCTCCCCTTCATTCTCCTATTATTCCCTTGCAAAAAATCGGAAGCGTTTAGCCTTTGGTTGAGGGGGTCGTGCCTTATGGGTCACTTTCACTCCTCGGCCCCGCGCCTCCTCCTCGCGTGGTTCACTCTCTCTCTCTCTTTTAATATCTGTCGCAGATCTGTAAAAGTTAACCATTGCACCACCCTTTGCATCAAATGGCTGTAAAAGGAGCGATCTCAAGATAAGCGGTAGAAATATGTGGTGATGGCCACACGTGAGAACAACTTATGATAAGGTAAAGAACGGTTAAGTAGCGAAGATCGCCTTAATTTATTTATAAAAGAGAAAAATTTCCCCATGGGACCAAAGATTAGTTCGTAATACTGGGGATTACGGTTCGTCCGTACTCGTTACATACGGGGAAATAAACATTTGCGATCATAGGAAAGTCCTAGAGGCTGTGAACTCGTTATAGGCAGGGTATCATTACATTCGTGATCATTATAAGTGAGTATTACTGTAATTTTTATAAAGCTCCGGTGGTTGATATGTAGGAGACCAGGGAGATTTGAGCGTGCAGACCATCTGGGCTTTTTCGGAATGACCGCTGTCCTTTCTAATTACTCGGGTGTTGTGTGGGACGGGAAGGTTATAATTATCCACTTAACGACTGAACTCGTGATAAAAAACGGTCGAGGCTAGGGGTCAAATGCGTTTTCTTCCCGCCTATGGTCCCCCACTTCTCTGAAATGAGTTTTAAATTTCTGTGATGAGCAATTCTTGTAGCATTCTACTGGAATTATACATTCCTTATCTGTGTCGACAGTTTTACTCAGATTTCAAAGAGTTTGGGATTTGAACATGCGCCACTTGTAGCGATTGCTGACGCGATCGTGTGTGGATGTATATGGTCTCCTGAGAATAAAAGAGTCGAATCCTTCATGTCCCAGAAATGTAAGTATATTCGGGGAGCGTGCGAAGAGTAATGTGTTCTAGACCATTTCCTGCGAAATAGAAAGCAAAACATGGCCACAGTTCAAATTTTGCGTCACCATTAGGTGTGAGGAATCGACTATAAGAGTGTAAATAATGATATGATATGGAGAGCTATGATTCATTTTTTCAGAAAAAGATGCGTTCTCTCCCAAATGTAAACAATGATAACTTTCTAAGATTATTGCTGAAAGGTTCAGGTTCCATTAAACCAAGCTCTCTCACAATGGTTCATTCAACAAAAGAAACAGTGTAATTCCATCTGAAAATTGTATCATCTACTAGGTGAATAGCGTCAATATGTAAACTTAGATGTAGTTAAATGGTAGTAGCAAGCAGATTTACTGCATTGATGTTTGTGATTGCTTGCGTATGGAAATGTTGAAGTTTTCTCTCATTATTTAAAAAAGGTCAAATTGGCTGTGGCAGTAATAGAAATTCATTTTTTAGTACAACATTTGAGATAGACATGTGATGATAATAATAGAAAAACACTATGAAAAAAAGGATTAAAAATTAAACATTAAAAATTTGCAGTGCAGTTGTAGTATTACAGTGTGAAATATTTCATCGCAAAGATAGAAATAGGGTAAAATTTTCGTATTTGTCGTGCAGATAAATGATAATAATAATAATCGTCTATTCTATTTACCCTGAAAATGTCAAGGTGATTGCTCAGTTAAAATCCTTTCCGTCATGAAATCTGGTCGTTCTTAGGGCTGTGATGTGTCGCTTATGTCCTTGGAGTTGATCTCTCAAATTGCATATTTCTGTCAGCTACATATCTTCTGCCTTCGGATCCATGCTCTAGCTGTTCCCGAGAATCGCTCGAGGGCGTCTTAATGCACAACCTCCCTTCCACATCTGCGCCTGTTTCATTCGCTCAAGCGAGACGTTTTACCAACGCCCTAGTACGTCTTCATCAGCAAATTATGACAGTGGTTTTGGGTTTTGGTTCAAAATTATTTCTCCATCAATAATGCATCAAATTCATTAATTCTCAGGGCTTCTAAGTAACCATTTTCATTCCCGTTGAAATGCCAGAAATTCAATGTAACGGATGAAAAGGTGACTATTTTATTTATTCATTTTGACCAAAATGCATTGGAAAAGGAGATTTATAGAAATGTAAGGTGGTTATGAGTTTATTATCACAAATGAAAATTTATGTATGAGATAATGGTGAATTAGATTCTGCTCTACACAATGGCTTACTTACTTTGGCGTAAGTTTGAAGCAATGAAACGTCAGGAACGAATAGACAGATCGAGCTTGATGAGTTCCCATAGGAGGACGCTAGTATTCCTCTCGACCAGTCGCATTTCCTCTTTGAAGATTTTGGTTCACATCTATATTTTTTCGACTCAAAATGCATTATCCGTTTTTCACGTGGAGTTTGACATTAAGTAGACATAATCTTTCGTTTATGATTTTTTTGGTGAAGTATAAATCATTTATTTCTCGCACTACCAACCTAACATTATCATGGTACATAAAACAGATCTTTATCAACATTTACCTGTCTCATATGCATAAAATTTTGCGTTTGCGACATTCTGAATTAAAAATTTCATATTTAAAAAAACAGGCAAATGTTAATTAAGTTGCTTATAGTATTCAAAGATTTTAGAAGAAAAAAGAGATCCCGCATGTTTGAAATGAAATGTGTATATTTTTGGGTATCTACTGTATCTCAGTAACGGCTCGTATTTATATAAAATGGCGTATAAAACCATTATCGGAAATAATTCATAAGCATTTGCTATAATTGTGAAGTATCTATTTAAAGAAAAGCCATTTTGGACTTATGTTCACCTTTTTCCTATCTGTCGCCACCTTGAGGCGAGGTTGCGGTTGCGCGTCTCTTCATCGTTCTGAAATTGGCATTCTGTTGGAAGCAATGAATGCAATTTACAACGGAGATGTTTCTAATTTAAGGAATGAAAATAATACACCGAGAAAACTCGTTAAACAAGTTAAACTGAAAGTTTTCAGAGGCGATAAATTGTAATAATATGAAGAAAAAGTGGTCATAATAACCAAATCTGAATCTTTCGGTAAAAAGCGGACTATGACAAAAATTGGACGTTAACTATGCATTTTGAGTAACTGTGTCAATGCATTCAAGAAATTTCAAGATAATGAAATAATTTATAAGCAAGAAGTACGTCTGTGAAAATTACAGTTACACTGGTGGAAAATCGACAGCAGATACGGAGCCTCAGGGTTTCACGTCGTGTTGCTCAGCCTTAACGCGCAATCGATAAATAACTCTCATTTCCGCAGACCCAAACTTTTTACGAAAATTTCTGCTTATTATTCTTAAAAAAATCTCTACTGTACGCGCTGAGGAAAATTTTCCAAGTTACCTACTTGTTTCATGAACGAAAAATAATGTGTACTTTATGTCAAAGTCCACGTAAAAAAACGGGTACGCCATTATGCGATATAAAAATATAAAGATGCGTGCAGCAATCACGAATATTACGTTAGAGGATTGTCAAGTCTGCCAAAGTAATTATTGTCTCTCCGCGCGCTTTGAAATCAGATTTCAAAATTGCCACTCGCGGCGCTATCAGTCATCGATTTTCACTTTTCACGAGGAAATACACGAAAGTAATGCGTAAATGAGCCAATAAATCATATAAACTACTTATTTAACGCATTCAAGATGATTTTCAACTAAAGAAGACCACTTCCACCATGCTTTAAGGCGAAAGTCACTCTGAAAGGTAGCGCTGCCTAGTGGCGCCACCGAATAAAATCCGCGCAAAACGGCAGCAGATATAACGTTTAACCACGATTATCTTTGGGCTCCTTAAATGGAGTCCAAATTCAAAATGTTGTAAAGTGATGGATTATGTGGGAAAACTACAGTGTAGAAGGAATTCTGTGTTTTTCATCCCATAAAAATCATTCCACGACACCACATTCTGCTTAAATTAAAATAGTTTTTCGAAGAAAAACGAGATCGCGCGTGCTCTAGTTAAATTAAATACTGCTGCATCCCAGTAGTGGGTCACTTATATGTAAAATTAGCCTATAAATCTATTGTCGGTAATCAGTTTTGAGCATTTACGATAAGTTTGGAGTCACTATTCAATAAAAAAAAACATCTTTGACTTTAGCCTGGCTTCTTCCGATTTTGCACCACTTCGGGCGTTACGCGTCTATTATGGGTCGTTTTGAACTGGGTATTCCGTGGGAAGCTTCCGTTTTGGTTAAGGTTGAGGCACGGGTCGCGGTTTGGCGCAGATAGGTGGGGTGTGGGTGGTATTGAGGGTAATGCTTGGTGCTCGGGTGAGCGGCCGTAACAAGGCCGTTGGTCATGCTTGCCACGCGCTCATACATATGCAGTGCGACGGTGCAGCGGTAATCCACACCCCATACTCCCTCGGGCTAACTGTTTCTGGGAAAAAAATTCCAGCTGCTGGAAACGTGGAAGAAATAGACGGGCAATTTGATGCCTTTCCTGTTCCGTCACTACATGCCGTGCTGCTAATGACCTTTCTTTATTAACTGCGTGTATATATTATTTTTTTACGGCCAGAAATCACGCGAACGTTACAGTAGCAAATTACATACTTGTGTATCCCTTCTTCTCATAACTTCACATTGTTCAGGAACACTTAAGCGTCTTAGCTCCCATTTTACCGAGAGATTTGGATTTGGTCAGGTAGAAAAATCACTTTTTTCTCGTTTTTACTATTTATCACCTCTACCACGTTCACTTTAATTTATCCTGCGAGTTTTCTCAATATATAATATTATTTTCGTTCCTTAAATTAGTAAAGTCTCTGTCGTAAATTGAATATATTGCTCCGTTTTCTTCTTTCAACCAGGCAAGCGGTTGAAGAGTATTTTTGTGCGGAACACAATAGATTAGCTTTGTGAAGGTTTTCGTGGCATGCAAGTAGGATTATTAGAAACAACAGAACTTCACGGGATACTTGGAGCTAATTGAATGTGCTGGTGTGTTTAGTTGATAAAATAATTAATAAAATATAATTGAAAAATACTAACTTCAAGTTTTCAAATCGAAGGTACAGGAAAATACAACGAAGGTCTACTTTTTATATGCTCAAATATTCAAAGTGTATCATCCTTATAAAATATTAAAGCATAGGTATTACACATATTGCTAGATGTGTTGGAGAGAACGTTGATTTGTTCTCTAATGTTCTTTAGTGCAAAACCCTGCGGTACAGTGGTGAAGATTTGTCAGAAATTGACTGTTCCCTGCGTGAGTACTCTATGAAAGCGCAATAGTCTGTCTGTTGAAGTAGCCTTACGAGCGAAGGCACAGCACTTCCTATTCATATTTTACACTTATCGGTAACGTATTAATAGTTATTTACTTAAAAAAAATAGTTTTTTATCTTGAAATTTTCAGTGAGCATTGATTTAACTATTGTCAATATTTGCCTTTTCATAAATAGGTTAATAAAATATAATTGAAAAAATACTAATGTCAAGTTTTCAAATCGAAGATACAGGAAAATATAACGAAGGTGTACTTTATATAAGGTCTACTTTATAGATGCTCAAATATTCAAAGGCATGGCCTAAGTTTGCAGCAATTATTACGTCACCGAAACTCTAACATAAGCTTTACACCGTCTTCATAAGATTCTCAGAAGACTTCTCCTACACTTCTCATACCTTCCACATTGATTACATCACCTATCCATTCGATATTCTTCATTATTCTGTAGCAATGCATTTAGAAATCTTCCAATCTTAATTTCTGCGATGATGTCATCATCCATGCCACATAATTATGGAGAAGCATGCTCAAAATGTAAGTCCCAAGGAATTTCCTCCCCATTTCAACGCTAATACTCCAGGCCATTAAGACACTACTCCTCTTGAGGAATGACCTCTTCGTTGAGGTTGTTCTACTGACTATTTCCTTATTTCTTTGTCCATCGCTGGTCACTTGGCTTTCCAAGTAGTGGAACTCCGTCGCCTCTTCAACCTTATTTATTTACTATAGTATTCTATCGATTAAGGTAGGTTTCCATGGAGTACTCAAGAAGTGATCTGGGAGCCTCTCTGTCCTTCCATCGCTGCCTTCTTCAATTCACTGTAAGGTCTACTCCCTTTCAATCTATCTAAAAGTCCTATTCTTTTCCTTCCCCTCCCTCGTTTCCCTAACATTCCACCCTCTAACACCATTTTCAACATCCCCTCCCCGCTAAGTACTCGCTCCATCCATACCTTCTGTCTCCTCCGTACCTCATCTAAAAGCTGCCTCTCCTCGCCAACCAAATCCAGCACTTCATCGTTCCTTTTCCTCTCCGTCCATTTCACCCTCCCCATCCTTCTCCATACCCACATCTCGAATGCCTCCAATCTTCTCTCGTCATCTTTCCTCAGTGTCCACGTTTCCGCACCGTAGAGATCTTCAAGCTTATGTAGTTGTAATTTTATTTTGGTCTTGAGACTCTTATTTTCTGCTGCAAACCATTATTTGGTTTTCTTCACATTGATTTTTAGCGTGTACTTAGCCATCGTCCTTTCAATTTTGATAAAAAATTCCTTCATATCCCTCTTTGCCTCTGCTATGACTGCTGCGTCATCGGAAAATCACAGCATGCTTATTTTTTCACAGTGAATTTTCTCTCCTTTTGTGAACTTCCTCTTTGATTGCATTTGTAGCTTTCTCAGCGCAAACATTAACAATTTAGGGAAACAAAGCACACCCTTGTCTCACTCCTTTCTTTTATTATTGTTTTTTCGCTGCTCAGTCATGGCGCAATGTTTGATGATGAATTTTTCATCCGAGTCAGGAGATTTATGTAAGATATGAGCTCTGATGACAACCATGGCTTGTTAGTTGTCGCCAGGAAATGATTTTAATAGCCGACGACACCGTTTGCAATCAGACCTCCGGCGTCGCTGTCGATGCAGCATAGATAGGACTGTGTATACACGTATTTATGTTTTTTATTCTTTCCTTTTGAGCCGCTGCGATGGGACCAGCTGATAATATCAATTCTGACCGCAGAGCGGAAGGGATCTCAAATGGCAAGCGACCAGCGGCTGTCATAAGGGCGTTTACGGACCTCAGGCCACCTCGTGCTAGCGACATCTCTGGTGGATTCGTGGCCCCTGCAATATATTGTAGTCTTTTAATCATCACGGGAATCCAACACTTGTGCAAATATTTGCGCCTTATTTAATCAAAATTTCCGAGCTCGGTGGCGGCGAGGAAAGTCCTCGCCAGTCAAACAAGAGGTTGCGGGTTCCCTTCGTGGTTGGTTTCCCCTATCCAGGGCGTGGACAATTGTGTACATTCGGTAATTCGGTAAATGTGTATCGGTTCACTTGCTAAAAAACCCTTTTTAAAAGGCCAGTAAAAGTGCCCTTTTCGGTTGAATGAAAAATAAAAAAATACAGGAGATAGATGTTATCTTCAGTCCGATGTGGCGAATAATGATCTTAATGTATTTTTACCTTTAAGGGGCTATAAGATTTATCAATTCAATATTGCTAATGTCCTTCAGGAACAGAATAAAATACATATTGTTGTTTCAATTTTAGCATTATTAGAAATGATAAAACGTCGTGACTTCCATGTTATCATTGCAAATATGGAGCCCATCTACCACGCTCAAACTTCTATTTTTGATTTAATTTCAATTTTAGTACTTATACGCAGCATTATGTAGGAATATTTAGATGAGAGGAGGTCAAGGAAAGACTGGTGCCTTCGAGAAGTGGGTATGGAGAAGATTTGGGAAGTTGACGGAGAGTAAGAGGAACCACGAAGAGGACCTGCAAATAGTGGAAAAGGAGAGGAAACTACAAAACGAGATACTTGCGGGTCAGAAGATTTTGATGTAGGGAGTACTGAGCGGGGAGGGGATATTAAAATGCGTTTTAGACGGAAGATTGCCAGTTGAGCAAGTGGGGGAGAAATATAATAGTAAAAGTCATGGATAGAAAGATAGGGAATATCGTTGGCTAAGTTCCAACAACACGCATCTCAAAAGTTGTCCAGTTTGATACAGGTATCTTAAACAAAGTGAAATAGCATTAAAAAAATAAAATCAAGCAAACAAACAACTCATTGCTTGTAAATGTATGCTTCTTTTTCAGTTTTATGAATTTTCTTTTCTAATTTCACTGTACAATTACAAATATAAATCGTTTCTTTTGCTCTCCTGAAAAATTGCTATTTTTGAGATACGTGCTGTTAGAACTTAGCCATCGATATGCTGTATTGTGATTTTAAGGGAGACTGTAAGGTTGGAAGAAGAGACAGGCAGGGCTTGATTAGTGTCTTGGAATATAGGTCTTTAGGAATTAAATGCAATATTATTGGCCAACGGTTCGGTAAATCTTTTAACCCTTCCTCAGGGCCTTTTTAAAATGCATATAATTTGTTCATAAATACTTCTTGATATTCCTCGATGAGGTATTTATTGTTTTCTATTGTTTATAAATCATATTCATTTCAAAAAAAGCCCTGATGAAGTTATAAAAATATGCCGAAACCTTGGCCAAATATTTTGCACTTTATTCTTAAAGATCTACACTCCTAGGAACTACTCAACATTACCCAAAGTGTAAAATTTTGTTATCCAGATAGCATAATGATACCATATTTTGCAATTTATTCTTAAAGATCTACACTCCTAGGAACTACTCAACATTACCCAAAGTGTAAAATTTTGTTATCCAGATAGCATAATGATACCATTGATCAAAAAATTACTATCCCTAAGCAAATTATAGGAAGAGGAAACTCAATTTGCCGGCGGTAACTTGGTCTTATTGGGAAAAAGGATGTGCATTGACCGAACCAAATATGAGAACAAGAATGTACACTAGGATATAATGCATCAAGCAGCATTTCCAGCAGGCCATCTCTATACTTTACCTAGCGCAAGCCTGTGAATGCTCGTCAGTACACACGGAGTGGTAGATTGCACGGATATGATATTCCTTTCATTGCTTGGTGGAACTTCCTGAAGAGAACATATTACCTCGATACATAACATAAACCTCCTTCTCGACCAGTGGTATTTGACCTTTTTGGTGACGTAACAATCATTGAAAACTTACATTGTTCGTGCGCGTCGGCTTGAGTCCCTATATTTGTTCATTTAAACCTCCCGCTTTCTCCTTTCCCTCTTTTCCCTTATTACAGTCTTTATATCAACTCACCAACCTGTCTGTTTGTTTGTCTGGTACAAATCTTGTAACTCAAATTTGACTCACTTCCTGTGAAGCAAAAACGCTGAAATTTTGCACACTTCTTCATTTCCGATGACAATACATGAAAATATAACTTTTTCTCTCCAACCCCCCTTTAACCACCCCCCAGTCAACCCCCCCCAAAACATGTTTTTGATCTAAGAAGTTCCAAATGGTCGATTTTCGTGTTTCGTGGCATTTTTAACATAGGGGTAGGCATTTAAAAGCATAGGGGTGGCATTTTGAAACATAGGGGGCTTACCATTCACTGAAAATTTAATAAATATAGTGACTTTTTTAATACGTCACTTTTGGTTTTTCGGGGTCACTGAGTTTTTTTGCTTTGTGTCATATATAAACGTTGCTCATCCCCTGTAATCTAAATATAAAGGCTGGTTTTTTAAAAAAAATTTTTTATAAGAGCTTATTTTGTACCTATTTTGTTGCAATCACCAATAAGAGGGCGCTCAAGAAGATTAACTTCCAAGAGTGTGATAAGAGACTTATTCCTCCTGAGGCATCAGTGACTACGAGTACGTGAGTGCGTGGACACCGTGGAAGCGCGTTCTCTCCGGCGATAGTCAGTCTCAGGTGCGTAGGAATAAGGTGAGCGTCCTCTCATTCCCAATTATTTTTCCTTTCCTTGGTATTTCATTCTGACTACCCTTGTTTCCACATCTAGCGATTTTATCGATGGATTATTCTTCCTCGTAGGACAATCCTCTAAAATTGCTGGCACATTAATTGCTGATACCAGGTTTCGCTGGTCAGTGGGCCCTTTTCGCTTCTATAGCGTTGAGGTGTTTTTCCCCGTCCCATCCTTTCCAACCCTTTCCCTACCCCAGAGGCGTCGTCGGGCTCCTATCGCGGCGGCGCCTCTTTCCTTTTTCCTTCCTCTCCAGCCCCTCCCCGGGTGATCGGGCGCATAAGTCTCTGACTTGGTTCCCGGCCCCGGTGTGTTGTACTACCCTCGAAGGGCTCCCCTCGAGCCCTCATTCTCTTTGCCCTTGTTTCCTTCTGTCGTGTTGTGCCTACGATCATTTTGGCCCGTATGTGAACGTTCATATTTTATCATCTAGAAATATTCATAGGTTTCATAGAGTGGACATTTGCTTACTTTGGCATGCATCTTCAGTGTGAAAAATTGCAACGGATGAAATTCTGAGATAACATTTTTATTTTAGTGATACTAGTAAATGTTGCCCAAGATCTGATATTACACCCTATTAATTAAGTATTATTTCGATCTAGGTAGGTTTTCCTGGAGTGTTGACGAAGTATTCTGGCTAGTATTCTTGTTGCAACACCTCCTCTTCAATTCACAGTAAGGCCTGCTCCTCATCATAAGTCGAAAATCCTAAGATTGATTCGACTTTTCATACTATCTAAAACTGTTATTATCTTCCTTCCTTTCCCTCGTTTACCCAACACTCTGCCCTCTAACACTCCTTTCAACATACCCTCTTAGCTCAATACTCCCTCCATCCATCCATACCGTATGTCTCCTTCGTATCTCATCTGCAAGCCACTTCTCCTCATACAACACGTCCAGCACTCCATTGTTACTCCTCCTCTCTGTCCATTTCATCTTCTCCATTATTCTACACACCCACATCTCGAACGCCTCCAGTCTTCTTTCATCCTATTTCCTTAGTGTACATGTTTCCGCACCGGAAAGCGCCTAACTCCAGACAGACTCTTCACTGGCATATTCTTTAAACTATTGCATAACGATCCACTCGTTAGCTGTCAGCTCTTTCCAAATTCTCCTTTGCCTATGCAATTCTTTCCCTGATGTCCTCACTGTCGTATTTGTTTTCCCCTAATCTACCGCTCAAATAATTGACTTTCTCTACCTGCTCAAGTTTTTACCCAATCATGGGTACATGGTTGGCAAAAATTGTGCCACGAAATTTTAGCCCTGGATAGCTGATGCCAGTAGAATCCAAAATTAACAGTGATTTTTTTGGTCGAAACCGTACCGTTTTTAATCTACAGAAACTTTGAGCCCAGCGCTCCGAATGGACGTGAGTTTCTCTAGTTTAAAAAAGGTGCGTTTTCGGAGACACAATTTCTCTTCGCCCTGTACGGTGATTTTAAACGAGAAGTGCGTCTCCAAAAATAACAGTGAGAACGTAAGGCATGCTTCGTATTAATTACACAGGCCTACAATGAAAAAAAATTTATACTGAAAATATCTTATTCTTATGTTTTTTAAGTTGCTAAATTCAAATATGATGGTTTTTAAAGTTGTATCATCCACCATTTATTCACATTTTACAGTTAAATTTATATAATCAAACTATATTTTGGAATTTAAAAGTTTTTTTTATAGTAATAATAAAATTGAAAAAGTAGGTCTAATGAACGCAGATAATGGGGATTACTTAACCGAGATGTTCAGCAAGCGATTCATCGCAGATAAAGCTACACAAGAAGCTTCAAGGAAAAAAGGGAAAGAAAATGTAGACCAATTCCAGTTGACAAGTGAACCCTGTATTATCACGCTGTGGTAAATACAAACAATTTTAACACGATGTAGTGAACAGTAAATAGAAACAATTTTATGATGCAACGCTGTGTTTCATTGATTTCCCTCTATACCTTATAGGGTTATTAGACTAAATATTAAAATGCATATTACTTGGAAACTATGGGTGATACAAAACAACTTAGACCAGGTTTGGATTTGTCACATAAAAATCTATAAAGATCAGCTATTAAAATAAAAAAGTTTTCAAACAAAATCTTTTTGTTGGCCTGTGCTATTGGTTCCTTTGTAATTCTGTCGCTGTGCTTTCCATTTAGGAGACCTTTGCGCTAAGGCTTTCCTCCGCTATTGTCCCGAACACACCGGGGAGTATAGACCTCTGCTCACTCTTAATTTGCATATCGCAGTGTGACGTGGGTGGAATAAAAAAAGGAGTGCCTTTGTAATCTCTCTTGCGGTTGAAGTGTTTGATATCGTGTCTTAAGTGGCTTGATTGATTGTTTCTACATGCTGATTAGCATCATTTCTATGCACATGTTCCGTGAATCATTGGCTGCGCGCTGCTTTTAGTTAAGAACCAATTGTAATGGAAAATCGCTCATTTTTTAAGCTTATAATAATAGTAGCGGCCCTGACATTGTGGAAATCCTTTATCGCAGTAGTTGTTGAAATAAAAACTTTGCTTTTTGCTCATGGTGATTGTTTTTGTCCGACAATGGTTTCGCTGCAGAGTAAAATTTTCAAGGTAACGAGACTAAGTAAATTGAGCAGTAGTTAATTATTTTTTACACAGCATTTTTCCCTCTTCATTGTTTTAACGCAATGTGTTGACTGATCAATTTTGCTGTACTGCTAGCCTTGAATATGTTAAGCGGTAATGAACTCATGGTGGTACAAATAAATCGCCAAGCGGAAAAGCAAAGTTTTCATTGTTCCAACTCCTACTTACAAGCGTATCTGAATGGAATATTAAGTTAACTTTGTGTTAGTTCAATTACCTGCGCACGCATTATTCTGAAAGTATTCTGAGTTTTGATGTATATAAAATGCCTACAATAGCTTTAAAGATATATCACGAAGGGTAGAATTCTAAAAACAAATTATTCCACTATTGACTAAATTCCAGTTGAATTTGAGTATGTAATCAATGTTTTTCAAAAGTCGCTTTTGATACCTTTATGAAATTTTCAGGAACCAACAATGCGTACCAGTGGTAATGATAAAGCTCGCTGTAGCAATAAATATCATCATTGGCGTTGATATTTATAGTTAAATTTGGGTCAAATCATCAAGTCATCCATTCTTGCCTAGCTATTCAACGGAACTAGGTTTATTTCTACACCAGTTGGAATTGAGGGTTTTCTTTCTAGATTTATCTTCTTTACGTAATATGTTTATTATGCACGTATTGTTTTTGTGATGAATTCAATTCACACCACTTATGAATGCCATGTTAAGTGCTTTCATTCTAAATGCTAGAAACACTTTTGCAACGGGCATTGGGTGTGTCCCACAACTGAATGACCTAATTAGCACTTGAACTTCTCTCTTTATTCTCACTTGGGCGTAATAAGACGGAAAGGTTTGGAGGTCGCTGCAGTGGCCTTCGGAATGTGGAAGCCGTACGAGTTTCCTTTGATAGGCGGGTCCCTTGTTTCACGATGTGAAGGGGAGTGACAGTCTGGCTCACTCCTCAGTGAAGAGAATCTCTTTATATTATCCGCGCCTACTTTCATACCGTGCACTCTGCCTTTCGTCATTCAGCAATGGGGAACTATGTTGTTCTATTATTTGGTATAAATAGTTAATATAGACTCTTCTATACTAACCCTTTTGTTTTCCCTTAAATCATAGATTTCAGCTACTTGCTGCAGAGAGATTATGAGGTAATAATATGCTGGTTAAGAGATCATGAGGTAATTATAGGATTCGCTGATCTGTTTAAATTATTACAATAGCAACCGTTGTCATCCCAGCGTACTTGGTCTTGGTACAGCGTCTTTCTTTCAAGTATGCAATATTCACCTCAAGGTCACTTTTGATTTAATGTTGTCGACTTGGAACCTAAAGAGAAATTTCTGCTCTCGAATAATTGATTTGCCATTGCATATGAGTCGGCTCTTCAAACGGCGAGCTGCCGTTTAACATGCATTTATTCTGCCCTAAAGGAAAGGAATAGATGCAACTTTTTACTAAATTAATTTTATCGCATCTATACCTACCCTTAAACCCGTAGAAAAGGTACGTTTTTGGGAGAATGACCCTCCCAAATATCTAATCTAATCCCATCTATATACATATATTAAGTCTGTAGCGTGTCTGTCGGCTTGCATTTTTCGCAATAACACTTTAAGGTCTATCTCAGGCGTACCAAGTGCTATAGGGATAGGGATTGATGCGTTCGACGCAGTGCTTGAAAATTTCACAAAAATAAAAGGAGCTGTATGTATGATTAATTCCTTGCTTTTATTAGTTGCCTTGCAAAAAATCAAAGTGTACAAGATCTGCATTTACTCAAATCCACTGCAGAGACTCATAAACCAAGCATTTGTTATTAATATATAAGAAACAGATGCTATTTAGAGCCTCCGTTAATAGACAGTCACTTTTCCCAGCAATCACGACGACCAATAGCGCAGCAGGGGCATTCTACTATCAACGTTGGCAGACTAACACTTCTTGTGTATATGTCAATAATACAGGGGAATTTCTTCACGATATACACTCTTTCGTATTTAGGAAACCTAGAGTAAAGTATTATTTCATTATCATCAAATGGTTTTGCTCGCTCCAAGTTCCTTGTCCAGTTGGGTTTCGTTATCTTTGACGCTCTTTTTTCTCCTTTAAGACCCTTCGTCATTCCCCTTGGTTTCGTTGTGACAGAAAGGGCCATTGATGCTTGAAGGGAGGGGTCCATGCGATTAAATCGTTACGCTCGTTGGCCTCTTAAATGGTATCCGGTATGTGAGTGAGTGCGCTCTGGCTTTTATACATACATATATATACTATATCCGCCGTGCTCCTATTAAGAAAGGATCGCTTATTCAAGGAGGCGGTCCCAGCGAGAGCCTTGTGGCACACCCATCCTCTTCTCTTTCTTTCATTGCCTTTAATCGGATGCTGAATGAGATACACATATTCCGGAGGGCTCTGCGTCGCTAGGAGATTTTCATGAGGAGCGTTGCGCGGAGCTCTATCAAGAGAATCGCGTACTCTTGTGGCGGCCTCCCGACCTTGATCGATGGTTGCGGTCGTAATTGTCGGCTCTCTTCTGAAAGCTCAAATACCTCACTCTTGCCTTCCCTCGTGGTTAAGTAGATCAACTAACCTTGGCCGTGAACTCGGGTGATATCATACGACATACGTATGGCATTGAACCTCGTTATTTAATCACACGTGGAAAAAAATATTTCCAAACTGTTCACCTAAGCAAATTTTTATATCACCATTTTAGTTGTGTGCGTCCCCGCGGGGTGGTTTTCGTCTTTTTGGTTTATTTTAACTAAGAGGAACAATATCAACATTTCCTTACATGAAGATTTTGGAAGTATTTTTCCATATAGCATACATAACTTCAAAATTCATTTTCTTTTCTACACCTCGTATATTGTAATCTACCTTTCAGCCATTTAAAAAAAATCAAAGAATCGGTAATTTTTAATTTCAAAAGGCTATTTGTAATGCGGTGATGTTATTCTATCAATTAAAAATACAATGAAGTGCACCAATCAACCGTCCGACCGCACTTTGAATACGCAGCGAGCGCATGGGATCCGGTGCAGAAATACTTAATCCGCGAACTGAATGAAATACAAAGGAAGGCTGCGCGTTTCGTCAAAAACTGCTACGGGCGTACAGACAGTTTTACCCAGATTTTAAGCGAATTAGGCTGGGAGCCGTTGGAGACTCGGAGGCTGCGCGCTAGGCTTAGATTGCTTGAACAATTGAGAATGGATACCGTTAAGAGCGACAAAGAGAACATAATATTAGAGCCACAGTATATTTCCAGGTCCGATACAAGCGATAAGTTAAGAGATATGTTTTGCCGAACGGATAGATATGGGAATTCGTTTTTCCCCCGAGCCATAAGGGACTTTAATAAACGCTGGTCCCTACCTCGTTAGAGCACTTCATTTTTTTTAGCGGTAAACGGCTGGTGTCCTAACACCCCCTGCCACACGCCTTTTAGGCGGCTCGCGGGGTATTATGTAGATGTAGACGAATCAAATATTTTTCCCGTGACGAGATGAGTAAGGCGACCGTTTCGCTGTTCTCGTAGTTTTTCGCGTGTTCTTCTTCACTCTTTCGGCCCTAGAAGCTAAACGCTTACGTTCAAACAATTTTTAACGATTTATTGATTTAGTCGAATAAAAAATGAGTAAAATTAAGTTTTACGCGACCATATGGAGCTTCGGGAGAATTTCATACAAATGCGTAGCATTCAGCATTCTACCTTTTATTCGGCGATAGTAGTTCATAATATATTTTAAGCAACAATATTCTTTAATTAAAACACCGTGACAAATAATTTATTTTTTTGAGGGTAAATATTTAAAAAAATAATCTCTAATAAGGGTGGTTTTTTAAGGGTTGAAATATTCTAAAACAATTTTCCAAAGAAAAAAAAACAATTGTCAACTAATCCAAACTAAATTGCACCCATATAAATGTTTAAAATATTGTTTTATTAAGTTTTGGCATTTAGGAGTAGTTTTCACCCATAAAAAAAGCAAACATTAGCATAGTATAGTTTATGAATTAGAGGGTAAGAGTAGCCTATTTCCAAATTTATATGAAAATCGATTCAGTTTGAAAAAAAATGTATTTTTTTGAGCTTCATTTCCTGGATTAATGGTGAACAGTGGCGTAACCTGAGTAAGACCAATTAAAATTTTGTGGATCATGCAATATTATTGAATTTTTATTATGTTTCGTGTAACACAGTACCATCAAATATCGCCATCTACCCATAAGTTGATTGGTAAGGATCGTTTCTTTGTTTTTTGTCCAAAACTTCTACTCGTACGTGTGAGAGGTATTACGTGAATATGACTCTTTGACCCTGTTTTAGCCAGCTTAATGGCTGTATCCAGTTGACCCACCATAATGTTCGCAGCCATTTCGCCCGTTAAGGTAAACGGGGTCCTATATGCCCGTCAACGTCTTCCGTGTCTTCCGTTCGCAGCCAACAACCCAGGTTCGAATCCTGGTCACGGCAGTGTGTCAGACGCTGGAACGGCATGAGGTGTTTTTTTTTTCTTCAATATTTTAATACCTTTCAAAACTCGAAAAAGTTTTTGTTTAACAATGTGGTGGATTTAAGAATCAATTTTGTCAATTTTTTTTTAAAAGAATTTTTGGACAACCAATCTTTAAGGACGTTCTATCCGTCGTCTCTTTGGTTTTCCAGTCCGTCATGCTTATTGATTTTTGAGAATTTTGAGTTACAACTTGGGATTCGTCTTGTGCTAACGATATTATATCGAGCATTGCGAAAACCAGTCGTTTCATATTTGTTTACCTAGAGTTTATCAAATCATTAAGCAAAGCACTGCACGAAACAAGTAACTTTGTACGCAGTCACGCGCACGGGTGTAAAGTTGTTTATGCCAAAGGATTAAGTTCGTCATTGAAAAACATTTGACTTCACCGGGATTCAAACCTGGATCTCTCGATTGGTGGTCAGGTGTGTTAGCCAGTTACACCACCAAACCTTTTTCTCTGAGCGAACTTCGGGAGATTCGGGTTCGAATCTCAGTTAAGCGAAATATCTTTTCTTGGTGGACATTATCCTTGTTGTATATTGTTTTTAAGCAAGTGTAATTTATAATTTAGGGATGAAAATTTTTATGTGGGATCGATTCTTTGACTTTTTGTCGCATCTCGTTTCGCTCACCCCAAACATTTATGTGAGTGAGTGAGTCAGTGATTGGTTGTAAGTAGATTATATAGTGAATAGATTTTCCGCGAGTCCATTTCTTTGCTTTTGTCTTAAACTCCTACTCGCACGTGTGAGAGGTATTACGTGAATTTGAATCCTTAAACCTGGAGCAGCTAGCTAAATGGCTGCATCTAGTCGACCCACCGTTATTTTCACAGTCAGTCCGCCCGCCAAGGTAAAGAAGGGCCCCAAATGTGTAATCAACGTCTTCCCTGTCCGTTACCATTAGCGCCAGTGAATGAGTTTTTCAACAATCGCAGCCAGTTGCGCTCTAGTGGTTGCCGGCAGCATTGACTTTCGTTTTGAGATCTCGTTTTATTGAGCCTCGCAATAGCCGTGATCGTATAGTGGTTAGTACTTTGCGTTGTGGCCGCAACAACCCAGGTTCGAATCCTGGTCACGGCAGTGTTTCAGTCACTGGAACGGCAGGAGGTGTTTTTTTTCGCTTCGATATTTTCAAGCCTTACTCGAGAAAGTTTTCTCAGTTTGGTGGATTTAAGAATCAATTATGTCAAAATATTTTAAAAGATATTTGGACAGTCATCCTTTTAGAACGTTCTATCCGTCGTCTCTTTTGTTTTCCTGTCCGTCATATTTATTGGTTATAAGAATTTTGAGTTACAACTTGGCGTTCGTCTTGTGCTAACGATATTATTTCGAGTATTGGGAACACTAGTCGTTACATATTTTGTTACCTAGAGTTTATTGAATTATTAAACAAAGCATTGCATTAAACAAGTGAGTTTGTACGCCGTCACACGCACGGGTGCAAATGTATATACAGCAAGGGTGAAGTTCGGCACGGAAAAACATTAGGCTTATCCGGAATTCGAACCTTGATCTCTCAATTGCTCGTCAGGCGTTTAACCAGGAACACCACCAAGTCATCTGCTCAGACCGGCAATCGGGAGATGCGGGTTCCAATCCCGATTCAGCCAAATATCTTCTTTTGCGACATTATCCGTGTTCCTTCGTGAAATGTTCTCGGGATCGCCACCGGGTCAAAACTGCATAATTGCTGACGTTTCGATTTCCCGACTCGGCCATAATCCTCAGGTCTGTGAGGGTCACTAACTTGCATTTTCTGACCCTGTGGCGATCCCGAGAACATTTCACGAAGTCTATTCGCCGGGAAAGCATTAAATCTTCCTTCATCATCCTTGTCATACAAAATGTTTAAGCAAGTGTAATTATTATTTGAGGGTGAACAATTTCAGAGGGGATCGATTCTATAACTTTTTGTCGCATATCGTTTCGCTCGTCACAAACATTTGTACGAGTGAGTGAGTGAATGAGTGATCGGTTGGAAGTGGGTTTTATCACTTTTCGTGCCATGCACGTAATATTACCTCCTGTAAACCATTCTGAATATTGCCATGGACGTAATATTACGTTTTTATATTGTATTGACTATGTTTGCGAGAAGCTGTAATATTTCGCCCGTGGTACGTTTCCAGTTTACTGCTCTGTGGCTCTGTTATTTCAAAAATCAACTGCTCATTGGAAATAGAGTTCTTTTAATGTTTTGAGGACGAAAATTCCTTTGTAGCTACCGGCACCCTTATCTCAGCCTACTTTGTGTGAAAATTCTTTGGAGGAAAGAACCGTTCGTTGAGGGCGAAGTGACCCTTTTTGCCATCCAGGGTTTTTAATGCTATGCTTGAAACAATGCTTTTTTATGATTTCCATTTTTAAATAGTTCAACTTGAGCGTAATAAAAAAAATATTATGCATTTTATGGCGGTAGATCATTTGTTGCAACTTTTTTATTTAAAAAACAGTAGTTTTTCATTGTTAAATATATATTTAAAAGTTAGCAATACATGTTGTTAAACTCATTCATAAAGAAGCGCAAATTTTATTTTCATTGAAACACACGACGATATAATTGTATTTTTGATGCTAATGTTTAAAAAAATTTGCGAATTCAGTAAAAATGACTGGATCTTTCAGTAGGGCTTTAAAATTAGCGGCCGGCACTCAAAGTGTTACCAACAGTGTATAGATTTCCCGCGAGTCCATTTTAAACGAAAGATGTTATGCTCTTATGAATTCGGAGTATAATGTTTATAAATTTGACTTTTTTTGCGTTTGATGAGATAATTTAAAATTTCCTATTATTGGCGATGTGAGGTAATATTTTGGCACGCAATCATTTGGAGGGATCATTTCTCTGATTATTTTCCTAAACCGTTACTCTTACGTGTAACAGGTGTGACGTGAATTTGACTCCCTAAACCTGGACCAGCTTGCTAAATCTCTGTATCCAGTCGACCCACCGTATTTTCACAGTCAGTCCGCCCGCCAAGGTAAAGAAGGGCCCCAAATGTCCATCAGCATCTTCCCGGTCCGTTTCACTTTAGCGCCTGTGAATGAGTTTCAACAATCGCAGCCAATTGCGCTCCAGTGGTTACGGGCAGCAGTGACTTTCGTTTTGAGATCTCGTTTTATTGAGCCTCGCAATAGCCGTGATCGTATAGTGGTTAGTACTTTGCGTTGTGGCCGCAACAACCCAGGTTCGAATCCTGGTCACGGCAGTGTTTCAGTCACTGGAACGGCAGGAGGTGTTTTTTTTCGCTTCGATATTTTCAAGCCTTACAAGGTCTCGTTAAATGTCTTGCGCATGAGTTTAAATATTATATTTCTTTTGTATTTTGTATGTTACTCGAGAAAGTTTTTTGAAAACAATTTGGTGGATTTAAGAATCAAATTTGTCTAAATCTTTTTAAAGATTTTTGGGCAATCATCCTTTTAGAACGTCTTACCGGCTCTTTTGTTTTCCAGTCCGTCATACTTATTGCTATTTAGAATGTTGGGTTAAAACTTTGGGTTCGTGTTGTGCTAACGATATTATATCGAGCATTGCGAACACTTTTATTTACGCATTTAGTTACTTTAAGTTTTGCTAATTTTTAAGCAAGCGTAATTCAAAGTTTCGAGTTTAAAAATGAAATGACTCAACTTTTTCATAACTACCATTATATTGATATCGTTTTTAATGTCGATTAGGATAAGCTTTTTTGAAACCGACACGCAGTTTTTTCGTTTAACTTTTACAATCCAGTTCAGATAAATATATTTTATATTTTCTGAAGAAATTCACTGACTTTATGTATCCAATAAATGGCGTATCATAGCCATGAATGGATCCATACCACTCCGAAATGCCGCTGCTTTTTGTCCAAGTGCGCTTATTCGACGAATAAACTCGCTTACATCGCAGCTAACCCATGCATGTTAGGGCCGACCCACCACCCGCAACCCGGTGGACGCAATCGGTGGCTTAAAACTTCAGATAATAGTAATTTTAGTGTTTCGTCAATTTTTCCTTGGATTTCATATCATTTTGGATAGGATCAATTCTACGCCTTTTTGTCGTATCTCATCTCGTCCGCCTCAAACACTAACTTGTACGATTGAGTGGCCGATCGTAACTGGGCTTTACAGTAAAGAGATTTGCCGCTAGTCCCTCCTCATCCGTCCTTTAAAAAAAAAGATGAAACACTACTATAAATCCGGAAAATTTCTTCACTTTTTGCGCTATCGCGAAAAAAAATTCAAACTGGAGTTTGGTGTACACCATTCCGAGATATGAAGTGAAACACTTTGCACTTTCCACATAAAAATTTATTAAACTACAGTCGATATGTGACTAATGACCATGTTTTTCCCTTCCATTCTCCGATCCTTGACCTACCTCAGCTAATGGGAGCTCCTGAAAATAGTCGCCATCACCCCCCCTTCCCCTACCTCACTCCAGACCAACGGTCAGTTAAAATTCCCAACCCTCCTTTCCACCCCACCTTCCACCCCCAATTTTTCAAATGTTTGCGAGTGTGCATTTTTTTTATATATATTGGTATGGTTAATTTTATTGGTGTAGTCTTGATAATGCTGCAGTGCAGCGAAACATGTCGACTGTAGTTTAATAAATTTTTATGAGGAAAGTTCAAAGTGTTCTTCATATCTCATAATGGATCTCCACAAAGTGTCTGCCTCATCCATTCAGTAAACCATTCCATTCTTCATCTATCTCCTGATAAATGCATAAAAAAAGTATGAAGGTCATCGGAAGGCATAGTAGAATTCAATGGAGTTCTTTCATACGGCCCAAATGATAGTTTTTAAGGTCGAAGTTCCAAGAAAGACGATTTAATTCGCGAATTCCACCAATAGTTTCCAATCTGCGATGGCACTCATATTTTTCTTCCGGGAATTCTCTCTGAGTCTCGAAGCCTTGAGAATCACCAGACCGTGAATCCATCAGTTTCTTTTTCTTACTCCAAAGTCTTATCTTTGCTCGCGGGTTGGACCGAAGGGAGTCTCCCTCAATTGTCATAAGCTCTGCGGAAGACATCGGGCCTTTGAGTGACGGATTGCTCTTGTGCAAGGCGTTCGTCAACTTTTCTGCGTTCATTTCCGCCGGAAGGGAATCGTTTGACACATATTCATTGTCTCGATTGTATGGTTCTCTCGAAATGCCTCCTTTTTTAGCAGAACGTTTAAAGCATAAAATAAAAACCAACATTGCCATTGTTGGATTTAAAAAATCTTAATCGAACAATCTTTATCCAGGATTTAACCTTCTAAGGAAAGGATTTCACAATGCTGTTTGTTGAAAAATCACGCCTTTTTTAAATGACATCTTTGACGGTGATCGCTGTCGTAATTTTTTTAATATCAGGTGAGTCGTTAGTGACGGGATCGCCTTGCAATTATTTTTCCTGGGTAATTAGAGTGAGAGCAAGTACAGGACGAATACATATTTCTATTAATGGTAAAGTTAGTATAGCTATTGCACCTGATTGTATCGTTTTCTCCAGTTAATTTTGTTAACCCTGTTAATTTGTCCAGGACTATGCTATACATTTTCCTAAGTCCCCGCCTCTCTAAAACTAATAATTTGTTCAAACTTGTTTCCTTGTACTCCAGATTCGGCAACCATAAAGAACTACATGCATTGAAAATAGGGTAGTTTCCTTCATCAAAGAAAACAAAAGGCATTGATTGCGATTCGTTACCCACCATTAGCGTATTCAATTACAAACAAATACACAGGCAGACAAATTATTTGGATTTAGAAATCCCAGTTCAGCTGAATGGCAATGGTCAATTTTAACCGCATTTGAAAAAGTTCAGATTGGCGCCCATGCGATGCCACTCCACGTGACGTCACAGGGACCAAGTTTCTATACGAGTAAATAGGAGTTTTACATACATGAGATTACAAATGCATGCATGAGGCACAGAGCTCAGGGAAACATCTCTTAATAATCACCTATTAATACTGGCTAAGGTCGGAAAGTCTCCTTCGTTTGATAGGGTAATGATAATTCTTATTTAAGCCAAGCGCTACCTGCTAGGAGGGTACTCTGCTACCTGCTAGCAACTTGCATCGTATCGGCGCTCATAGCCTCGCACCAAGGTGGCCTCACACGGCGGCAGCCGGAACCAAAATGACGTCACACGGGCTTTTCCCAGAATTCATACTTAGCCGTCGCGTTTTCGTGCGCTTGAAATTTTTCTCTTTTTATTTAATCGCCAAAAATAGATATCGTCATTCAAAAATTCGTCTTTCGATTTAGGCAATAAAAAATTGGAAATCACCCTTTTATTGACTCGTACAGTATTTTTAAGTTGTCTTGATACATTCCGGGACTTGAGAATACCGTTCAGAGCATAAAATGCCTTATTGGCAGCTTGTATTCCTGCTTTTATATCAACTTCATTTGATGCTTCTTTCGATGATATTGTGACAAGATACTTACACTTGTAAATCTGTTATGGGCTTCATCATTTATTTTTGTAACGATTTTATAAACTCGCTTTGTTGTTTGTCATCTTGTCTGGGTCGAATCTAGGAACTCAATTTTTACCCACTTTCCAATTAGCGATCAAGCTATAATTTTCAAGATAACTCGGATCCAGATGACAAATAACAATATTCTTATAGTGATTTTAACTGTGCCTAGATTGTTACTCAGAATTTGAAATCGCGTATGGAAATTAGCTTAAAAAATTTCCGCTATAATCAGATGGCGGCGATAAGATCATATAAAGGAACGAGTAGGTATGATAGATATCCTTAACAACAGATTTTTTTCCGTAAAAGTTCAATGAAAAATTTATTGAACAAAAATATACTATTCAAAGAAAAAGTAGCTAAAAATAAGGAGGAGAGAGTTAAGGTAGGAAATTTAGTGTGATTTTTGAAACTATTTTTGTTTTCAAATTCTTCATGGCTTATGTTAATATGAACAATTGCACGCCGAAAAATTAGTTTCTTCTATCAATTAAAAACACGATATTCCCTTTTGTTTCGCTATTATTACCTACTAAAATAAAACCATCGTATACATTTCACCGACTACTATTTAAATTAAGCAGCTGTCCCATGTTTTTGTCGTTTTTCTATAGGCTTTCTTTTTTTATAAAAATTATTTTCATTTAGCATTATTATTATCTCTTTCAAGTCTGGTAGGTGGTAGCTGGAGTGATAACTCCTCTCTATGTCCTTGGAGCTGAATTTTTGAATAGCCTAAGCACTGTCAGCGTTTTCTTTGGAAGGGGTTGTCGGGCGTTGGCAAAACGTCTCCCGCGGACGAATTAAAAGCAGATGAAGGGGGTGAGGTCATGCGTTTAAGATGGATTGTCCTCGAGCCAAGATTAGGAACAGCTCGAGCGTGCATCCGTATTACGTGGAATGGCAGCAGCGCCTTGGGTAATCGAAGGAGAGTTAACGTCTTGGTCTAATCGACCGCCCACCACCCGTCATCCAATTGTGGGCGAGGTCAGGAGTGCGACCGCCGACGCGACGTGACGTGGCGCTGCCTACTTCCGGTGTCCTCAAACGCGTGCGGCCGTTACATCACCCGTCTTGATCGGAGCAGTCCATGCCCTTGCTCCGTGGAGTTTTGGCTCTTTGATTGGATCTGATTGCATTTGCATTCCCTTCGGCACTTATGCTCGTTCATCAACGCCTCCTCCTCCATTCTCAGCTGCCGAATGTTTGTTTTCTCAGCTCATTGATTAGTATGCTTCCCTCACGCAGTGATTCACTCGGTGATTAAACTGGAATGTTGTTTTGGATAGGTGAGGATAGAAAGATAGAAGATAGATAGATATTTGGCTCTATCTAGACAGTCAAAGACTTTTGAATGCCACATATTCAGGGTAAAGGGGGGGGGGATTAGGCTGTCCCAAAAAAACATTTTTTTATTCCAAAATCGTCAACCGGATTTCGATGACCCTCGGGTATGTAAGGTTAGGCAAAAAAAATTTCGAAAATTTTAAATAATTAGTTAGCTAGAGGCGGCTAAATACCAACACCCTTAATTTGCCATATGATTTCGCGAAAACTACCAAACCAAGGGTAATCAGGGTTAGTTATGATCCGTAGAACAAAAATTTCGTCAGTTTTTGCGTATCTTTCACCATTTAGGCTTCGCGGCCCGCGCAGCCTGGCGCTAAGCGATGCGGCTCGCGCGACGCGGCGCAACATACGGCTGAGGCCGTCCCCCTCCTCTTCCCCTCCTCCTCACCTCCTCCTCACCCATGGTCGCCCGCCATGTTCACATGCTTCAGTGACACTCTCTTTCACTCTCAAATTCAGATTTTGAACTCTTTTCGTAGACCAAATCATGTCGGCACGTATTGTAATTAATCTTCTATATTATTTCTGCTGTATAGATACCTTTTTCTCAACTTATACGCAACCAAACTCTACAAATAAGGTACCAAAATGCACAGAATTTATCATAGAACATGCGACGGCATATCTTACTTCCTAAATATTGCTATTGTTTCCTAAAATTGGTTTTTAAATAATAAGTAGAAAAAACGAAAAAAAAACAAAAACAAAAAACGGTAAATATTCCTGACGTTAACGGCGCACAAACTATTACATTTGTTCATTTGCAACAATATGTCGCATTCTTTAAATAACTTTTATCAAAATGCGGCTGATTCCACAGTCAAGTCTCCTGTTGATACGTAAGTATGAGTCATCATTTGCGTTTAACAGAGGATAGTGTAATTACTTCCAATGCTGTGTTTAAAGAGGTCCTCTGACCTCAATTTGTACATAAACATTCCAAGTAAATTTGTGCATAAGTCCCTGCCTTTTTTTTCTACATTTTAAAATTAGAAACGCGCCTATCCCTCTGTGGACCTGCATTGAAAAGAGCGGGAGAAGCCCGCTGGGAGCCGGAGCAGCACGCTCGTCTTCATTTTATTTTGGAAAATTGTCACAAATTTGTCAACCTACTGAGAAAATTATTCAGCAAAGCCAGTTTCAGTTGAACTATCCCCCGGTGGGATTTCTTTCCCGAGGTCATCTCGCACTTTTAGGATTTTTTTGGGAATGCTCAAGGGCTTCGACCTGGATTTGTTTTTTGTGTCGAAAATGATCTTAATTACTCGCTCGAATTATAGCTAGGCGCGAGATTACTGGCTGATAATTATGCTGAGTAAAGCACTGAGAGATTGGCGAATCGAAGAGCAAAAAATGGAGGAAAGGGGTGCTGAGATCGCCACCTAATCTCCCATGGCGATAATTGATACTTCCCTTCGGCGTGATCTGAACGTCTCGCAGCTGCAATTCCTCTCAAGGGAAACTCGTTATGAGGAATCACCACTTCATTTCAAATCGGAAACTTCGTTAGCGAGTGATTGGAGATCTCTTTCCGTTTTATTAAGTCTCTCATGATCTCGTTTCAGTCTCTTATGTACCACGAGCGTGATGCGCCCGCTCCCAGCGGGCTTTCCCCGCTCTTTTCAATGCAGGTCCGCAGAGGGATAGGCGCGTATCTAATTTTAAAATGTAGAAAAAAAGGCAGGGTCTTATGTACAAATTTAATTGGAATGTTCATGTACAAATTGAGGTCAGAGGACCTCTTTAAACACAACATTGGAAGTAATTACACTATTCCCTGTTAAACGCACATGATGACTCATACTTACGTATCAACAGGAGACTTGAATGTGGAATCAGCCGCATTTTGATAAAAGTTATTTAAAGATATTGTTGCAAATGAACAAATGTAATAGTTTGTGCGCCGTTAACATCAGGAATATTTACCGGTTTTTGGTTTTATATTTTATTCATTTTTATTTTTTTATTTATTTAAAAAACAATTTTAGGAAATAATAGCAATATTTAGGAAGTAAGATATGCCGTCGCATGTTCTCTGATAAATTCTGTGCATTTTGGTACCTCATTTGTAGAGTTTGGTTGCGTATAAGTTGAGAAAAAGGTATCTATACAGTAGAAATAATATAGAAGATTGTTTTTCAACGAATTGATCAGATATGTTTTTATCAAGACATTAAAATGCACACGGGATGGAATTGTTTTATTGCTGACCACTTAGTATTGGTATTGAAATAATTTGTATTCAAGACAATATAAGAGTCTAAAGAGGGTAAAAATGTGCATCAAACCTTGTTGAAAGTAATAACTAGCATTTAAAGAGCATACGAATGCAATTATGGAATCACTTCATTGCGGGGTAGAATTCCTAAATATTAGATATAAAATTGTAAGATGAAGTTTTTAAATAACTTGATAAACTATTGCTTCTTACATATTCTCACTTATGGGTGCTGTGATATAAGCACCAATAACGTAAAATCGCTACAAAAATACATTTGAATCCCGGTCAAGTCAAAGTAATTATATCGTAGTGACTTTTTTCCTTTGTATTTTGTATTACTTATTAGATATTATATCATACGAAATTTCGTCTGCATGAGGATATTCCCTTGAATTTTGATTATTTAGTCCACATTTATTGTCGTTATTCTTTCATGAGACCGCTAACAATAGATGATTTATATTGAGTGAGGTGTGTACCTATAGGCATTAGTTTGTGTTCCAAAAGAGACGATGGTTTCACCAAGCCTTCGCGGACGATTTAACAGTGAATGTTATGAAAGTCTTTGTCGGTTATTTGCATGAAAATTCCTATCAAGCTCTTTTAATGCTTTTTAATACTTTTCCCGAAAGGTTTGATGTAAATTTCACCCTCTTTATATTCTTTTATTGTCTTAAATACAAATATCAGTGCCATAGGCAGCCGGCAATTAAAAAATAATTGGCCAATTATCCCACCTAAGGATAAATTTAACTAGTATGCATAAAATTTTATTATTTGCTTTAATGTTGATTTTTGCCGTTGGACGCTCTTGGTTTCAAACCATTGGTTAATTATTTACTTGAGTATTGAGTGGCGTAAAATATTCTTATATGCTGGAATGTACATGGATCTTTTTTGCGTTTATAATTTCAATTCTCTTCCTACTGCAGTGAGTATCTTTTCGTGATGGAATGGTTATGTGCCTATTCTTGTCTGGCCAGTCCAACGATCATATTCAAACATCAGATTAAGCTGGATGTTGTTACTCATTATCTTTCTGACGCGAACTCATTGAATGCCATTTACTATTATCTTTAAAGAATGGCTTCTTTTAAAATCATTTTTCGGTATCGTTGGTTATTTAATCGTCAATATCTCGAAGGACGTTAGTGAAAATAAGAATGGAACAATTCCGTTTATCGCTAATGGCCACGCATTTCTTAAGAACCCAACACAAAGATTTGGAATAAGTTGTTCATACTTTCTTCTTCGTGTTAATACTGAACAGCGACGGATCTACGGGGGTCGGGCTAAGGGGGGCCTTGGGTATCCAATTTACACTAGATAGAATTGTAATTTTTTTCGGACCCCCCACTACTACTGGTAGGTTAAATTTTACTTAGCCCCCCCTTGCTCCTATTATAGATCCGACACTGCCACTGAGTACTACCCATTCACCGCTCATGCGTGTTATTTACGTCGTTAGAGAGGTCATGAGTTTGAGATGATGATTATGCATAAAAGAAAGTTGAATAAATGTTCAAAGCTTATCAAAATTGCAAACAATGCCGCCCTCCGTCAGACGTGTTCGCCATCGCTGGGGTGCACAAAAATACTGACGAGAGAGGAAGACGAGAATGTTGATGAAGTCATCAGGAAATGTGGATTCACGCAAGAAAACTCTAAATTATAGTTTACTGAAGTCGCCACCCCAACCTATCATAAAAACAAAAAATGGTAACTTCCACTCTTTAAAACAAAACTCAGCTACCGGCCATGGATTCAGCACATTGTGTCATTTTCAAGGTGATACGACAAGCATTCTATCATGTATCTATAGCCACAGCCAAGATAGGAGGTGGGGGTATATAGTGGTAAGTGGTGTTAGGGAGGTGGAAGGTGGAACAGTTTGGGTGAAAAAATGAATGAAAATCAATAAAATAAAACATATAACAAGTGGGGTGTGAGTGAAGCTCAAGATTTTTTGTCGTCATGGGGATGCTTAACTTCAACAAAGATGAGTCAGTACAGAATAAAACATCATTACAAAGTCAAGCCGGGCAATTTAAAATTTTTCCATAAAATCTAATTTAAGGCCTTTCCCATTACAATGTAAAATATCTCTGTCAAAATTGCTAAAATGATTCTTGAGGCATTAATGATTTGCAAAACAAGATATTTCGTCACTTTGTATCAAACTTCCTCGATGTTCCTTCATTCTGTCTTTAAAACTTCTACCGGTCTAGCCAAAATAACACATGCCACAGTCCTCGAACTTTACTTTATACATTCCAATTTTGTCCGTGCGATCATTTTGTCTTAAGCATTAAATAAAATCTTGTCAAGCGTCAATGGTTTATAAAATGAAACATTAAAATTATTTTTAGAGAAGGCATTCTGTATTTTATAAGAAATGTTTCTAATGAAAGGTAATTTGATCCAGCGGGTTATTTTAGTAGGGACCTTGCACAGAGATGTCAATAACTTAGCAGTTCTTTATTTGCTCTAAAACAACTACTAAGTTATTGACATTGTATGGTCCCGATTGAAATTACCCGCTGGTAAAAATAGTAACTAATATTCTGACCTTAGTTTCTCCATTATGGTTCGCCGAAATAGCCCATTGCGGTGTGCGCCGCAGCAGAACTCACTTTTTTTTATGAAGAGTGCCTTTTCGTCGCTCGCGTCGACGAATACATTCCATTGGTGTGTCACCGTTTAGGGCGACGGCGAGATGACCGCGTCATTAGCGTGTGGAGCGTGACCCCAAGAACCCTTGACCTCGTGTGCCGCAACACGTGATGGATGAGGTCAAGGAGTTTGGCTTTTAAGGGCGTCCTCACCCGCCGCGCCGTCGCTATGTCGGCTTCAAGACCACCTGCATTGATCTCGGAGACAATAAAGACGTAAAGAATGGTCGCTTCAGTTTTTTGGCTCATTATTTCTTCGCCTGCCATTTTAATTGGTATAGTTATTTTTTTCTCAAAAGCTGTATAGTTGAGGATACGTAATAATTGTGTTCAGGGGCGGATCCAGGATTTCTTTCTGGGAGGGGCACAAGCAAGGCCATATCCAAGATTTTGTTCAGGGGGGGGCACAAGGATATCTCGCAATACAAAACGAACGCAATAATAATGGGACCGAATTATAAACCTTGCATATTTTTGAGGGTCTGGGGGGGGCACGTGCCCCCGTGCCCCTCCCCTGGATCCGCCTATGATTGTGTTCGTTACTTTGCGGAGCTTCATTTCGATGAATTGAAATTCATATAGCATACTCCTCGGAACACCAATGCAAATGACTCCATACGGTTTGACGTGCTTTGGAAGCATAAATTTCGAACATTATAGTGTTAGATTCAGTTTTCTTACAGCCTTTAGTCATTTATGGATTTGATGGATTGCTGAAAATTCGTATTATTGAGTAATTTAGGGTTTAATGCTAGAGAATTGTGAATAGAAATCTTGGAGCAAGGGTTAACAGAAAACATCGCCATAAATCACGTTCTTGTTGCTTGAGACTCATTGATAATTTGTTTTCGTTTATCATAATTTTCAATATTTATCTCATTTTAAATATAATGGAGTTGAATAATTTTTTTCAAGAATTTTGTATGCTTAGTCTATATGTAATGTAATCTAGGCAATAAATTGGATCATTGGTGACATCGTATTAAAAATATTTACCGTAAAATTTTCTCCTCTCTTCTTACCCTATCATTCTGTACGGCGCAAATGACTTCAGCTCTCGATCGCTCTCTTCAAATACCATGCCATACCACACGGCCAAAAAGCAGTTCAATTCAATTTCATTGCCCTATTTATGAGGCCGTTTGCTCTTACAGTTCTCCAGAAGATGGTGTCCAGTCCGCGCAAATGTTTTTCTTTGATTATTTTTTGCTATGAATCGCTGAAGTGGTCTTTTTTTCTATTCGCATTACTAATTTAGAACTTGCACTTTCGTTCCGAAGCGCTGAAGTTAATTTTTTCGTTAATCCTAATTTATATTTTTTGGCATTTTTTATATAAACTTGAGTATATTTGAATGCATATTAAGTAAGAAATGTCTATCTTAGTACTTACGTCACCAATTCGAGTCGTCGCGTATGCTTTCGCTATTGTGAAAGGCGTTGACCGCCATTGTTCCGCTGAACATCTCCATGAGGCTTTTGAGGAAACTTGCATATATCATGTTTTTAACGTATGTTTATCGAACGTATGAAAATCGTCGACTATTAATGCAGAATTTAGACGTTTTCCGGAGCCTGTAAGAATATAAATAAAATTTTTGGAGCATGAAAAACATAAACAACGGAAATAAAATAGGGAATCGTAATATTTGGTCCAAAGACATTGTTCATTTCTCTTAATTTTCAATTGGAAATTGCGGTGATGCGAGTTCCCCTTAAATGCAAAGTAAATAAGAGGTGGAATTTATATTTTTAAATGAATGATAAATTTATGGCTTGGGAAATCCACTTGAGCAAAAAGCATAAGTAGACATAACATTCTGCTCAAAATACTATCAATGTGAAATTAGCAGATCATATAAACAAGAGAGATTGAATGCAAAGAATCAAACAAAAATCAAAATAATCGACACTTACATTTTTCAAAACAATAGTTCTACGGTTTTAAATATTCGCACAATTTCTTCAAATATAATTGATAGTAGCGGGCGTAACTAGGTGGGTGGAAATCCTTTATCGCTGGAGTTGAAAGAATAAGAACTTTTCTATTCTTACATGGTGATATATTTTGTTCTTTTTTTATTCCTTTCAAATTTTTATTCCTTTAACTTCATCTTAAATGATACTCGGGTTGGGGAACATATTATGTGTGGGGGTAATGAATTCAAGAACTTGGATGCTATAATTAGGAAGGAATTAGGTGCTGGTTGGCACGGCCTTGGGGTATGTGAAGAACGTTTAGGCTTTCCTGGGTTCTTCTGATGGAAACTGTAGTCCTGAGGGTGAATAACTTGTAGAGGTAGTCAGGCATATGAGTACGAAAGAGTGAGAACAGAAAAGACCCCAGGAAGTAGTTTCTTCGAGAGCAAAGAAACAACATTAGTCTTAGGAGTTAATTGGCAGGTATCACTTTTTTACATGTTCCGCGAACGTATGGAAATCTTTGGCTATTAATTCAGATTTTAGATATTTTCCTAATGGGACCACTATTTATACCTATAGTACTTTGTTTTCATTCATTAAAACAAAGTACTATAAGTAAAAAGTACTTCAAGACAATGGAGTACTACTAAGACAGAGTAGGACATTTTTGAGATGAAGGAAAATATTAACAGGGGTTAAATGCACATACATTTCCTGAAGCTTTTAAGTTGATAGCTCATGTTTTCAACGAGCAACTGTAAGGGAAAAAGATTGGTCGAGCATGAGCGATGCATCCTTTTAAAGGGCCGCTCGAGATCGAATTGACGATGTCCTCCCGCGACCCTAAATTCTTTGACCTCGATCGGCACGGTCAGACAGCGGTCCAGCCACTATGACCGATCTATCGCGTGCGTTATCGACCTCTCGAGTCAACGAGATCTGAATGGGGAAAGCGCGCATTTCGATGAACTTTGAAAGTCTGATGGCTGAGGGGTTAATGTTACGAGGATAGAGGGTACGCTCGGACGTGAATCGAAAACTTTTATCTCATCCCGTTGATATTGAAGCTAGTAAGCGTATGTATCACCTACGGAGCAGGTTTTGTGACTGCCCTGAAGGGTGATAATCAGTATGGCTGGCCACCAATTATTTTATTGAAGTAATTTGAACGAAAAATTACGCTTCGAAGCAATTACTCCGATGATTCATGCGGAATCGAAATCGTTCTGACGATGTTGCATCGGCATTGGCAAGTTGACTCTTGGTAGCTCACCATCATAAAAATTATGCGAAATCATAAATTCTGGTTTAAGTGAGGACAGTATAAGATCAGAAAGTCAGTAGCTCGGGTTGGTGTAGTGGCAAGAGCTTCCCTCCGTGTAGGCACAGGTTCAAATCCCAGCGGTGGCAAAGATATTTTCAGAGACTTCCTGATCCCTAATTGAGTGCCTTGAGGAGATCACTTCAAGTACAGCATACCGTCCGTCGGATGGGACGTTAATCCGTGGTCCCCTTGACTCCTTTCGTTGAGAGCAGGCTAATGCCGACGCCGACTCTTTCTCCATCCTTCTATCCCTACCCTTCGCTGTGGCGCAAATGACCTCAGCTGTCCATCGGCTCCTTCAAATACCATACCTAAGGGGGACTCCATAGCTAGGAGGCCCAATTGCATTCCATATCAGCCTTGGTGGCGGTGGGGTAAAGTACCCGCCTGCCAAGCAGGAGGTCGCGGGTTCGAGTTCCGCCTGGATAAGTTACCCCTATCCATTGCATGGTTGTTTATGTTAAAAACTGTTAACATGTTTATAACCCTGCTGTAAAAGGCCGTGTAAAGCTGTTCTCGGTGGTATGGAAAAAAACAAGTAGATATAAAATTTAGTTGCTACTTCGGTCGCATTTTAATCAGTTTCCAAAAATGTCCGCGGCGCGGTGCTGAGTGCAATTTGATCCACTTTTTTCCAATATTTTACAGTATAATGTTTGTAATTGCGAGTAATAGCATTGGTCTTTTATGAATTTGATAGATCACATCATCATGTATATTAATTTCGGTTAACACCCTTAATTTTATACCAAATTTCCCCGTGAAACTCGGATAAATTTCTCCCTCAGCGGCGCGAGTGGCGACTTCTGTAAACCCATTTAAATGCACGGTGCGATGACAACATATTTTGAGGCCGACTTGAGGTTCCTCTTTTGTAATATTGGTGACCATACCAAACCAGTTACGCACGGTGTCATGCAGGATCACTTCTGTTTTCATCCAAACAATTGAAGTCTTATTAATCGCAATTCATTTAACTTGGATTTAACGCTCACGCGGTCGAACGATAATCAGCACACATGAATGAAATTTAGGGACCTCGGAACGATGTGAAATGATGGAAAAAAAAGTTCTCGTCACGATGCCCGTTACTTATTTCCCAGATCAAAAGAGCCTTTTTTGAAGTTCGCTTGCGCGCACGACGCGTCGTCTGAATTTCGGCGAGTTGTATTCCGAGTTCCGAATTAAATTTCGCCCGAAAGGACGGCCAATTAGCATGTTTGAATGGAATGCGTTGAACCCCACGGAACTCCTTCTTAATCGAGGCGGTCGGAGGAAATTTTCACGTTAATTGCACGTCTGCTACAGACGAAGACGAATCCTTTCCAATCCGCAAACCTTTCCCTTCAGCTGTGCCTCTTCAACGCCCGTACGGCAATGGCACGACCAGGCGACACGACATTTCAATACACTGTTTTTCTCCGCTCTTTCGGAGAACAATGAAACTTGTATTTAACGTGACTGTATAGAATAGGAGTGCTCATAGGAGACCTCACTAGGATTTACCGTAGAACTGCTTAAGTGGAGCGATTTCCTATTTGTGCTTCACTCACTCACTCTCTCAGTAATTCAACTCAAAAGTTAATTTGGATAGGTGAGGGTAAAGGCCAGCCCACACTAAGCCAAAGACTTGTGAATATTTATTTTATTACTAATAAAATGGTACTCACGATACAGCTTGATACAGCTCATAAAATGGTGCAGCTTGTCCCCCTCGGTGGCGGTGGGGTAAAGTCCTCACCTGCCAAACCGTAGGTCGTGGGTTCGAATCCCGACTGGGTAGGTGATGCTTATCCATGGCATGAATGTTTGTGTTGGACTTTGTTATTGTTGGAAACCTTCGTTGTAAAAAGTCGTTATGTGCTGTTTTCGGGGAAGTTGAATAAATAAAATATTTAAAAAAATAAATTAAGACTGCCAATTTGAAGGAAACTTATCATTTAAAACAAATTAAATTCTTCAAGACCTATTCACCAACACACTGAATATTAAATATAGAGGTCAAGGGAAAGGAAAAACCTCTATTATTACTAAGAGGAAAAACGCATGTCTCGTAGGGTTATTTTTGCCTCAATGGTCTAATCTCCTTTAACATTCCGTCAATACGACACCAGCAGTTCTGTATCAGGATTGAAGCGCGGAGACTTCCATCTCAAAGCCAGTGCGCGCGGCCTTTGAGAATATAAAATTACGGCCGTCCTTTTAATCAAGACCATTAATTGAATGGTCTTCTCAACCTCCTCCCGAGTGCGTGGTTATCTCGAGTTTTCGCCGGATAAGGTCGTTAGCACCGTTCGGAGGGAAAGTTATAATACGAGAAGGGAGAGAGAGGGAGAAAGGCGATGAAAAACATGAAAATCGCCTCAAAAGAGGCGAGCGATTTGAATTTTCAAATTTCTTTGGCATTCGAAAAACTCGGTCGCTTTGGTTTGAAGTGGAGGAGTTAGTTCACGCACGCGTGTAAAATATTGTCGTGTCCCGCTCGTAAATCTCAGGGATAATCGCATAAAGCTGACGCATATTTTATGTGTCAAAATGGGCATCAGATGTAAAATGGATGCCCATAATGCTAAGGAAATTTCCATTTTTAAGCGCGCGTGACTAATTTAAATGTGAAAAGTCCTCACCGATCTCCTGCCGGATGGCTTTGTATTCTTTGACCTCATTTTTGTGTTGTTTTGGTCTCAGTGTGATTCAAATATGATTCCTTGTACAATAACGTAGCTATTTTTAAACATGTATGATTCAGTTTTACCTGTTCGAAAAACCTTTCAACTTTCAAACTCTCACGATTTTGAAGATTTGAGGGAAAATGGAATCGCTACCATTTTCTTGTCAAATATGGATTTGTATATTTTTGGCGCCATAGACGTGTAGGTATGGTGGGATAAAAATAGGTAAACTTTCCGATTCATTCGATCACTGTTTGCATCTGAATAATATAATATTTCGGGATTTTTTTATTCTGACAACTTCATTACTTGAAGATCCGTAGCTCAAAATATTTTATATTTTGGGTAGCTCTTTACAAGTTACACTTGCTGAATAATAACTGCTTGAAGTTATAAAATTATCACGAAAAAAGAGTATTTTAGAAAAACCTCTTGATTTAGGTATTACCTACTAAAGCATTTATATCAATTTGGTTTGATTGATAAGACATTTATCGGTAACTACTCGCTAAACTACTCGCCCTTGTAAGGAGTGACATGTATGGTTAATATTTCAAACTACCCGGATTCTCTGGATAAAATTCTGTTGATGTTCGTATTCAGCCAAGTGTGAAGAGTAATATTGCCCTGTTTTTACTTGGTTGATGGAGTGATCCGTTAATCCAGCATCCAAGGTTAGCTTAAACCTGTGCCGACCTGTGCCGACCTGTGTCATTAACAATTTGCAGTTTATTTCGTACACATTTTTCTAGACTTGTGTATGACTTTCCAGCTATAATAATTATCGCTGAGAATTAACCCTTTCGTCCGGCTGTGTAATTTTTGGAACATAATACAATTTGCTTTGAACATGCAAATAGTTCTTTTAAGAAACCTGATTTTTATTTAATTAGAAATGCAAGCATGGTACCTTCGTTAAGTCACCTAAAACTGTTACCATCAAAGCTTCTTCGGGGAAATTTAAATTGGCATTGTTAAAATATCCATTTTAACCTTTTTTATTTCTCATTTTAGACGTTTCCACGCTTAGTTTATGAAACACTGGTACACTGTCGTTCCCCTGTGACTTTGAGATCTCCCAAATGAATTGGGTACCCTTCTTCAATCGGTCCTATTGCACTTACATTCATGTATTTTCCCGAATCGTTACTCGGTATTCTAGTAGGATTTCACTTTGTTCACTCCTTTTTTCCAATTTGTTCCCTTATTTTTCGATACATTAGTCCAGTTTTAATTGCGTTATTTTATCGTGGTCGTATAGTCCGACTCAACTCACTACGTAAGTAAAGCACGATACCTTGGCCTGCTAGAAATTGTTACACAGATGTTAAACGAATGAGGTTGGGAGCCTCCTAGAGACTCGGACGCTGCGCGCTAGGCTTAGATTGCAAATTGAGCAATTGAGAATAGATATCTTTGAGAGTGACACAGAGAAGATCATATCAGAACCCTGCTATATATCCACATCTGACAGAAACGATAAATTAATGAAAATATTTTGCCTAATGGGAATTCGGGAATTCATTTTTTGATAAAGGATAAATAAATGGGCGTAGTTTCGCTAGAGCATTTCCTTTTTATAGGTATACGGCTGGTGTCCTAACACCCACTGCCACACGCTTTTTTGAGGGGCTTGAGGGGCAGTTCGTAGATATAGAAGACTTCATTTTTTTCCGAAGTACATTTCCCTCTGTGTTCTCACAATTTTTTAAACCTTTTCTTTCAGATTTGAACGAAACGATTCCGAGTCCTATCTCGAATCAAATGAAACATCTCGATGACGTAAAAAAATCTCAGTTCTTTCTTTTTGTTCGATATGGGGGAGAGTATAGAATGCGAGACGTCCAGACGAGATGTTTAAAAATGAATGGGACAGAGGCGGGACGGCGACAGGCAGCGCACTAGTACGCATTGGACGTAGGTTGACAACTAAGTGGGACCCCAATCCTCGTGGCGAAATAAAACGAAAAAAAAGAGAAGTCCTCTTTTTTTTCTTTTCGGCCGAGTCTCCCGCACTCTAATTATCTCTCCCTTCACTTCCTCTCCACTTTCTCTTCCATTTCCTCCATCCCAGCCCTTTCCTTCTCGTTTCACTTCCTTCCTGTTATCATCTCTCTCTCTCTCTCTGCACTATCCCCATGGCGATCGAAATGTGTCATTTCGCATTTCGTCCTTTGTTACTGTCATAGATTCGATTTTTTTAGTCTAGCGAGATAATTAAGGGAGCAGTAAACCCATTTCAGCCCATAAAACTGTCTTCTTACGATTGTGAAGTGTTTAGGCTCGTTGCTCCTATGGTCATCTTTCAATCCAGTGAAATATTTTGGTGATGTAAGATCTATAAACTCGTTTAAACTTGTTTCTTCAAAATGACCGAAACCGAAATGGCCATTAGGTGCAGTAGGTTGTAACGAGCCCAGAATATAATAATTTTCAATTTCTACGAGTGACCTTCAGAGAAACGATGAATCTTAAGGGCAAGGATATTTTTTGATAAAGAAAAGTGAAAGTAATCTCTGCCATTTCCTCTTTAATTTTACGATACTTTCATGTTATTTTAGTGTCTATATTGCATTTCCATTTCGCACCCCTCTCTTTCCGGTCGGTTTGTTTTTATCGGTATCAAAAATGAACTAATAAGTTGATTAAGTTATATCAAGCTTCAGCAACATATTAATGATAATAACATGTTAATGATAGTTCGACCGCAAAGAGGGGTGCGGATTTTCTTCAAGAGTCTCATATGCTGAGTATGGTAGAATATAGCCCATATCGCTGCGGTGGGCTGTAATTGGCTAAAAAGGGTTCAATATCTTCGCGAAAACTTATACTTTAATCGTCATCATGATTTCCCATTTCGTTACTCAGCCTTGGCAATGGTGCAGTTTAATTTTCAAATTGTTAATTTGAGTGATGAATTAGAGGTAAAACAGACTTATTTTTAACGCTTTTCTGCACTTTTACGATTCACATACACGCGGTTTCGATGGCAAAGATATCTTGAAATAGTAGCAAATCTTTTATCTTCAAATGAATTGTTCATTTATAAATTTAAAGCTGCATTATTTGAAATGCGTATAGATGTTCCAAGATGTTTTCCCGCTGTTATAGATAAAACTCGAACTACTTATTAGTATATTTTGTATGGTAAACTTATGTGTACGAATGGAGTGATGAAAAAATGTATTCGTACAAAAAAATAGAGGACCAATCGCTTCATTTACTTTTCGTAGGTACTTCTCTCAAAGTGTTGTGCCTCTTGAAGAGAGACTTATTTGCTGATTTTGAACTTATAGGGTTATAATTAAGTTCGGTTTTATAACAGCTGGGGCTAACTGATACGTGGTTGTTTTTAATGCTAACTGGAGAATGGTTCAAAATTAAAAGAAACCAAATTGTTGTTGAAAGTAACGGTGAATTTCTAACGATAACTTGATGCGAGGTGGGTTCATTCTCACTTATCCTAGTAACATGTTGGTGGAAACGGTTAGTGAGTGCTATCAAGTATTCATTTTCAAGATTTATCGGTAGGCTTCCGCAAGGTCGAGCGGTATGTTTCAGCTGCTAATGTCCTTTTTATTTTCACCGTTCGCTGATTTCTTATCGCGGCTGATAAGATGTCGTGCCGATATTTGTTCTCTCCGCCTGAATGATCAAAGGAAACACCGGGAGCTACATTGCAGAGGAAAAAGCGGAGTTTCAGCAGTCAAAAAAGTCAATCATCGTTTTAAAATGGGGATCGGGTTGGTGTGGTGGATAGAGTGCTTGCTTACCACCCAGCGGACTCGGGTTCAAGTCCCGGTGGAGGTAAAGATTTTTCAGAGACTGTCCGACCCCTGCTTGAATGTTGTGTGGAGAATATTTCAAGCGCAACACTCCGTCCGTCGGATGGGACGTTAAGCCGTGGTCCCCTTGGCGCCTTTCGTCAAGAGCAGGCTAATGCCGACGCCGGGTTTCTCTCCACCCTTCCTTCCATACCCTTCCCCCATGGCGCAAATGACCTCAGCTGTCGGTCGCCTCCTCCAAATACCATACCATACGTTTTAAAAATATTGTCATTCGGTGATTCAGTCCAAAGGTTTTTTTCATAAAGATAGAGCTCACCCGAAGTTAAACCACTGGCGTGTGAGTATTAAACATTCTGGTTTAGGGGTGTGAGTTCCTTTCCCTTGGAAAACTTTGCATGTAGGACTTTTGTTTTTTGATTGTACGGAGGCTTTAGCCGAGGTTTGAACCCGGGACCTGGGAATAAAAGTTGCCATTGTAAAATTATAAGGCTTTTATAGAAAGTTGTGCAAACTCACTAACGGAGGGTTTCCATTTGAATCAATGAAACTGAATTATTTTCTGAATATAATTTTTAAGGGCTACAATTATTTCAATTGGTTTATGTAAAGATGATTTTATTTTTATAAATATTACATCATAGTACTCAGTCCTACCTTTTAATCATTTGAAATGTAATTTTTGAACAAACAGTGGGCTCGTTTTTTTATGCATATGTGTAGTATATAACATATGCGATTGACGTTAATGGCATAACAGGCTGTGAAAATTATAAGAATACCGATGTTTTATAACGTTAACGATACTTTGCCATACTTAGGTATACGATTATGATTCAGTCTCAATTTAGAAATGTCTTCATGAATGTATTTTCATCGCATGATTGATGGCTACTAATGATCAACCTCGTAACAGGTCTTTAAAGGTGAATCTATCATCAGATGTCGCCTTCCTCACCTGCCGTCATCTCACTCACGTTTTTTCCTTATTTTGAAGCCATTTGGATGGCACATTCTAATGTGCTCCTATCTCGATGCATCGTATTATATGTTATCATACCTTTGAACCCTTGAATTCTCAATGCTTTGTGCTCATTTTAATTATGTTACAATCAGATGGAGCATGCAACATAACGACTACTCAGTTTTTTGTCTTAATGAATACTAGTTACTTCGGATTCTTTCGTTAACCCCAATGGATACCATGCAATACCTTAATGTTCTACATGGGAAGCGGGATGATATTGGCATTCGAGATATTTCGGGGGCCATAAAAGATCTCTTTGAATAGGAATATCGATTCCCATATCAATTACATGCAAAATTTCGTTTTCAGAAGTTGAAAACCACAAGTATTTATATTTTATATTTTGGGTGCATTGAAAATTTTTTCTATGCAACTTATTTTAATTTAGCTCCATATTTTTACGTTTTTTTACGCTGAGCGTTTAAAGATGAATGTACCTATGCAAGGCATTTGCGGATCAGATTGATATTAATTTACATCTTATCCAGAAGGAGCATGCCCTTTTTACATTCAATTCTCAATTTATTTTATACCAATTATTTGATCCTGTTGCTGTTAAGGCTGCTCGTTACCCAAGATTATTTACGCAATGCGATTGATATAATTTGAAGTGTGGCATGATTTTAAGTTGTGCAATGCCTTTTTTTACTGTTTATAACTGAGAGGAGGAGCTTCAAGGACGTCGGAAGTACTAACATGCGTTGTTGTAAAATAAAACCAACTGCATAGAGTAATATTCAATGCGGAATTGAAGGATTATCATAAGAAACGCTTTGCATGAAGTTTTTAAGGAGGACTTTCTCTAGGCTATATTACTATGACATCTAGGAGCTCCAATTAAAATAGACACGGAAGACGAAGAAGAATGCGCCGACAAATCCTCCCTACCCCCCGGGAGCGAAATGCGAAGTGACATGTTGCCGTTGCAACTCCCTCAGAGAGGCTTTAATGAGTGCGCTTCTCGACGCTCTCTTGTTTTTTTATTGCGGCGCGAAGTAAAGGGTAAGATTGGACCATTTTAGCTAACACAAGATGGAGACTGAGCGTGGTCGTTAGTGTGTTTTCCCTTCAAATGTGTTCTTTCATTGTTTTCTCACTTTTATGGGATTGATGAAGGCAAATTTGATTCCGTTTGCTTTCAACACACGCGCACGGTGACGCTACTAGTAGTGCGATTTTCGGTCTTCATTTTTTTGTTGTCGCTGTGTCTTATCCGGCTCTTCAAGTCTCCCACTCAGGTGAAAAGATTTTTTTCGAATCTCCTGTGCACTATAATACTGGCTCTGTGCGTCGCATTTCATAGCATACTCGAATGATGTAGCATAATTTTTTAAATCAATAGAGCGTTAATTATGTATGATTTAACACTTTCGCAGTGAATGGCATGAATAAAATTTTACCGGGTTTCTGCGTGGCTAAAAAATGCAATTAGATGTTCTTTAGAAATTTTATTCATCGTAATATATTATGTTTGAGCAGCTTATGGTATGGGATCGTCTTACTTTTTCTTTCTTTTTAATTGCTATGTTTTCCCCTATCATATCTGTGCACTTAAAGGGGCTTATATTTACTAAATGGCGTATTAAATGAAATTACAATTGACCATTAGCGATAGTATTTTTCTCGTCATCACAGTCCGTGTCCCGTCTTTTTTTAGCATTTAAAATATTCACTCATCAATAAAGAATGTTGTCCTCACGTTATCCTTTCTTGCTTGTTTTTTTCTGGTTGAATTTGAATATACTTGGAATATACTTATATGTATAGTTGGAAAAATCACTTGAATTTAGGGTTTTCTGAAACGGTATATAGCAATTGAAATCTTCATGGATTTCTTCCTTTACCGAGATGCCAAAATGCATTACATTTTGGAGTATTATTCATGGGGATTGCTTGTGAAATCAAATATTCCAAATATAATGTTGTTTTATCATGCTCTGGAAAAAGAAAGAGTATAAAGTATCTGTACCTTTGCCGATATAAGGCTAAGAAACTTCTCATGCGTCGGATATTTGCCTATAGTTTTGGAAAGTTTAGATCGTATTTCTTCGAAGTAGTTGCATATTTTTATGTGATATTGCTTATAGAACTAGCACGATTGCATTTGATAGGACATTCATCGAACGTAAATATACTCTTAGTGCGAGAATTTTGCCTTAGATAATTTCTGACCAAAATAAATATACATTTTGGTGGCAGAGACCGTAGAATTGATATTTTGATTACAAAGAATGCCATTGATGCCAGTATCATAGATAGAAATGGCTTAATCCATATAAACGTTCAGAACATGTTCTGACTCCTTACCTTGGTCTGGTGTCTGATTGATCGTTTGGTTTTACATGAGATTATATGGTTGAACTCTTATTCGAAATCGGATCGACATGAGAAATAGAAATTTCCGTACCTGCCGTACATTAAAGCCTTCTTGCAAAGTACTAGCACAAAAATCGATTATCTTATCATGCAAAAACAGCCCTGACAAATCGAACTCCTCTTTTTAAAAGCTATCATGGTTGGTTTTTAAACCAAGTGAAACCGAAGGAGCTGACCATTCCAGTTTACTTTGATTCGCAGCAACGTCATTTAGTTTCCTTAATTGTTCTACCCTACTGCTGTGATGCTTTTCCTCTTTATCGTTTTGGGTATCATCAGACAGGCGAGGGAGCGATCAAAATATGTAATGAGTCGGGATGTGCGGAAACAGCTCCCTCCTCTCTCGTGATATTTCTTTTTCTCTCAGTGCCTGCCTCACTCCCGTCATCTCCCATCGCAAGCGCTTGCTGCTCGTTTGACTCAAAACTGTCACCGAGGCTGTCACGAACGTTCGCTTGACATGGCCGATGACTTAACCGCTGAGAATCTCTCGACGACGAAACGCAATATTCAGGGTGAAGAAAAATTGTGTCAAGAAATTTTAACCCTAGATAGTTGATGCCAGGAGAAAAAATAATCGCAAATGATGTTTAGGCCGAAAACTTATACATGATTTGCGTGGAGGGTTTAATTTCGATTGTAAATTTATTTACCAATTTTTACATTAAAGTTGCGTCAGGCAGCGCCAGCTAACAGGATACGTTTCCACTTTAAACTCAAAACGTTTTTAAAAATAATGCTTAAGCTTCAGAAACTTAGAGCCAAGCGCTACGATTGGCCGTGAGTTTGTCTTGTTGCTGGATCATTCTTCAGCTCATTCTATACAGAGAAAAATGTTTAGGTGGTACGCCTAAACGTTCGGCCCTCACGACCAAATACTTTAATCGGTATGGGGCTGACTGAACTTTTCAGTGAATTCGACAGAAAAGTCCAGTCACACCAGTTTAGATGCTCCCTCTAAAGTGTTTCCTGCGGGTGACAAACTGATGCAGTTGTTGCATAGGAACAATTTAAATAATATGACTAAATGAAACTTCATCATAATGTCTGAATTGGGTCAGTGCTATTAGTCAAACACGACCAGATCCATAATCTCAACTACCTTCTGTGATGGAGTTTGGGTGAAACCAATGATATTGATAGAGGGTCATAGTCACCTTGATAATAAAAGAATAGGCGCTGTCTTTGCAGAATTTGATTAATGTGACTAAATTGTTTAATTAGCCTGTTTGAAATTTTTTAATTAAATTGGTCAAATGCTTTACTAATTTGTCTTTTTTTAACCCCCTTGCGGCTGGTGTAAAAGTTAACGTAAAAGCTGGTATCGTGATTAATTTATCTCCTCATATATAAGGTAGGCAATAACTGGACATTTTTTCTCATGAAGTTGATTTATTAAACATCTTTAGTACATACAACAATATTCTGTCCATTCACAAGTATTCGTGGAAACAGACAGCTTATCATTTTACATTCAAAGCATGAAACATTCTCAGTTAAATCAACAAAATAGCATGACAGATGATAATTCCATGATATTGTGGTAAGTTGAGAATAAAAAAGGAGACTTCATTAGAAGTATTGACTATAGTTTAATTTTACAATTCCAAAATTCGGAGATCCTAACTCATTGGCACCCACCACAATACAAGAATTGTCTTTAAAGATGTATTCAACGGTGTTCGGCGAGATGTTGTGGAACATAATGATACAATGGTAAATGAAGAGCAAACTTAGTGCATGTCCACAGTAATTTTATTTGGTACGACGCGTTTCAGCGACCTTACTTCGCTATCATCAGGTACAAAAATTTTGTACCTGATGATAGCGAAGTAAGGTCGCTGAAACGCGTCGTACCAAATAAAATTACTGTGGACATGCACTAAGTTTGCTCTTCATTTACCAATGTCTTTAAATTTGATACCGTTTAAAATGACATTTGTGGATGCTCTACACAAACCTTGGAAAAAATTTGGCATCTTACTCTTAACTATAGGAAAACAATGCATTTTATCTACTTGAATGACATTGCAGTTTGAACTGAAAGTTATCCTTTTATGAAATCCTTTTTGAGAGAGAAAGCTGTAGGCTAAACTAAACCGAGTTTTAATGCAAATAGACATTGGAGTGTCAATACGACTAGAAATAACAGTAGCAATTCGTTGTAACATTCTATGCCTTCTTTCAAAGCGAATACACCACATATGAATTAGTGGTCCGCAGTTAGAACACAGCAGTAATGAAGCATAAAGCGAAACTTGGGTTTAAAGGAATTACCAAATAACTTAATATATGTATAGAGAATGATGTTGAACAATAAGATAATGAAACTGATCGATTAACTCAACTTGAATTGATGTACAACACAGGATTTCAACAATATCACGCAACATTAAGAAAAGTCTCCTAGATGGGTCGTCAGGCACTAAATTTCCTATCATAGGGGCAAGACATAAAACGAAATTGAGTATTTCACTGGCTGATATTCTAATAGACCCACTACATAGTTCTTCTTCAGCAATAGGGACAGGTTTATTAGAAACCGTATTTCCATATTTAAAAATAATAATTCTAAAGCTAAGCTGATCTAAGGTGCAATATTTCTTGGAAATTATGTCTGGCAAAATATCGATCAGTTTATAAGGTCATATTTGGCTACAAACTATGACTAACATGACTAACTAAAACTATGACTATGACGACTACTAAGATATCATGCATCAAGTCGAGGCTTCCCTCGTCTAGTACGTTGAACCCTTCTACCTTATTCCATACACATTTTTCCATCATTCCAGTAAGAGAACAGTTACGCACTTCAACATCAGCATTGCAGGATTCAACAGTTCTCAATAGTTCCTTTTTTATCAGTGCATGAGCAGGACTCAGATTTAGTAAGTTTACAAATTTGAAAGATAGCAGTAGCATTAAAGCTTTCTTTAAATCCAAGAATACAATTAAAACGAAGATTGTCACCAATAATTGATCACAATGCGAAATACACTTGAACATTTCCATGCCCTGTCACAACAAAAATACCTTGATAACTAAGGAAATTTAACCCTTCAATAAACTTACCAGAAATAATATGGTTGCTTGAAGAATCAAAAGAAGGATTATCGCGCATTTAGCCATCAGAATGGAAAAGCATAGTCAGAACTCTAAACTAGACATAAATTCAGAGGGGAGACATGGACAACACAGATAAACTGCTCCTAGTTTGTATAGTCCACTATGAGAGCCTAAAACATTGCCAATTTCAAGATCACCAAGAAATAAAAATACGACGATTACCAAACATAACTAATTAGGACTATCAGTCTATCCTTGGCTTCTTGTTCAAAGGAGGCTCGTCTCGCTCAGAGTCGATGTTAGCACGGAACACCTTGCAAAATTTTAGAAACTGGCCTGGCGTCAGTAATCTTTGTAGAGTATCTCATCTAGTAGCTGAAAGGCCACTTAGTCGATTTCTGCTCCTTCAAAGAAGTACAATGGTTAAAACTTGATAATTAAATTTAAATCAAATTAAAATTAAATTTAAACCAAAAATTAGGTGTTTAATTTCAGTTTCTGCAAAAGAAATACAAAAAAGAGGAGAAAAATACGCCTGCAGGAAGGATGGAACGTGGGCCCCCCGCGTTGTAACAACGGTCTCTAACAACTAGTCTAAATCGGTTACCATAATAAATATTTACAAAAACGCCGCAATGTATTATTATTGTAAATAATCAATTTTTGTTTTGAAATGTGAATAAAATGTGACTACAGTTTCCCTTTGTAAGTTTAAGAGGAATACTTTATGCACACAATTACATTACGTAGTTATTTATCAATATCAAACATAGATGCGCAAGAAAACTTAATTTGCAGGCTTTTTTCTATCAATATGGGTTGACGGTAACCATTGACTAAATTATGAAAAATCAAAAAGTTCGATGAAATCTATCAAAAGCGTTTGATAAAATAAATCAAGTGCTTAATAATTCACTCCAAAATATAAGTATATTTAACAAAAATACTCCCTATCACACCAGTTTGTTCGTTTCAATCAAATCTTATTTTCCGTGTACGCTGTGCAATCTTACGTAAGTAGAAACACACCACAAGAAACGTCGTGATTTAAAGAGATAATGTTACACTAACCTTTGAAAAGTGCGATGAGGTGAGGAAACCCCCATTTCTTCAGAATGTCTTCAACTTCTGAGTCCATTACTCGAGGAAGACCGCCGGCTGCGAGAAACGAAGTTGAATTGAACGAGACTGAGGTTGAAAGTGCGCACCACACGCGCCCTGCTCTTACGCATTAACTGGCGGAGCTTCGGTAACTATGTACGTAGAGGTTTAAGCATACCGACAGAAGAGGAGTAGTGATGACTTCTGAACAGGGTTGACTAGACGTGTTCCATGTTATTTGTTGGAGATACTCTGGGCGATGTGACTAGACTAAGCTAGAAGGGCAGCGCAAAGCGTTTAGACAATCTACCAAAACACCTCGGATTCCGTGGTAGAGTGTCCAATAATTACCATAGAGGGGGCGGACTGGACAGCATTTAGTTGTAACACCCAAAGTTGTTTTCTCCGTGTAGAACTCTTTATTTCAGGACTATCAGAAAGTCTCCATATCAACGCTTGAATTCTACACAGTTACTCGAAAATAGTTCTGTATAATTATTCGAATTCGAGTTAAATCAACTAACTGCCAAAAATATAACTAAAAAATATATACATCATTTGTGATACTAGAGAAAGAAGATATGTAGTACCCAAAGTAAATAGCAAAGCAGTAGAATGGCCGAGGAAATTCCTACATGCTCCCAAAGCCATTAAATATACATGTAGTATGTATGAAGGGGATGTGGTACGGATAAATGTTTTGCTATGTATATATTGTTTAAAGACATCATCACTGAGACAATGCAAGTGTTATCCTATATTCCTTTAATATTTGTATTCTATTGCTGTATATTTATTACAACAGCGAGCCTGAGCAGTATAAATTGAATATATTTTTAAAAAAAGTTCTGAGTTTAAAGAGGAAACGTATCCTGCAGCAGGCATTGCCTGACGCAGCTATACTGTAAGAATCGGTAAATAAATTTATAAATGAAGTTAAATTCTCTACGCAAATCGTATATTTTTATCACGATTTTGATATATGTTAGATTACTCTGCTAGCAAATCTTTCATTTTCAGGGAAATGAAACTTGTGGTTTCTCTCATTCGGTTCACGTGCGTGATTCGTTCATTTGAACGGCTCTATCGTGACGACACATATCTCCCCCGATTTCTCCCCCTGTCCCCGCGGCATCCACGTGCCAAAGCGTTCAACACCCTCCCCCCCCCGCCTTATCCCTCGGTCCAATGCGTTCCAAATCTCTCCACGCTCCTCGTGACGTACTGCTTGTGAGTCCCTATCGTCGGTGCAAAGCATCCGTCCACACTCGTCGCCCAGGAATTCCCTTTCCCTGTATCATGCCCGATTTAAAAGGATTCCAAAGAACCGTCGCGACGCGACGGTCGTAGAGGTCAATCGATCCTCGAATTTTCCCAATCGGTTTCCCCTTATTTACAAATTGTAGGCGAATCATATTGGGTTGAAATGAAAAGAGCTGGTAAAATTCATATCACCTGTCAAGGGCGGACCCTGGATTTTTTTCCGGGGGCGGGCAAAAAGGGTCTGACGAGTTACTGTTATCATGTAAAAACAATTAAAAATAACCTAAATTTACTATTGAATATAGATATAGATATTGAATATAGTTATCTATATTCAATAGTAAATTTAGGTTATTTTTAATTGTTTATACATGATAACAGTATTCTGCTGTTCGTAAAAAATCCTAGATGGCCGTCTGTGCTATTTCTTACGATGTTGATTTGAGCTTTCTGCGTTTTAATGTATGTATTAAGATGGCCCCGGACAAGTTCTCAGGCTAGGAAATTTGAATAGACATTTAAAACTTACCAAGCGTAATGTTCTGAAAATTTCATGGTTGTAGTTCAAAAGAAACAGGAGACACAGGAGGATTTAGGGGGGTGTAACCGGGGCACGTGCCCCCCTCCGAGATGCTTAAAAATGGGCAAAATTTTTAATACGGTTATAAAAAACGTTCGTTTTATTTTGTGTACAATGGAGCCTCAGGAGAAGAAAAATTGCTTAATGCGTGTCTCCCCTTCCACGTCCTGAAGTATTGCAGATTCTTTCTGAAACACCCTGCATTTGTGCAGCTAGTCAGAGGGAATCGATTAGATCCTATCGGCGTTTGTAGGAGGTGGGCCAATTCCTTCGGTTTGATTAAAGATTTATTTAAGAAAAACGTAGAGAGACATCCTGAAACACATTCACACTCAGATGGACTGGGTTAACGTTGACGATAACGGTCTGATGAAAACATTTTAGTTTTTATTCCTGGTTATTTTGCCAAGCTTTACGTTACAACGCTTAGCCAGCCTTTTTTTCACTTTTGTTTTGTTTGTTCTTCTACCCATCTGGCACCGTGCACCGTATAAGATATCCTTCCGTTTAAATTCTTCTGATCGATTATCTCTTCCAATGTTCCGTTCCCCGCCCACCATTATCCGCCCGGGGATTCGCAGGTTGGGAAAGGCAACTGGCAACAAGTGGGACTAAATTGCGATATTTTTTTCGGAAAAAGTGGCTCACTGCAGATGAAAAGCCAAATTCATTCGTATTGATTTGCTTATTTCTCCGTTTGTCATGAACAGATTCCCCCGGAGTTCTATGGTGAAATACTTGTGGAATTTTATTTTTATATCTTTGGCCGTAGCCCCTGCGTATCAAGATATTGTATATCTTGCTTAGGATGAAGTGAAACTATTCAAATTATCCGTGATAATTATTAATTTCTATGATTTTATTGAGTGTAACTCTCCGTCTACTCTTTGTTCTGCAAATTTATTTTGCGCCTCTGATGTTATAAAAAACGTATTTTTCCATTAATTTTCTTGAGTTAGCCCATCTATTTTTTATCATTTGACGTTTCTTACGAATTCACACTGTCTTATCGTATGGTCTGATGATTTTTATTGCACCATTGTGCCTGTACGCCATATTGATGATTCGCTCACAGTAGTCAATATAATTCCCAACCCCTTCGTTTTGCATCCATTCGTTCTTCGTTAATATATCTGTATAGTAACTCTTAAAGTCCGTCTCATTTATTTTTCATAAGAAAATACAAACTAGTTATTGCCATACGTTTGCACAAAATGCTGCGTTGCTAATAAACCTTTGCATTTTAAATATTAGTATTTTTTGAGGGTATTCTTTTGTATATCATCTAAAAGTGTTATATTGTAAGCATAATTTAGTGAAATCCGCATTAGCCTGTAGCTTTGTTTGTATGGATTTTACCAGGGAAGTACGCAAGTATATTAAGAGACATCATTTTCACGAGTAGGAGGATATCTTTATGATCTTTTCGAAATGCCTCCACCATTTTGCTAATTGTCATCCGCGTATCCATTGTTAACGGCAATTATTTCAACGAATCAATAAAGTGATAAATCATGAAATATCTGAGCTATATCTATAGGTTTTCACCCTATTTTCAGCAAATATATTAACTTTCATTTATATTTATCGAAATCATAATCACCGAGAACTGTTCAGCGAATGAAATCAATTTATTTTGGCGTAACTTGGTGGAACTATGAGATATACATGGTGAAACAAAAACACGTTACTGTTCCACAAACTATTATTTGCTGTTAACTAGTTTCGACGGCTATAGCGTCATTCTTAAGACAAACATATTGACGCTATAGCCGTTGAAACTGGTCGACAGAAAAAAAAAGTTTGTTGAACAGTACTGGGTTTTGCTTCACCATGAATAATTGTTCAGCTTGGAGGTGTTATGATGCTCCGGGAATTGCTGATATGCTTTAAAAGAGAAATTCCGCTTTATATGCAATACGTTGGTATTCTTGTTCCATTGATAAGATAAGCTTGGAATGTTTTTCATTGATAAACAGGAGAATCATTTGTAAATAAGGGTACAAAGCAGTCACGATTGTCTTCCATGTTTATGCCTAGAAATTTGGTGATAGGGAATTGTATATTCAGTGTATCTTATAGTTTATATGCATGGATGTAATCTGTATTTTTTATTTTCTTAGCTATACAGTATCTTTACACAAAATCGTTCATTCCATTTGGTTTTCACTTATCTTAATTATATAAGTGGAGGCTCTAGTTAGCCTATCTATGCGTATTAGCTTGCAAATCCTCTGACATATTTACGGTAGCAGGACAGCGTCATTTCTTATCGATCCCTTATCTAAAGCTAGATGACTTGGAAAATGAGGGAAATGGGAAACGTGTTTGTCCTATTTTTCTATGATACCGTTCGCCTGAGTCCATCGAAAGTGAAATTGAATGCGTTGGAATTGTAATGAGAGCATACATTATTGAGAAACGAACTTAATGTAATTTTCGCGAAATATCTACCCTTCTAATAGAAGTCCAATAAATGTCGTTAATAGAAGTTTGGATATATATGCTGAAGGTCTTGGAAATATTGTTTAAAAATTCACGAAATGTTATTGTTTTAATGGCCATACTTTTCTATGAGAAAAACATAGTTATCAACCAGAATTATTCATTATTTTGGCACTAAAACTGAAATTAGGAAGTTATGTTATTTTTTGAAGTATTCTTCCAGGGCAGGTTGACTTACCACAAGTATATTGCGGCATTCCATCTTCAATTCCCAAAAGGCATGTCCGTTTTATCCTGTCCATGATTTCAACTGTTTTCTTCCACTTCCGCCGCTATATATGCATTGCCAAAAATGCAATGAAAATATGCTGCCGTGTAACCATACCTTTTGTTTCAGTTATTTGCAAATTAATGCCATAATTGAAATCAAAATGCATAATTTGAATGCTGCCACTTAATTCTACTGATGAAAGTAGTTAAAATATGTTTGGTCCATAATTGACTAACATTTGGCCTAACAGTTGCTTTTAATGTCAGTTGGTGTCATAGGTGGAAAATATATTTGCATGAGCTATATTGACGAAAAAATATTTAAATATTAGGTTTCGTATAGTATAGACTGAAAAACCTTCATTCAGCAGTTTCTTCGTCACCCAATTGACTGACGCTCGTAAATGTTACGATATGAATCTGATCGTACTAATTTTGCAGTGGAGGTGAATGAAATGATGTTCCTCATAATTATAGGCATAACTAATATCCATACTTCATCCCTGCGTAGACTAGCAGGTAGCATTGGAATGAAGTTGTATCAGAAGAATCAGTTTTATTTTCGAATTCCTTCCGCATGCGCGGTACTCGAGTATCTCCTGTATTTACGTACGCTCACAGTTAGCCGGTACTGCGTCGCTTTGATCGTATTCAAGAGCCATGGTCGGCCCATTTTTTTCTTAGTTCGTCCTTGAGCGTATCGATGTTGTGGCTGTATTCCAAGCGATCGCGAGTGTGGAGAAAAAATCTCCGCCATGCAGCCGGAATAGACATCATCCCGAAGCACTCCAGCTAAGGATGCTTCAATGAGCCATACGGACAAAATCAACTGACATTGGACTTGGTAGCTGCTTGCTCATATCATCCTAGGGTATGTTATCTCATCTCTCAGTATCGCAAACAAATCGGTAATCAACTGTTATTAACTGAGGGATTTGATTAACATTTCGATAACTTTAACTAAGGCTCTAATTAATGTTTCCTTTCCAGATTATGACCTCCAATCATAAGTGTGAACTTCCACGATTTATCACTCATTTTTAGTGATTTATCTTTTTAAATGAATGTGGAAGGTTTTTAATATCTTATCGACAATTGTGCCTGATTTATCACGTTTCTTTAAAACCTATCGACTACCTATTTCTTACTCTGTAATTATGACAAGTGGTGTTTTTTTTCAGTTATTGCAATGAAGTTCATTTGGTAAATTCATATGCAGACGATGAAAAATAAAGAAAATACTCTACATTCACAGAATTATATATTTTCTTTTTCTTTGGATGACTTCTGGATTTGTTCTGAGGGCAAAAAAAGTTTGCTTGGAACTTTGAATAATTTTTTCGGAAAACTTCAATGATTGCTATTTTTTGTTATTTCTGGTACTTTTAATTTCTAAAACTATTTTTTCATTGGCACAGCATTTAATGGGATTTATGTGGACACTTAAGCTGTAAAACAGGTTTAATTTGAAGTAATCCCATTCCTTTAAACCATGAAAAGGCAGGAGAACTATTTTTTATGATTTTTTGAAATATCGAAAGAGCTTTTTTAATTGTACATTTTAAAAATAACGATATCATTAGTATAGTGGTGGTAAAAGTTTTTAATAATTATCAGCGTAATTAATCATATTATTTCATACTCCATATCTGCGTAATCATCTTGTTATAAAGGATATGGTGTATAAAACTATAGTTAAAATTATTTTAGATTACGCTTCTAATGTGTCGGACCCACACAAAAAAGGACAGAAAATGAACTTGGATAAAGTGCAATGAATAGCATTCTGATATGTGCTGGAACACATAAGAAGGAAAGACAACGGAAAAAGTTAGAAGTTGAAGACCATAGAAAGATCTAGTGAAGGAAATATGAAAGCCAAACTTTGCGGTAGAAAATGATCGCCAGCTTAGGATAGAGTGCCGATCGATAAGGACCAATATGGAGAAGTATTTGTACCGAAATAGAACAATAGTTGAGTGGAACGATCTGCCAGCTAAGCTTCTAAAACTCTTCCCGATAGAGCTTAAATATATTTAAGAATACGTTGAAGAAGGATTTTGTTACCATTGGACAGTGGGGTATTGTTGACGAGGGCAGAGATATATATATTTATCATATTATTTCGCATACCTATGTTGCCATCGGGCCAATTTTCCACTTAGAACATTTTCAAATAATCAATTTGAGTTATTTTTTCATTCTCTAGACAACAATTTTTAACGTTGATTAGTGTCTTGGAGTCTCTAGCTTCTTAGTGCTATCCTTCTTCCTGGGCTACTGGCGAAAAATGTGGGGATGTTTTAATAAAATGTAGCTACAAGGAAAAAAACAATATAAAGCTATTTTATTACATATCCATAAGCGCGTTTTTTAAATTGATTAGGTTGAACTAATTAATATTGACAAAATATTTTTACGTTTACTGAAATATAGATATTTTTATTTCAATGTTATAAAGTTGAGCAAAATTTTCTTAACAATAATTTTTTGACTTTTAGACACAATAGTTATATATTTTTTCACTTTTTCTAATGAAGCTACTATTTGAACAATCTGAATGTGTCCCTCTCAGGATGCTTTGTGAAACGGAGCTTCCAATTCCAAGGTGTGAGCATCATCGCTCTTTTCCCAGAAGCAGTCGTCCTCTCTCCTCAGCATCGTTTCCTGGTGCGGAGTAAGCTCCCAAAGCCGCCAAACTTGTCTTGGCTGCGAGCCCAAACTTGTTGAAGCACAGAAGTGAGGATTTACCCTTAAGGCGTGGATATGAAGGAAAGTAATCCCCGAGTCCGTGGATTTAAGAGAGGCTCATAAGGCACGTTGAAGGTTTTAATTAACTTTTCCAGGGTCATGCCGAGAAAGAGAGGCTATTTGAATTTCCAAAGTGGCCTGGAGTCATAACACACAGCTATTTGATTTATACCGGTTGATTATTGAGCGCTGCAAGGCCTGTACTTGGGAATATAAATATCGCCGTGCGAGAAAACACTTTAACGCTACAAAACTTTATCGCGCAGACCGTCTTTTTGCCTTTTTAATTCCGAGATTTCCTAGTTTTTTGGCTTGGTTCTACGGTTTGGGGGTTGGTAATGCAATAATTTGTACCCCACACGTTTTCATACTTTTTCAATGCACCCTTATAGGACATACAGCTTTTTCTCTTGAGTCCGTTATCATACCATGTTAAATCTTAAGTGCGGGAAGAAATATCGTTTTAATACACTTAATTCGTATCAATATAAACTTTTTGCTTATCTTAATCCAAGAAAAATAATAGTGTACTCTCGATAACGCGCAGATGAACTCGCTATCATATACACATTACACTTCAGATGCAATGGTTTGAAAAATGATGGCACAGAAAGTAATAAGAATCTCAGTATTCATTTAAACATGAACATTATTGTCATGTAATCCGTCAGCGTCGAAGTAATTATCACTTTGAAAATATAATTAGGGGACCGTTATATATACGAGTTATCACTTTCTAGGACATCAATCTGCATGTATACTTTTTTTTCTAACTCTGATTTAAAAAGCATTTTTTCTCTCTAGATATTTTAAATTTCACATTTAATGCGTCTTCATTATTTTATAAGGGAACTGCTTTTCGATATTTGCCATCAGAGACGACTTCTTTGCACAGTTTTCTTTGGATTGCAACTTTCGCCTCTTTTGGTAATCTTAACGTCGCGACGTGTTGTAATATTATTGTCTTTAAACAGGATTCGTGGGGTCAACAAATATCATCAATATATTACAAAATAGCCTAACCAGAAATGGCACCTTGGACGTAAGAGGATGAATATTAGGACCGAAGTTAAATGTATGAGAAATGAGCAAAGTGTAAAGCCAAGTACTAGCTAAGGAAAATCGTCTTAGAAGTTGTAGAAAACATTTCAAGAATTTTGCTGATAACATGTATACATTTCGGAGGGACTAAAATTTATGTCCATAACTCACCATTCATCCAAAACCAGCGCCGTTAAAAAAAATCACGGCAGCGCTCGACCTTTGAACCTCGAAGCTATGAGAGGGCCGCTGGGAGATTATTTATGGAGTCGATAGCCTTTATAGATCATCCGAAAAATATTTATCCGATAGAACGATCCACTTAAGAAAATTCTCATGAGAACCCTCATAAATTATATCGGCATTATTTTCGAGCGTCAAAACCACTCTCTCGTCTATCTTCTGCATGGGCAATAGGCCACGACTGCTTCACCCCATTGAGTGTGTGTTCGAGTTGAAAAAAAACCGATATCTATTGGGCAAGGTTGACGAATTATCTCATATGGCACTGAAAGTTTTTTCTTGAATGTTAGCTTCGGATTTGTTGAGCGAAGTTAAAAACCAACCACAAAGATCTGCCAGTCTCTCCCGTCCCCGAATTTAATTAGATATATAATTCATTTACAATGTCCGTAACTCCCACTTAGACAGTCCTGATATTTTTCCCTCTTAAATATTTTGGCAGTAGGTACGTTAGAGGAAAACGGATACAGTAGTAAGGACATCAGGAAGAGAATTGCAATAGCAAAGGAGGCGCTCATGAACAGGAAGGAGCTTCTGAGAGGATCGCTATGTAAGAGTTTAAAGAAAAGGTTAGTGAAGAGTTTGATCTGGAGTGTAGCGCTCTACGGTGCGGAAACGTGGACACTGAGGAAAGAAGACGAGAGAAGATTGGAGGCATTCGAGATGTGGGTATAGAGAAGAATGGAGAGGGTGAAATGGACGGAGAGGAATAGGAATGACGAAGTGCTGGATATGGTTGGCGAGGAGAGGCAGCTTTTAGATGAGATACGCAGGAGACAGAATGTATGGATGGAGCGAATCCTTAGCGGGAAGGGGATGTTGAAAATAGAGTTAGAGGGTAGAGTGTTAGGGAAACGAGGGAGGGGAAGGAAAAGAATAGGATTTTTAGATAGATTGAAAGGGAGTAGGCCTTACAGTGAATTAAAGAAGGTAGCGCAGGAAGGAAAGGGAGGCTCCCAGATCACTTCTTTAGTACTCCATGGAAACCTACCTTGATCGGTAGAATACTGTAATAATGAAAAAAAACATTAAGGCCGTTTTACTCGGGGCACGTACTTGCACAATCTGACGTGTGTACGAATACGCAGTCAAAATTGCGTCATGTAAAGCGGTGAATTGCTAGAACACATGCGAGAATGCGTGGACTTGAGATGGAAAAATAGCCCATTCTAATTTCATTCATGCATTCGTGCAATTCCACGCCATTTTAGAAATCAATGCAGTTCTAACCTGCGCAATTCCGTCCCCCGTGTCAAACGGACTTTAGAGTACCTTCACGCTACACCTGTTCGACCTCCCTTCTCCACATACTCAGGCTAACAATAATTAAGCACTCTCTATCCTGCCGACCTACCGTCCTAATGAATTCTCTCCCGACTTATAGTGTTCCCTTTTCTTTTTTTAAATATTTACTGACTTCACACCATCTGATTTAATGTAAAATGACTATAACTTGTTGTTTTTGGCCACTGTAATCGGTTTGTTTTTTTATTTTGTTTTTGTTTTGTTACTCTCTGATTTTTAATTATAGTTGGCTTTTTTCTTTAATTTTTATCGTTAGGAGTACCAATTGAAATGGCAATCTTGCTTTTAGCGTACCAAATTATTTAAAATGAAATAAAGATTCCATGTGCTTGTGTGATTTGGTATTTTCTTAGAGCTTAATTTTAATATGTGTATTCGTCGCTGGTTTTATACCAGTTCAATTTTATTGCCAAAAGTGGACGTTTTGAAGACGGAGTCCGCCTTCAAATACGACGGTTGTGGTCTAAAAATTGGCCTGGTGGAGAACCTGCCAAGAACTCTTTGTATTTAACTTTTTATTTAACAGATACTTTAAAAAAATTGGAAGCATTTAATGCATCAACAGAATCTGGTGGGATACACCAAACGTGCAACGTAGGAACACATTTTACAGATCCACTGTCATCTAACATAGAGAATAAGTCTTGATATTTATCATTGGATAACCTATAATTCTTACATAGAAAATATTTCTTACAACCCGGATATATCAATAATCCCCCATTAACTCGTTTAGAATACTTAGAATTGTCAACTTGAGAATAACTTTCAATTGTAATCGCAGGAGGTACCTTATTCTTAAAAAAATCATTTGCAGTGTAATCCCTGCAAATATATTTCCTAAAAACCGCTTTAGCAATCTTTCCTGTGAGACTAATAGATACTTTTGGATCCGGGATGGGAATCGATGCGCCAATTTGTTGACATAATCCTTACAAGCGACATCACCTTCTGGACCATAGAAATCGAACTCCTCAACAGCACAAATTAAATGCTTCATATAAACCTTAATATTCTTGATACTACATTTGGAATAGTTATCGCCAAGTCCTTTTAAGAAATATGAGGGCTCTACAAATATTTTGCCCAATCCAAACGACGCAGTTCTGTCTGCCATACGTCTCCAACTAAATAGAAATAAATATTGTAGATTATGCGTTCCAAAAGGGTATAGCTCTGGTTTATTTAGTAGATATTAGAGAACATTTAGATATATGTGCATAATGAACTCTTAGATTCCTGCGGGAGTTTTCTAACTAATTCGTCGAAGTAGTCTACCGTTCAGTGTTGGTTTTGCTGAAATTCGAGCCATAATGGAGAGTGCAGCGGCTTCTCCACTTCCTCCCTGGGCGCCAGCTGACTCCGCTGCATACTATATCGCAAGAGCGAAGAGTGATTTCCGCCAGTTGCGTCATCATCGCGGGGCGCGCTCTCGTTAGCGACTGCGCGAAAGTTGCTCGCTCCCTCCATTACCTTCGATTGCATTCGAAATTTGCATTGGCGGCTGCGCACGCTCGCCTATCCCCTTGGAGTACTCTCTCTGATTTGTGGAGACCTTGGGAAACAGTCGGTAATGTTTCAGATGTGCCGTTGAACGTATGGTATGTTCTCGATAACGGTGTTGTTCAGTCGGGCCCCCGATCACAATTCATGGAAATGATTCGGAAAACAGAAGTGAATTATTGTAGGTTCGAAAATTTTCGCAGTTTTGATCAGATGATTTCTGAAATTTCTTCTGGCTGTCAGCGCGTCCATCGACTTTGGCTGACAACAGTTTTTAGTCATTCCTATGAACCTTCGACATTAAGATGCTACCTACGATGTCAGCGAAACTGCTGTCGACTAAAGTCATGGACGCGGTGAGGACCCGAAGAAAATACAGAAATCAGAAGTGTTCAATTGTATTAGGCTCAAATATGTGGAAGTTAATACTCGAAAATGAAAAGGAGACTTCGTTGATTTCCATTGATTTATTTCGTCCGTACGACGTGTTTCGAACCATAGCGGTTATTATCAAGTACCTGATAATGACCTCTATGGTTCGAAACATGTCGTACGGACGAAATAAATCAGTGGAAATCAACGAAGTCTCCTTTTCATTTTCGAAATCAGAAGTGAATTATTATTATTTTATTAAGTTATTCTACCAATTAAGGCGAGTCTCCATGGATTACATATTTAAGAAGCATTCTGGCAGCCTCCCTTTCCTTCATTTACTTCCCACTTCGATTCACAGTAAGGCCTACTTCCTTTTATTCTATCTAAAAGATCCTATCCTCTTCCTTCCTCTCCCTCGTTTACCCAACATTCTATCCTCTAACACTGTTTTCAACATCCGCTCCCCGCTAAATACTCCCTCCATTCAAACCTTCTGTCTCCTCCGTATCTCATCTAGAAACTGCCTCTCCTCACCCACCACAACCAGCACTTATTCGTCCCTCTTCCTTTCCGTCCACTTCACATTCTCCATTCTTCTCCATGCCGTCATCTTGAACGCCTCCAGTCTTCTCTCGTCCTCCTTCCAAAGTGTCCTTGTTTCCGCGCCGTAAAACGCTACAGACTAGATCAGACTCTAATTGAATGATAAGTACTATAAAGTCATCCTCATGCAGCCATTATTTTATGCTCTTATAATAAGTGTTATGAAATCTACCGCCCACTTTCCATGAGTTTTTGACGTCCCGCCTCATCAATTCGTTACGATCAATTGGATCAATCATTCACTGAGGGAGGTAAACTCTTACAAAAATGTATGCCCGTGGAAATAAAAATAAATCCCTGCAATTCCGCGTGAAAACTATACTTATGTGGAATTTCAGTGCAACTCCTATTTCCATTTTGGATTAATTCCCCCGTGTAACGCTTGAGTCTGTTCCGTTTTAAGAGTGTCAACATCAAAGAGCCCTTAGAGACCGATGGGAAGAAGGCAGGAATTGGTGGCCTTGACCCTCGCGGCAGGAGCTCTTGACGCCATCAAATTATCCACGAAAGGGTCGTTTTTTGCCGAGAATAGCTCGAGAAGTTGTAGAATAATTGCTATTCCTTTTATTTTTCAAACTATCACTATCGGCAATAATGTGAAAATGGTGAACGAGCCAAGTTATGATAGGATCGCAAATTTATCCGGATTCAAAGTTCATGGATAATATTAAAAACACTCATTCGCACCAAAATTCACACCGAGTAGCTTTCATCTCCTGGAATAATTTCTTGAACATTACGCCAACCAAAAATTTACCCTCACTTTTTTGGAAATCCTAAACGTTAAATCACACTATTACTTTTCGCGTCACTTTTGTACATAAAATACACTTCATTCCAAATTTTTCATTATGCAGCTAAGTCGTCCTTGGAGTTGTAATTATGAATTTATGTAAATTAGGTAAAATGACAATGCTGAAAGATAATTTATTCCTCTGAAGCCTTCGATCCTACCTGTAGGAAATACCGTTAATTAGCTTGATAGGTAGATAATCTGATGTTTTCTTGTATGCACTGTTAACTGATTGGTGGTGATATCGTTATTATATGTTAACGACATTTAAAATTCATAAGAATAGTTACGAGAGAAAAAAATTTTAGCATTCAGTTTCGGCAGTTTCCAAGGGGATGAAGCATGTACGAGGCCTGGGTTACCGAATCATGTTAATTATCGGTGTTTCCCAATTGTAGGATTGAAGGCTTCAGAGGAATAAATTATCTTTCAGCATTTTGACCTAATTTATATAAATTCATAATCACAACGCCAAGGGCCTCTTACTGTTAGCTGCATAATAAATAGATGGCATGATGTGTATTTTGTGTACGGAAGGGACGCGAGAAGTAGTCGTGAGATTTAACGTTAAGGATTTCCACAAAAGAGAGGGTATTCATCTGGTTAGCCTAGTATTCTGGTAATTATTCCAGAAGATCAAAGTCCCTTGCAGTGAATTCCGATGCGAATATGTATTTTTATGGATATCTGTGTGTATTAAGTTTTAGCGTGTCAGTCTGTATGCATTTGTGCAGTCACACTTTAGGGTTTATTTAAGTCGTACCAGTCGTGCTACAGGGATGGGGTTTGATATGTTCGACGCAGAATCTCAGCACGCACTAGTTGAATTTGGTCTCATTGCTGAATCTCGACATTTTATTTTATTTTTTTCTCAGACCACCGAATACAGCTCACATCGCACTAGTTGAATTTTGTCTCATTGCTGAATCTCGACATTTTATTTTATTTTTATTTTATTTTATTCTCAGACCACCGAATACAGCTCATATTGGCCATTTTATATCGGGGTATTCAACAAATTTAACAATTAAACGTACACGAACAACCATGCCCTGGACATGGGAAATCTACCCAGGCGGGACTCGAACCCACGACCTCTTGTTTGGCAGGCGAGGACGTTACCCCGCCGCCACCGAGGCCGGAAATTTCGTAGAATTTCGGACAAAAATGTGCAAAATGGGCCAAAAACAGCCTGCCCACAAAAACGGGAGACAAACACTGGTAAGCCACAATTAATTCCAGTCTCCCTTCTGCAGTGGTTGTTCTCCTTCGAAAAACCATAGCAATCAGCAACAAGTGCAACACTATTATAGGCAACAGCAACGCCGCAACGATAGGCGACAGGGCAACGACCGGTACCGCAACAGAGTCAAAGTGGCTGTGGACCAGGCTGGTTGGCAGAGCTAGTCCATCAATTAATTTCAACATATTAGTTAGTGGGAGAAAATCCCGGCAGGGACCAATGTTATACGCGCTGATTCCCCTTCTTGCATGATATACATTGTGCAAACCTATACGTTTTCCTATCTTGGTTTCTACTTTTTGATATTTTCCTCATTTCAATGGTCTTACTTCGTTATTCTAATAAATAACACTAGTTTGGAAAGGGTTGAGGTTGTTAGTTAGCCCAAGGTTTGAATGTAGACCGAGGAGAAAGGGAATTTGTCTAGATGGGAAGGATTTTAGGCATGTGCTGTGGTGTTTCTCTTCCACATTGCTCATTCCACATCGTACACTCACAATCCAAGTGTTTCGACTCAGCTGCATCATCACTCTTGCTAAGGAAGAAGAAAATAGTCTTCAGCGTTAGGCGGTGACGAAGCGAAGATGTTCAGCATGCCCTAATCGAGGTTCGCCTTTGAAGGAAGTGCATGAGTCACTCATATTTCGTGCCCGGCAGAGTACACGTGAACTCAATCTGAAATTGATCCTCTCTGCCTTTTACCGCGCCGTAAATTTCTGGGTAAGGACTTGGTTTCATTTCCCTTCCTTATTTCATCCTTCCAATGGTGTGTGAAAATAGCCCGCCTAAGCTTGCTTTCCGCTAATCTCACAACTGTAATGGTCGGAGAGCTTCGGGTAATAAGTGATGCTCTGCGGAAGCGAATGAATGGCTTTATTTTTGCTCTGAGAAACTCATAAGAGCAGAAAACATAAGTATACATACCATTCTGCTCAAAATACAGTAATTATGAAATAAGCATAAGTAAAAACTAGAGTAATTGAATGCAAAGAATCTAACAATTATAAAAAATATCACCGCACAGATTCTTAAATTTTTCAAAACAACAGTGCCACGGTAATAAGTATTCCTACAACTTCCTCATTAATAATCCTGCGGTGGAGGAGCATTTTATTTAGGGGGTAATAAATTGCAAGAGTTTGATACAGTAGTCAGAAAGGAATTTTGGTACCGGTTTGTACAAGCTTGGGGTGTTGGAGGAGGTTTATGTCTGCCCGAGTTCTTCTGACGGAAACATAAGTTCTGTTGGTGATTATATTGTCGAGTTATACAGGAATATGAGTTAGAAATAAGGAGTAAAGAAAAGAGACGGTAAAACACTGCACATTGCCCTCTATGTCGCTTTCTCTTCCTCTCGCTGTTTTTATTTTCTCTACTTTTTCATTGGCAACGACAAATGCTGCGCGTAGTTTTTCAAAGTGGTTTTGTTTTTTTTGTGAGCACTGCCACGTTATTCACTTGACATTTAAGAGACCAATTCTCTTTTTTAAACGTCTTTAAGCAATGCCTAACATTTTGCTGGAAAGGATTAATGATCGTAAGAGGATCCATTTACTTAATATGGATTTTTTTTCTGTATTACTTAGTAAATGATTTTTTCGGTTGGCATATGCCATTCAGCTGTTACTACTGTCGGCGTCAAAATGATATGCCACTGAACTTTGCAAATTTATATCTGGACTTCAGTGCATGCCATAATAATGCATAATACGTTATTTTAAATAACATTGTATTCTCAATTCTAATTTATTTTTTATTTAATGACAAATTCAAAAATGTAGACACGCGAGTGCAATAAATGACTCAGTGCACCATAAAATTAGCCGTTTTGTCAACTTCATGAACTTTGCAACTCAATCTAGGGAAAACTACTTCGTCTACAACGTTCATCTTCCACCATAAGTTGAAAAAATTAATGAAGATTAATAAAATGGCTTTTGCATATTTTTATAACCCATATTTTGTAGTTGAATAACGAAAATGTTTAAACACCATGTTAGTCCTACAGATTACCCCGAAAGAAAAAATAAAATTGATAGAAACACTTCTTAATTTATTTGCAATATTTCGGTGAAGTTCAAAGATTGTTTAATTTTTATCTCGGTAACCAAGGGTGACGAAAACAAACTGTTACCAACATACAGTGGAGAACATTGTGGGCCAAACCCGAGAAGATTTTATAAACATGCCATATTTTGGCAATTGATAGTGAAACGGATCAATCTTAGGCCTAGATCAATCATGAATAGCAATAGTAACGACTCAAAAATTTGTTGAAGTGTTTAGGTTCTTGTTAATTGAGCCAAAATGGAAATAAATGGGTAAAAAAGTGCACTGCTATGGCACGTGTATCTTTACACAAGAAAAACTTTTGCTGACTTTTATAGTTTTATCTGCATAATTATGTAAACAACTGCGTCCGATTTGAAATATCAAATGGGTTAAGTACTTTTACCCCATCCCTCTCCTGAAGTACACTTTTCGAGTGCTGACTTCGTTTTAGATATCCTCTGAACTGCAATTATTCAAGCTTTCTGACACTTTCATTCGCTCTGTGGTGTGATATTTATCTTGCACTGATAAAGATGCATGTTAGTGATTGGATAACTGTGTTTGTTGCATTGCGTTTCAGGAGTTGCTGATAGTGGAATTTCCTCTTCATTTCCCTTTCATCCTCATATATATCGTTTTTTATTTGACCCTGGAACTTTTATCGCAGCTGCAATTGCAATTTAAGGGTTGTCTCTTTAATCTTGTGTAATACTCGATTGGCTGTTGCTTCTTCATGGCGGAGGAAGGGAAATTCATCCACAATGGAGTTTAAATTAAGTGGCGTAATATTTCCAAACACATCCTGACTGTGTACCTGACCCGATATCATTAGCTGCCTTAAATTTTAGGTTACGTTTTCAAAATCTGAGTTAATCTCGCGGAACAACGAATCATAACCTCACAAACCATAGATTATCTTGCATTATATAAATTTCTATTGCTCACATTTCAATGACGTGGTATTCATTTTTGATTTTAGGAGCAATATTTAAAAATAAGAGCTGAAGCAAGAGTGGATGAGAGGGAAAAATGGATATTCCGTGTAATGATTTTCAAGTATTGTTTAATGAATGCCCGCGCAACAAGATAAGAATAAACCAAACAAGTTTGAAGTATATTTTGCTTCCGTCTACGACTCTAGCGGAATGGATTATTTACCCCTTCAACTACAATATATTTTCTGTATATCGTACTCCTATCCTCTAATTATTTTTCATGTAGTTCTTTTAAATGGAATGATAGGTAATGAACTGATATTATGTAGTTTGTAATCTATGTTTAGCAGTTAAATAATAATTGATTATTAAACATCGAGAAAACAGCTATCGTTACTTGTATAAAATCATTTTATTCCTTTCAACGCATCATATTTCATGAAATGTGAGTTCTTTATATACATTATGGATGTTTTAATATTTTGTAACTTTCAAAAGTTTAAATCCATTCGGGTAAATAGTCGGCGATTTGCCGGCCTGTTTCGGTCTGACTCAAGGTATAGAGTTAAACCGTTAGCGCGATTGTCGTTGCATTTTTTTCTCAAATTATCCATGACTAATGAATTAACATAATGCTGAAAATAAATACTATGTACCAACAAGACTAAAATTATCGTATTAAAAATAAATACATGAATCTTGTCTTAAAATTTCATGCAAAATATGGCGATACGGAAATTAAAACTTTAGCATGAACAAAAAAGGAATTTAGGTCCGACATTTCCGTGAAAAATTACGAGGCGAATGGGTTAATATTGTTACCCTAAAAAGTGCTAAAGTTATGAAAATCTGATGACGATCTACACTCGTCACTGCGCGATTTGGCATCGGAAGTTTATGACGATCTGGGCTCGTCACTTCAGCGCAAGGGGTTGAAATTCTACTCAGTGCGTGGGAATGCGAGGCAGAATTTTTCGATTCCGTCTTCCCACTCCGCCATGGATATCAGAAACGGACAGAAGCCCTTTTGGGAGACCACCCTACCAACTCAAGTTATGCATTTCAGTTCCTCAGAGAAATAAATATTTTTAATAAAGTCTAATCATGCTCACTCTTTGTACGAAGACCCCATATGCCATGGATCTCTTTCTACATAAGTTTTGTAATGAAACAATCTTTTGAACTGACACAATAGTGGTGCAAAATGACCTAGCCGTCGACGCACCCTAAATCCAAATGCTACTACTATCAGAAACGGACGATAATTGCATTAAGGATCTATAACACAATACATTTTTATTCCTCGCAACCATAATGTACCTTCTTGTACGTCAGAGAATAATATACTGGATTATCAGTGTAAGTGTTTTAAACTTAAATTCTGAGACTTTATTCAAATGTAGCTAGAGGAATTAGCTAACCACGCTAGAAAAATTATCATAAAATAAATTTTAGGAAATGACCATGTGTTTGACAGTGGTAAACATGTATGGAGTCATTCTCAAGCGAAGACAACGTAAGTACATAAATTCCACTAAGGAGAATTCAATCGCCTTGACCAAGCTTTGAGTCAAAAATTTGCACCCCGTGTTTCAACTAGCTTGCCATGTAAGCACTGTATGCGAATTTGTTAAAAGCAATGTTCGGCGGGTCTTGGCCTATTAAAATGATTTTTCCTCAGCAGAATTTTCGCACGATGTGATCATGCATTAATTTCTCTTTTATGCTTCATCAGACCTCGCCGTTTTCATGAATTAGATAAACTATGGCCGCTGATTTGCGTCGTCGCCAAAAAAATGCTATAAAAATTGTGACAGATGAAGGTTTTTCTCCGTGTAAGCGAGAGCGGCCCGCTTGTGCATGATGTCGTCATCCTTTTTATCGGCGCTCCACGCTGAAAAATAACACTATCGCTGAGCGTCCGCCCCCCCCCCTCCTACTCAAGTAACGTGTCTCAAATATATCCCTCAAGGCGGACCCCTTCGTGCTGTTTGGCTGCGTGAAATCCTTAACGCGGCGTGATGCCTGGGAACCAGGCTGCTCGTTGACTGCCCGCGGGAGACGAGTCGGAAAAAAGAGGCGCGGAAAATTTGGAGATGGCGCGCATTTTTCGAGAAAGGTTTGAAGATACGGCGTGTTAACGACTGTCCCCGTCTAATTTATATTCTGCATCTCCCATGACGTTCCCTTTGTGAGCGCTGGTTAACACTAAAATGGCCAGAACGTCATTTCGACGGGGAATCTCTGCTTACTTAATCATATTGTAGAAACGTTTTTAATCGCTAACATATTGCCTTGAATTTTTTCTGTCGTCTTTATTTCTTTTTAATTGAGTTTATTTTTTATGCTAAGTATTCTGTTAAAATAAAACTTAATTTTTTCATTTAAGGTAGATAGGTGGTATAACTGGATATATGAGTGTTGAATGATTTTTTATATAGACTGCGTGACTTTGCGTTCATCGACGTGACACAAGCGGAAAAGAGAAACAGTCAACCTTCGAGAACACCAACTTATTTATTCTGGTTACCAACCAAACTATTCCGACAATTAACAATCGATAGTATCGATACACTCAGTATCACAAATACATAATATGTAATATATACATTACCAAATTTATGTATTCATATTTTCCAACACTCCCACTATTTGTGATAACTCTTCCTTAAAAAACAGTAAGAACACAAAGAAAATACATAACTCACTGTTACTTTGAAATAGAAGACACAATATTCAATAATGTTCTAAATCTAACAAACTTATCCTTACACAAAGGTTTTGTAAAAATATCTGCTAACTGATCGTTACTTTGAACATATTCAACATTAACAACTTTCCTTTCATACTGCTCACGAATGAAATGGTATCTAATATCAATATGCTTAGTCCGCTTGTGGAACTCGGGATTTTTGACAAGCCTTATAGCACTTTGGTTGTCCACATAAAGTGGGGTTGAACTCACACAATTAAAACCAATATCATATAACAGTTTCTTCAACCATACTACATCCTTGGCAGCCATACATGCAGATACATATTCAGCTTCAGTGGTACTGAGTGTCACCATTTTCTGACGTTGAGAGACCCAAGTGATTGGACCACCTGACAGCAAACACACAAATCCAGTCATTGACCTACGAGTATCAGGATCTCCTGCAAAATCTGAGTCACTAAAGCATATCAAATCTTCACTTGAACTACCTCTACTGTACAATATACCATAATTAACTGTACCTTTGACATATTTGAAAATTCTTTTTACAGCATTAACATGGCTTTCATCATAATTATTCAAGTACCTACTCACACAATTAACAGAAAAAGAAATATCAGGTCTACTAACAACAGCTAGAAACAAAAGTGAACCTACAGCTTGGCGATATGAAAATTTTGTAATACCACTATTATCGGTTGCTTCACTCAGCTTTACACTGGGAACAGCAGGAACATCCACCGGAGTAGAATCAAATAGCTGAAATTGCCTGAGGATTTTTCCGGCATAAGTTGTCTGATGAACATGAATAGTACCTGCGGCTCGATCTCTCATAATTTCCATGCCACAAAAGTTCCGAACCTCTGAAACTTTTATTTCATACTCTTTACCAAGAGCTTCCAGAACACCATGAATCATCTCCATATTGCTCCCAATCAGTTGACCATCATCTACAAATAAAGCTAAAATCATTCTATTAGGACTCTTAATTTGAGTGAATACACATTTGTCAGCATCACTGGCAACAAAATGAAATTTACTGAGGAATTTAACAAATGTTTGGTTCCAGGTTCTTGGAGATTGTTTCAAACCATATAATGACTTATTCAACTTACATACAAGCTCACAATAACCATTACATTTTACCTCAATGCCTTCTGGGATTGACATATATACCTCTTCCTTCAATTCCCCATACAGGAAAGCGGTTTTAACATCAAAGTGAACCATCTCCAAGTCTTCTTCAGCTACAACTGCCAAGAGAGTTCTCAAAGAGTCATACCTCACAACTGGTGAGAATGTCTCTTCATAATCAAGCCCTGGTCGTTGACTAAACCCTCTTGCACACAACCTAGCCTTGTAGCGTGTGCCACTTTCAGAGTCTTGAATTTTAAATACCCATTTCGAGTCTATCACTTCCTTGCCATTTCTCGAAACAATAGTCCAAGTGCCATTAACCCGGTGAGCTGATAGTTCTTCTTCTATAGCTTTCTTCCACTTCTCCTTCTCAGGCCCCGTAACAGCTTCCCTATAATTGATCGGCTCAGCACACTCAGCGAAACTTACATCAATACCATATCGCTGAGGTTTTCTTAATTGTTCTTTATCTCTTAAACAACGTTGAGCTACTTCTTCTCCTTGTAATAGCTGAGTTTCTTGACTACATACTTTTGGATACTCTTGGCCTGTTTCCCCATCAATTTCTTCATTTCCTTCTTCTCCAAGCAGTTGAAAGTGGAATTCTTGCTTACTAATCTGCACTTTCTCATCTGCTTCATTGAACTTGACATCTTTCGACTCTACGGAATTTTTCACCTCCTGCTTGGTTCAGCCCCTCGATAATGCCTAACCTGGATAATTGAATCATCGCTCCAGCATTCAGATGTCCCAGACGTTCATGCCACACTTTGAAGCTATCTCTTGACGCGAGATTGGCCTGACAATCAGTGACTACAACAAATAACATTCTATATATTTCGTTCTCCTGTTTCACACCTGTAGCTAGCACCTTGCCATCTTGACACACCATCACGTTATTTCCTGCAAACCTAACCTCAAAACCTCTTGAAGTACATACGCCGACTGAGAAAAGATTTTTCCGAAGTTGAGGCACGTACAAAACATTTTCAATTCTCCCAAGCTCCCACTTTTTGTTCGCGTACTTGCGGATTACAACAGTTCCAACTCCTACAGCTGTGCACTTCGTGTTATCTCCTAAAGTAACTGAGATATCTCCGCATTCAACTAAATCATTAAACCACTCACGTCTGTAGCAAATATGCCTAGACGCACCGCTGTCCATGAGCCAGGTATCTCTTACTTCACTACGTGAGATAAAATCTTTCACATCTTTTGCCTCATTTACAGGCTTGCTGCGTTCATGAGTAGAATCTTTACTGAAAGCAACAAAAGCACTCACAGAATTCCCAGATCCTGTTTCTTCCTTCTTCTTCTTCTCCGTCTTTTTATTCTTCCTGCAATTTCGGGCAATGTGGCCAGGTTTTCCACATATAAAGCAAACAATTTTGGCATTCCGCTTACTTCCAACTTGTTTTCCTACTGCCCTTTTTTCATCTCTATCTATCGACATGGCTGCAAACGCACTCGCCGACTCCTCTATCTCCGTAATTCTTGCTTCCTCGGCGATCAGCCTCTCCTGAAGTCTCTTTACGGTCTGGTCAGCTGCTGCGACGTTATCCCACGCCGTAATTAGTGGATGAAACTTAGCGGGAAGGCTCCCCAGAATCTTTGCCATAAGAGCAAGATCCGATATCTGCTCTCCGACGTCTTTTAGTTGGGCCACAATATTTTGTAACTTCGCAATATGCTTTACGACAGAATCACTCGGCCCCATTGTATATTCGTGAAACCGCTTCATGAGAAGAAGCTTATTGGCTTCCGACTTTTGCTCATGCACGAGACATAGCTTTTCCCACATTTCAGACGCCGATGTGCACGTAAGTAAGTACTCTAGCTGTGAATACTCAACTGAGGATGCTATAATGCACATTGCTTTTGCATTGTCCTTCACCCACTGTTTCCCTGCAGTATCTTGAAGATTTGCTGGCTGTTGACTTGTTCCCAGCTCCACATCTAGTATTCCTCCAGCAAGGAATACAGTCTTAATTTGAAATTTCCACAGCTGGAAATTGGTGCCATCGAACTTGGAAATGCTCCTCGTCAAACTCTCCGCTTCTGCCATGACGGAATACTCGCGATCACTTTTCCTTAAGTTCGCACTTCACTAGTCACGTAAATTTCTATAAAATGTTGCCACACGTAGCTGGGCCCATAACCTGTTGAATGATTTTTTATATAGACTGCGTGACTTTGCGTTCATCGACGTGACACAAGCGGAAAAGAGAAACAGTCAACCTTCGAGAACACCAACTTATTTATTCTGGTTACCAACCAAACTATTCCGACAATTAACAATCGATAGTATCGATACACTCAGTATCACAAATACATAATATGTAATATATACATTACCAAATTTATGTATTCATATTTTCCAACAATGAGTTATACCACTTTTCTACCCTAGAACCTACCTTGCGAGGTGATGTCCTCGACTGTCAACCTAGAGGTCGCGGGGTCGAATCCCGCATGGGTGAATTTGTATGTGATTGTTTAACACGTAAATTATTAGAAAGGACAGTAGCGACTGACGATACGGGCCTAAATATTCCTAAATTTTCTTGAAAATAAATACGGTATTATTGTTATTGTTATTATTATTATTATTATCTTTTTCCTTAAATTGAGTTTTCACCTGAGTTGTTGTAGTGTAAAGAGCACGGGTACTCACCAAAGTAACTCTTTACTGTTCCGTTGCGTTGAGAAATTTTCTCGTGATATGACAGGTTGAAATTATTACAGCCTTTTGCAATTTGATGTATGTATTTGGATGAAGGTCGAGTATTTTTTCAAATTTTGACCTGTCGAAATGATAGGTTAAGCGCTCCTATATTTCATTTGTAACGGTAACGGGTGTTTTATTCAGGAAATCAGTTCACTCCATTTCGTCTCGCCATTTTAATGTTTGAGTGAGCACATTGATGCATTTGTCATTCCTTATTACATTTCGAATGGAAATAAGCTGCTTATCTGTCATACAAAGTGAAATGTGGTAGGCCAGGGCAAGGGAAGCTGGAGCGACGTGATCGCTGTTCATTTAAAAAACTTTATTGTAAAATGTTTTTTAAAAAATTACTCAATTGTATTGATAAATAAAGTAAAAGGTTATATTTACATGACATTATCCATTGATTTTAGCATTAACTAAGAAATATTTAAGATGAGTACTACCATAGAGTAAGTGTATACACCTCCTTTATTGCTCTTCAAAATGGTGAGTAATGGTCATTCCAGGTAGCCATACGACCCCGGTCCCTTAAGCGTTAACGCATTCGCAAATAATTTATTTAGCTTGCCGTAGCTACTATGGCGGATAGATGAACCCTGCTATCCCACCTTTGTTACGGAGAGACAAGCCTTGGCCGCGTGTACATTATTAATGCACCCGTTTATATTCGAAATTGACCAAGGTGACCCTCCCCCAAAGTGCGTGAAGTCAATTACTGGCGACGCTGACGGCCCGTTTGGGGTTCATGCATTAAGCAGTTGGTGTCACCTTCAATGTGGGGGTCCACCGGACAATGTAGGCGACCGTAGTTTGGCCAGCGTCTTTGCGAGGCTTAACTTTAAATGATACTACGCCTCGAGCTTCGAGGTTGCTCCTTGCAGAGTTTGCCGGTAAAGGCTTTATGTCCCTCTTAACCAGACCTGTCCCTAAAGTTATCCTCAACTCTAAGAGCGCTGGATGCCCCTGAAGTGAGCTTGTGAGAGCAGGTCCTCATGAGTGTGCCTTGGGATGTTGCGCAACTATCATTCGTCTTTGAATCTTCACACGAAGCACAATGTTTCATTGCCGTTTACATCAACACTTTTAACGATAAAATATATGAAATTATATATGCGAAAATAATGGCTTACGAAGAATCTTGAAACGAATATTATTTTGTAACAAATGTTAAGTGAGTATTTTTGAATTTTTAGGACCAGAAGATATGTTTTTTATTCATGGACTATTGCTAACACTACACGAAATTGTGAAATTGCCTCATTATTAGCGGATTAATCGAAACGGGACGTATCGTTCGCTTATCTGCTATAAATACTATATTAATATCCGGGAACCAGATGGTAGGTTAGCCATTATTATGACTACTTTGCCTACATGGCAAAAAGGTTACAAAAAAAACCGTGTAGAATTTTAGAAGAATCTAAAATTCGATAATTTTTAATTATATTTCCTTGAATCATTCAAAATTGCAACCCTGTTTTGTTGCAGTAAAATTTTTACGCGTGAAACATTTATTTATTTCGTTACCATACGCCCACAGATGTTTCATCCAATAACGTTGGTTTTCGATGTTTTTACCACGCGCAATTATGGGGCCATTTGAAGTAAATGAAATTAACCTTACTTCTCCGCGGTTAGGTTTTTCAATAATGTGTACGTGTCTGCCTACAGAAGTCATTACCACGAAAAGGCACCACTGCCATGAGAATGCACAGTGATAGTTCCATTTTCGTAGGCCGTCGAAAACTTTTTTGTCGAAAATTTTCAATGATATAACTATCCCTTCATCCTCCGCATAGCATTATATTTTAAACTTTGAAATATGGCAGATACCTCCTTTGGGTGGATGACGTGTGGAACTTTGAAAGCATGAAAAACTACGGGTTTCCCAAGATGGAAGCAAAACAAAATTTGAAATATTCACTCACGAATTTTTACTAACGCAAGACCCCGGTTTCGCAAATGAAATTTGCAAGTTTTTTTTTATTTCCGTCATAATAAATTACAAAAAATTACCCCTCAGGGAGTTGGATTTGTTCTTTTTTCATGCATTATTTACTAGCCGGCCACCCGGCTTTGCTCAGTAAGGATAGTGCCCAGGCAGTGGATACGACATTCTAGGGCGGGCTCGCCGGTTACACTTCTGGGGGCAGGGTCTGGAAGCGTTAGCTTATCACCTCTGCACCTCAGAAGGGGGGAGGACTGGAAGGAAAAAAGGAAAGAGGCGCCGCCGCGATAGGAGCCCGACGACGCCTCCTGGGACGGGATAGGGAAGGAAGGGATGGGACAAGGAATCCCGCAACGTCACAAAGGCGGGCGGGTCCTACCATCATCGAAACCAGGCAACAGCCATTGCTATTCTAACGATTTTGGAGGATTATCCTACGAGGAAGAATAATCCAACGATCAAATCGTTAGATAGTGCCCCGGCAGTGGTGGCTCCAGAATAGGGACAAATTAAAATTCTATCTAGTGTAAATTGGACTCCCAAGAATGGGACTATAGCTCCCTTAACCCCCCCAATAGATCCGCGTAATTGGGAAACGTGGAACCTGGAATTCATATCCAAATGGCAGGATTTTTACTCAAAGAAACAAAGCAGGAATGATGATGGTATACTTATTTAAGTGTATACAATGGAAAAAACGATCTCCTTACACCGCGCACGGGATCAACTTACATCCCGCTCCACGAAATTGATCATTATGTGTGTCTGTACGCGCGCAGAATGAAAACGCCGTGTGAACGCATATCCGAGCAAAAAGGTTTGCACCACGAGGATTAATAAATGTAGAATCCTTTGAGTTGTGTATTCCCTTTGAGCGTGTAAAGAGGCGTGCCTATCCGGCTGGATGCCCAATCACAAAGTTGCATGATGTGAAGTAGCAAACGGTGTCTCAAATCGATGCGAAGAACAAGTCGGACACAATTAGAAGTAGTACTATGGATTTAAGAAGCATGAGATGCACCTACGCACTAACTTTGGTTGTAATACATGTAGCCGTATTGAAATGCATAGCGGACAGACAAACAGACATGCTCTTTTATTTTTATAGATAGATGACATCTTAAATATTTTTGGGGCTTCATCATCTGTACTTCTTTATTATATCCGCCTTGATCCCCCAGTAACAGTTACAATTAATAAGATGGAGTGGTGTTATTTTCCCCCTAAGAGTCTGTTTCGCGGAGACGAGAAAATCCAGCGCGCTATACTTCACGTTGAAATCGTCCTCAGTCTTTCCCGTCAATTCTCGTAATGAAATCAGCGATTCTCGTCGCTTCCTTCTCCGCAGCCGACACGTTCCTCCTCCAGGTGTGGCAGGCAGTCTTTGGTCTGAACCCGTTGCTGCTCGGACGTGAGGCCCCACTCGTGTCAACTACGTGAGGCCTTTCGACCTATCGAACCACGAATTCTCCGACCCTTCCCACACTACCCTCCGTTCTATACCGAATGCTGAGGGAGAGTTTCACTATTGTGGATCGTCTAACATATAAAACGCCCTTTTTCGAAAACATTTTAAGTGAAAAGGTCAATCAAACATATTCGCACGGTTATCAAACGATCACGGTTTCATGAGCGAAATTTGCAAGTTTTGTTTTTTATTTCCATTATGAAAAAATGTCGCAAAATTCATGTATGCCTTTAACTCCGAGTAAATAAGACGTTGTAAATATACTATTCGAAAGTAGCTCTGGTAAAGTACTCCCTAGAATTAGCACGAATAACGATCCATCAAAGTTAAATTTACTGAAATACCAGTGATGAAAGAATTGATTATGGGCTGGAAACAAAAGCGTAAGCAGCTACGCGAATAAGTCTCGGGGATGTACAAAACATGCAAATGATAACAAAAAGGTTCTCGCTTTTCGTTTCGCTTTTTTTCTCGTTTCTCGTTAACATTACCCCTTAGGCAGATCGATTGGCACGACGTTTGTCATGTATTAGTCATGACATTTAAAACCATTATTTTTTATTATTTTTTAAATGAAACCATAATTTTTTTATGCAGTCATAATTTATTCAGCATTTCAAATTAACAAAATAAGACATGAACATACACAGACCAAAATTAAAAGAATTCATCGGTGGTTGTCGATTTAAAAGTAATTACATCTCGTCCGTTTTTCTGTTAGGTTAAATCTGGAAGGTTAAATCAATGATGCCACATTTTAATTTTTATTCTGAATTTGGGATTTTTTAAATGAAATCAATCTTTTCAATCATTCGAAAGCGGGAAACTTTTAGTTCTCATTTGAGTTTTTTTTTATTTCCACAAGGATAAAAATATTCGCGCAGTTATTTAAGCTATTGTTTCCAAAATCGTAATCAATTATTTCGTCACTGGTATTTTTGTCAATTTAACATTGGTGGAACGTTATTAGTGCTAAAGCGAAGTAATACTTTTCCAGAGTTATGCTTAACACTAGATTTGAAACTATTACTACTTGAAGTAAAAAACTGTCTTGGATCATAACATGGAACAACGTGGAATCTAACCAGGGCGTGTACGCTTGCATTATAGGTTTTGAGAAAGCATTTGAAATGAGTGGACTGTGTAAAGGTCATCCACATCTACATAGTATCCTGCAAACCACCGCAATATATTTTATATAATTTATATATATAATTTAAAACTAAATTTTAATTTTTCTAAATTATACACGCATAAACTTTAAAATGTAGTTGTTTTAACTTTTGACATTTAAGGGTAGTTTTCACCCGTAAAAAATAAAAGCGCCCATCGGCTTAGTATAGATTTTGAATTAGAGGGTAAGATTAGTCTAATCCCAAATTTTTATTCAAATTGATTCATTTTGAAAATATTGTAAGGTTTTGCACTTTTTTGAGCTTCATTTCCTGGTGTAACAGGCGTGTGGCGTAGGATGTGGAAGGACAGGAGCCGTTTTCAAATAAAAAGGAAGTGCTCTAAGGAAGTCACGCTTAGCATTCATTAAAGTCTTTTATTTTTTGGGGGAAAAAACGAATTCCTATACCTATCCGTGTGGCAAAAATTCTCTCTTAATTTATAGTTTCTTTCGGACCTGGAAATACAGTGGGGTTCTCTGTGGCGCTATGAAATATATCAATTCACAGTTCCTCTAGCATTCTATCGCGCTCCGAGTCTGACGTCCCCGAGTCTAGTTCATTCAATGTGTGTGTGACGCTTTCTGTACGCCCGTAGCATTTTTTTACGAAAGCGCATGTTTATCTTTTATTGTATGAAGTTCACGGATAGCAGATTTCTGCACTTGGTCTCATACGCTCTTTGCATATTAAAGGTGTGGCTGGGTGAGTGCGAAATAGCACCTCTCGTTTACTTTTTCATCCGCAAATCTTCCCACAACACGATCGACGAATCCTAGTTTCTTCAGGGCTCTGCCAAAAATATTTCTTACACGAAAAAAATGTTAACAACGGTAATGGGAATTATTCAAAAAAATAGGTGTTGACTGATGGGATTGGCCAATTCTTAGTAATTTCGACCGACTCAGGTGTGATATAGGGAAGTTTAACGTGTTAAAAGAAAACCATAATTTTCCTCAATTATTTCAATGCTGACGACGCATTTCGGCTCATAGAGCCATCTTATGTCCATATGATGACTTTATGAGCCTAAACGCGCAGGAGGCGTTGAAATAATTGCGGAAAAGAGCATATACGTTTTATTTAAATATTAGTAATTTGTTGGTTACAGGTTTTGTTAACCGTAAATATTGGAGCTCATATTGTGAATGTGAGGGTAATGTATTTCCTGGAAAGAGACCTTTGTATTGATTTGAAGAGAGAGCGCAAATGGTGGGCTAGAGCTTTTTCTTGTGAGGCGCCGGACGGTGGGATTCCTCCCAGCGATCCAGCCTCCCGCTGCCCTCCATCCAACAAGCCTCGTTTCCGCTCTGCTTGACCCGTGCCTATAACTCTTGACCACCTACGGCAGCGTGTGGGAAGGGCTCGCTGGTCTAGGACGACCGATACGGAGCGTGGCTTCGTCCGCTAGGCGCGTCTTACGTATCCATCCACGTCTCACTCACCCAGGAGAACTCCCCTTCGCTACACACTCCCGTTTCATCGGATAGCCCCAGCCTCTCTTCCGGCTTACTTCTTCCTGTCGTCATGCGATCTGAAATGCCACATGGGAGAGACAGATTCCAGTGATTGACGTGCAGTTCAGCGGATAAAAATATAGATTTTTTGAGTCAACATAAAGTTATCTTTTAGTTGACGGATCAGTTGCTGATAAATACCTCATCGGGAAAAAGATAGATTTTTAAATCAGCATAAAGTTAACTTTTAGTCGACGCATAAGCTGCTGAATTCAGCAAATTCTATAGGTTCCATAATCTTACCAACATTCGAGAATCTACGCACACCAAGTTAAATTCTAAGTTAGTATGAATAAGTCTTATGCAGATATTAGCATGATCACATATTTGTGTCTGTATATGGGAGTGAATTGCGGCTTCAAAATCCTCAGGAGTAACTTTTTATTTTATGCGTAAAATTGGGGTAGGTACCATGCAATCCTTTTGAGTAGATCATAATTGACGAAAATATGCTGAATTGCAACTATTTTATCTAACCCGAAATTTCTCGCTTACCAGATTCTCGTTTTTATATTCAATAGGCTTCAGTTGATAAAAAAATAAGATAATTTTTCTGTATATGTTGTGAGAATTGTTTAACTGTGATTTATTTCAAGGAAACTCGTTATTTAATTTCCATTGTTGATAGGAGGCTCTTATGACGAGGGGTTGAAATTGTTTTCTTTCTGAGAACCTCAAACGATAGACGCTGTAGGATGAATCTTTAGTTTTTATTATCTACCCTAGTACTTTAAGGATCGTACCGCATACTTATACTGCACACTTACTTGCTTCTTTCGATCGTGAATAGACGAATACGTGCACAGCTGAACTCACTGACAATGGTCAGAGCAAAAATTAAATATGGACAGAATTTTCGAGGAAGCAAAACGGTCAGGAATTCTACACAGAAAAAATATGGTCCTCTTTGATATTGAATGCTCTTACCAATCAAGACGTAGCTTAGTATATTGTCACCCTAGCGACTCAGTTTCTGTTGGTCTTTCCTTTGAGCTCTATCTGAAGATGTTGACTTTTCCACTACTTCTGATTTACGGGATGCGATTTTTATGGTAGTACGTATATATTATTAATCTGATCTTGCTAGCGATCATTTGAGTACATATAGTAGTGAGAATGATCCAAAGCCGCACCTCATTCTTTAAATTTGATTATTCGTGAAAGCAGGGCCGTAATTAGGGGCAAAAATCAGTTTGCCATCCCCCCTCCCTGGATTCACCCTCACTCCCCCTTCCCCCACCACTAAAATATAATACATCAGGAAATCTTTTTTTTTTAGATGCCGTTATTGAAATTTCATAATGTATGTTTGATATGAAAAATTTTGATTAGCATTATTGTTTAATAACTTATAAGTTAATAATTATTGTTAAATTACGTAATAAGAAGAATTGAATGACTTTTCAAATTTTGCCGCCCCCTGAAATCTGCCACCCTGGGCCCGTGCCCCCTCTGCTCCACCCTGGCTCCTGGCCTGCGTAAAAGTAACGGCAAAAAATTGGGCTACGGGTATTTATCGGAAGAAGAATCATAAACACGAAATCACATTGGATCACCTGGCGATAAATTGTACTATAGCCTCGTCACACCATTCCGGTATGAATATTAATGGAAAAGGCAATGCCAAAATGATCCTAACTGGTTTCAATCGCTCCTTATGAATGCAATCATTGCTTTGGCCATTGCATCCGATTTACTGATTCCCTCGTCAACAATGTAAAAAGCATCGTCCCCAGCTCAATGGCCTCTCCCATATGACGGTCCATTTCCAATGCGGTCCCTTCGTTCCGTTGAAAGTATCCTGCAAGGACACATGATCATCCCTAATGGTGGGGGACTCGGAGTGACCTTGGCACCATCGCGTCATCGGTGCACGAGAAAATCAATGCAACCAATTTCTCCGTGCTTTGCTCAGCGCTAACCTAATTGCTAGGAACTTTCTCGTTTTTTTTCGGTACGCGATTTTTTTGCTGCATTGTGCAAGAAATTAATTATGATTATGATCGAATTAAATCATTTTCGCTCAAACTCGGAACGAAGTGGGAGAAGATTAATTTTTGTGAAATTGGTTCTAATTTTGTGGGCAGTGGCTAACGTTTGCTGGGAAATTTTGATGGAGTGAATTTCAAAATAGCGCAAATCTATTTTTGCAGTTTTGTCTTAGTTCATTATGTATCTTCAATGAATCAAACGAGGATAATTCAATTCATAGTGGGAGTTCTTCATGCCTGCTATTGCATCACAGAAGTGGTGTTTGCCTTCTGTCAGTGGAATTGACAAGAATGCTTATGGTCGCAGCATGCATTCTATTCGCTTTGGCATGCAATTCCTGTTGGATGGCCGACAGGCAGAAAATTTAGCGCTTGCGACATTTGTACATGACTCTTTCGCATGTGGGCTTTAAAAACAATGAATAACATTTGTTTGTCTGTTTCCATTTCCGACGGAATTACTTCATAAGATCATTTTTTTCGCCACATTTCAAAATCAAGCTCTTGCAAACGGTCCAACTGTGCATACTTGTGCGAAATACCCATCTAATTCTGTGCACCTTTAAATTCTTCCAGCCCGCACCAATGTATATTACACCTCTTTTCAAGTTTCCACTTCTATATTCTGTTTTAATTAAGGGATTCTTCTAATCATATCAATAATATTTACAAGATATGAGTATTAAAAATCAAATGCTTCTTCCTGACAAATATTTTTTTAATTCTCTCTGGCATGAGATTATTCTTGTCCAAGTTGCTAAGCATCAGCTCTAAAGTGGTGAGAAATCGCTTATGAACCAATAAGAACGCCTTGGCTGTTTCATTATTCAGTCATTATTGCTGGATCAACAGTCAAATAAAGACATCTTTTTTTTCTACGAAAATATAGTGAAAAAATCAGTCATGACTATTTCATCATACATTTTTCGGTAAATCAATCCATTTGTCGAATCAAATTTCGAATGCATTGATAATTATTGCTCTCCTCTCAAAATAGGAAGTGATTGAGCGATATGAAATGTATTTATATATTCCCATGCCACCGAGAACGTCACATCTTGGCCTTTTAACATCGTGATTTTCAACGAATGTAACGAGTACACCTGGTTGGGAGCAGCTTACACAGGTGGGACTCAAACCCGCGACCTCTTGTGTGGCAGGAGAGGACTTCATGATGCCACCACTTAGGCCTGCAAAAATATATTAAAAGAGCTCATATCGAAAGCAATCTTTTTGAGAATGGTATGTGAATACAGTGTCCACGTAAGCATAAGATGTCACGTTCTTATGTCACGTTTTGTTATCTGGGTAGTTGATCGGGTTCCTGTAGAAATAGAGGGTAGGTTAAATCTTGTATCCTGTGGTCTGTCCTAGTCCGCAAAAACTCGGCCAAAAACCATTGAGAGGGGTGAGGAAGATACTTTCCTCGGAAAAGCGGAAATTCATAATTCAGACCGAGAATTTTAATGAGAGAAAGGGCTAAAATGTAACGAGGGATAATTTGCTGCGCCTTTCCACGAAACTGTTCTAATTAGTCATGATTATTGGCTACCAATTTGCCTCTTTAGAGATCTGCGCCGAAATTGGAACGGATGTTGTTAACCTTCGATCTTATAGAATGAAAAGCATAGCTTTTCATGTTTTTTGTCACTAAGTGTGTAAACCACAATTTTTTTATTTATCGGAGTGTTTTTGCGAGCCTATTTATTTTTAATTTAGTAGTGAGGTAATTTGCTGCTGAATAGGATGTTATTATGAGCAAATGCTGTTTCATGAAATAATTAATGTTTTCTTTTTTCCCGATTGATGCAATATTTTGTAATATTTTTATGTTGGTACATGCGGTTAAGTTTGAGCGAGAAAGCATGGTGTGAATCGAATCTTACTGAATAACATGTCTTTAAGCACACATAAGATTCTTCATTTGGCATCTAAATTTTTTCTGTCAATGAAAAATAACGTTTTTTCACTGATTATTGTCGTAATTATAAAATAAGGTGGTATAGATGGCATTTTTCAAGAAGAGAAGCGTATACCGTCATTTCTTACGATAAATTATATTTCTTGTATTAAAGCCGGCAGTAACGGTTATTAAATATTGATAATAATTGGAAGCAAGTCAAAAATAATTCTACCACAGAGGTAAAAAGTTATTTCTAATTTTGTAGTCAAGTAAAGTGCTAGATTTAAAAAAATCCTTACGAATGGTTAATATAGAAATGTTCCAGCTTGATTTTTGGTAGCCTCCATAATTTATTTTTAAGCTGTCATACAATTTCATATTGTAATTTTATTGTAAATATTTTTATTCCTTACCGTTGAGAATTTGTTTTATTCTTCTCTGCTGATCGTCATTAAAAACAATTATCTCACTTGTGGTCTTTCGTGTGTAAGTTGTTGTTATATTTCTTGTTTAAAATTTCTTAGCTTATGTTTTGCAGTCTAACTGAGTGTGTGTATTTCTTCTTTGCAGGTGAGTGCTACTGATATGAGTTGTCATGGTGATCAGTGTTTTAATCAAAAAGGAGCATTTATAAAAGAAAATGGTTGGTGATGAGGTAATGTACAAGCTATGTTTCCGAAATTTGCTATTTTTTATTTTTTAATGTATATTGCAATGTATTTGCTTCATATGCGCATGGGTAGTCTATAGGTTATCAGTGAATGTTTCTGCGTTGGTATACCACTTCTTTGGCCGATGTGCCGTTTGAATCTTGAGGTTGCATAAAGGCATAACAATGGGTGTTATGTTATGGTAGGAACGAGAACTTTTTCACATTCACCTCATTTTTTATTTACCTAATCGCTATCGGTGCTATCCCAAAAATGAGTTCCAAAATGAATATGCACAATATTTTGCAATGGACGTTTCGGCGAAGTATTCACCGAAACTAGATGCGTCAATAAAAGTTGTGTAGAATATTACCAAGTTGTTGTTACTCCCATTTTGGCAGAATTCCACAGAGCAGCGCCGGTAACAGTTGAATCAATGCGTACCATGCACTCTTAGTTCTGTGTGATGGGATATTTTTCTTCAAGCTCATTAACATAAGTATACTTCCCCGCAATTTACCGTTATGGGCGTCTGGCGGGAGTATTAAGACGCCAGCCATCAACAGAAAATGACAAGAGAAATATATTCGTACTGGAGTGATTTTTATACGGACTCGCACCAAGAATTGATTAAAGTCATTTATTTTTTGGGGCAAAGTTTATTTATTATTAATCCGTTAGGAAAAATACCTCGACTAATTTATGGTTTCAGTGGGACTTAGAGACATAGTGAAGTTCTAAGATGATGTTCTAAGAAGATCCTTGAACTTAATTAAACGACAGCTTCGATCGAATATCAATAATACGGTTGCGCAATCTCACCCATTTAGAGATCAATTATATCAGACAATTATAATCGCACAGTTTGGTCCAAACTTAATTATTGAATGTTCTTACAAATCCATAGTAGAAAATAAAATGTCGAAAAGTCTAGACGCCCAAAAAGAACCGTTTTCATGGTAAAAGCAAATTGCATCAAAATAATGTTTGCGTTGCTATGGCTCTGTAAGTAAGTAGTTGTGACCCATCGTTTATAGGACACAGAATGCTAAATATTGTCTCCCCTATCGCCTCCTGAAACACCCTGTATATCATTGTTATATTACTTCGAAATGTTCCTTGACGAGGTAAATAACATAAAAATATCCCAGGTTGGGAAGAAACACAGGACACAAAAAGATAAAAAACACTCACAGAACTAAAATTTCGGTGGCATACATCCACCTTCATCAGAGTTTGGCAGGAGACTGTCAGTCTCCTACAGTCTCCTACAGATGACAGTCTCCTACCTAACTCTGACGAAGGTGGATGTATGCCACCGAAAATTTAGTTCTTTGAGTGTTTTTATCTTTTTGTGTCCTGTGTTTCTGCCCAAACTAGGGATATTTTTATGTTACATTATTATATTATCACCGCGCATTCGTGGTGCTGCCGGACGAGGGCGAAGGAGCATATCTCCTTCACTTTTCCTTCCCATAACGCGATTGATGTAGGTTGTTGGGGAAGGATTTACGAGTGCTCTCCAGAGGAAATGGTGTGAACCGCTAATTAACGACTCGGGTCTCGTATTGCATTGGGCGTGAGGGGAGCTCGATGGGTCAGCTGAGGACGTGCGCGGTATTGGGGGACGACTTTGGGAGCGGTTCCCTTTAAGAGCGGTCCTCCCTCGGAGTGTGGTCTTAGGGTAAGCGGGGCAAGGGGGCGCATGTGCCCACGGCACCACGGGAATCTCAAGTGCGAGAAAGTTACGCCGAAGAAAGAAAATGAACTGCCTTGACGGGCGAGAATGTTGAATAACATGCATTATATTCTTATTATGTCGATAAATTATGCGTCAATAGTTGTTGATAATAACTACCCTGTATAGAACATTTGAAATAATTAACCACTTAGTTTTAATCGCTACCACTACCCCACCTGACCTGTCTGCTAAAATGTGCGATATTATGAAACTATACGCGGCTTGTGAAAAGTACCGCATGAAAATTAATTAATTACAGCCAAACTAAGGCCCATTCAGCGGAACCACTACTAGTTCAGGGATATGTTCACCATTCCGAAGGCCATAAAAAATACGGCATTGAAAAAGGCGGAGCAAGGTTCGTGGTCTCCCCTTGTTAGCCGACATATGTATAAATACGATTCATTTGGTTATCCTAATCATTGAATATCAACGAGAAATCATTCAAACTTATCTCTCTTTTCAGAATACATGTTTGAATTTGGAGCGAGAATCCTTCACGTTTAGGGAAAAAGGAGAACATCGAATATCAATCCCTCGATAATCCATGACGTCACAAGCGTCAATTTCGTCCAGCTTCTGAATTCGTCGAGTCCTCGATTTTCGCTTCGTGAATAGCACGGAAAGCGATTTCTTACCTCTCGACATTGTCGCCTCGGCGGCTTCCCATTATCGAGGCGCCATTTCCGATTTGTTACTGAATAAGGCCCCTGGTCTCGAACCGATGCGATGCCTTCTGATTTCGCTCGGTGGGTTTTCGAAGAAAGATCTGCTTACGGCGGGAAATTTGAACACAGAAGAAGGAAAAAGTTTATCACAAATTTAATTTGGGGTATGCTTCTCCACGGAAGTGAGGCATAAAAAATGACAGCCGCGGGGAAATCAAGGGTAGAGGTCTTCGAAATGTGGTGCTACAGAAGAATGGTGAGGATCAAATGGATTGACTTAGTAAGGAATGAGGTAGCAATGGCGTACCCAGGATCAAAACTAGGTGGGGGGGGGTGGGCAAGCTGTGGACGTTCAAGTTGTAACATTTACGCATGAAAAAGGTGAATGGAACCAACGTTTTATGGAAACTATAACAGGGCTTTATTAATTTTTAAAATTACTTGCTTGAAAAAAAATTTTAGTTACAAGTCTTATACTAGTATAATTTTTCGCGGGCTTATAGATAACTTTCAATCCAGTACTGATTTTCCTTAAATACTTGCGAATTTCGCTTCTGGGGGGGGCAGCTGCCCCCTCCTGCCCCTCGCTGGATACGTCCATGTGAGGTAGCCATAAGAAGAGTAGGAGAGAAGAGAAGCCGAATGAAAACATTAAGAAGTGGGAACAATCTTATCGGTCATACCTTGAGTCTTGATGGCCTGATAAAGACAATCGTCGAGGGACAAGTGGATGGCAAGAACGGAAAAGGAAGACCTCAAAAAGAAATATATGTAACAAGTAAAGAAGGTTGTAACAAGATGAGAAATAGGTAGGTGTGAAAAGATAAGCTGATGGGATAATTGAGTGAAAAGAGCTGTCAAACCTTAGCATTGTTCACCATTGAAAATGATGGCATTTCAAAAATTAAGGTTTCTTTCTCTCATGGTCTCAAGGGTAATAAAGCGAGTCGATAACTATGTGGTACAGTCACAAGATATGCAATTCCGCGCAAAATTTATTTATTGAATTTAATAATTCTGTAGGCGCGTTAGGTAGCATTGTTATAATAGGGTGGTTTCCTATTATTTTTTATTGCCTAAATCGAAAGATTACTCCTGGAGTACGTATTTCACGCATTTAGATTTTTAAATGACGGTATCTATTTTTCGCGATTAAATGAGAATTGAAAATTTTAAAGCGCGCGAAAACGCGACGGGTAAGTATGAATGCCGGGAAATCTATCCGTGTGACGTATTTCTCGTTACCGCTACCACCTTGTGAGGTAACCTTGAGGGAGGCTTGAGCGCTGATACGACGCAGGCTGATAGCGGGTAGCTGAGTACCCTGTTAGCTGGTAGAGCTTGGCTTAAAAAAAGATTATTAATACCTTATCAAACGTAGAAAACTTTCCGACCTTAGCCAGTTTTAATAAGTGGTTATTAAGATATGTTTCCCTGAGCTCTGTGCCTCATGCATGCATTAGTAATCTCAGACGATGTAAAACTCCTATCTACTCGTATAGAAACTAGGTCCCTGTGACGTCACGGGGAGTGGCATCGCGTGGGCGCCAATCTGGCCGTTTTCAAATGATTATAAAAATGGACCATTGCCATTCGTCTAAACCGGTATTTCTAAAACGAAATAATTTGCATATTATGAATACACGAATGATGGGTAACGAATCGCAATCAATGCCTTTCGTTTTCTTTGATGAAGGAAACTACCCTATTATAAAGTGTATGGGTAGCAAATTGTCTGATCCTTCCCATCGTCTCGCTCGTGCTGTACATAGCGTAAGCGCGACCGAAGGGAAGAGAAACGTCCGTCGCGTCGTGAGATGAGAAAAGACTGCTCCATATGTGCGTTAATCACTCGAGCAGAAGTACGTCTCATGGATACTTAGTTCTAATACATGTGCTTATGTAGAGGGAAGAGGAAATTCGTGTAACGAAATTTTAAATCTGGATATCTGATGCCAGTGTGGACCAACATTACTAATGTTGTTTTTTAGTCGAAAACGCACCATTTGGTACGAATGGTTTTCTTCGTGGAAGTTATTTATATTCATCATTATATATTTGCACTACTCCACTGAATTTAAAGGAAAAGTACGTATTTATGGCAATGAATATTCACGAATTTCTTCTCTTTCATGTCATTTGTAAGTTTTCTTATACAACCCATCCGGAGCCGTCCTTCGCTCGTCTTCCCTTCCACTTATCCTTCGACGATTGTCTTTCTCGTGTCATTATGCCTCATAATGTTATCGGGAAATTTGTCCCGTCTTCTGCTCAGGGTTTTCAAATCCCATATCTACCACTCTTCGCAGCGCGAATTCTCTTCAAAGTAACTTGCACGCTCTTTCCTGTTTAACATCGGCTGCGATATCGATTGTTCTAGGTAAGACCGATGATGATGAGTGAACAACTCGATCCAGGATTTTCTTAGCTTTTATGCTCATCTTCTTGTACTTTTTGGTCTCGGAATCTATACTTCTTATCATACGAAATCATTTCGGGATTAACGTGGTGGAAATGCGATTTATCCGTAATAAAATATAAATACCAAATTTTTTAAAATTTATTTATTATTATTTTTTTTCCACACACCACCGAAAACAGCACTATTCGGCCTTTACATCGGGGTTGATAACATTTAACAATCACAAACATCCATGCCCTTGACAAGGGTAACTTACCCAGGCGGGACTCGAACCCGCGACCTTCGGTTTGGCAAGCGAGGACTTTACCCTGCCGCCACCGAAATGGTAATTTCCACTCTTAAATGTGTAACTCCGCTGCAGACCATGGTTTTGACACCCATTTTCACCCTCGTTGAAGATGACATAGTGTGTTGAAACCATCGTCGGTAGCGGAGTTATACATTCAAGTGTGAATATTACCATTTGATGTTCTTATTTTATCATGGATATACTTTTCGTGCACGAATCACATATACTCTCTACAATATCAACTGATGTTGGATTTTATAGCCAGAGATTGAATATATCCGTTCGTGAGAGGCTATATTTCTTTATTGCGTCCGCTTTGCAAAAATAACAAGACCTTAAATCTTCCTGCATATTTTACCAGGCTCAAACTTCGGAGGCTATCATAACTTTATGAAGATCCCCGGGGGGGAACGAAAAAATTCTGCGAAGTTTTGGGATGACCTCTCAACTTGAGAAACTTTTCGTGCTAGAAGGAAATTTCGAGAGACAATTTTATTTTCGACCGAGAAACTTGAGAAGTTGTTTTTAATCCCCATTAAAGGCAATCATTACCTTATCCCATGAACTGAAAAGGCTCTTAAAAGTTCTTGGAAGTGATTTTTAAAGATTTTTTTTCAGGAAATATTGAATGCCTTACGGCGTGCTCATGCCTTGATTTGACAGCGCTAGTATAATGAAGAAAGGGTTTTCAGTAAGGCTCTAACTGCTCAATAAAACAACGTTCATTTGTGGAGCCAAGAGTGGGGACTCGAACTTAATCTGAGTAAATGCATGGCGGTTCATTTTTTGCGGAATTCGTCCAACACTAACCATGTTTATGCAGTCGATGGTATTAACATAAAGGCAACAGACGAAGTGAAGTACCTGGGAGTTACGATAACCTCGAACCTCACGTGGGGAACACATATAGAGAATATTTGCGGCATGGCCCTGAAGAAATTAGGATTCGTCAAGCGTATTGTGGGAAGATTTTCGGATGAGAAAGTAAAAGAAAGGTGCTATTTCGCTCTCGTCCGACCGCACCTTGAATATGCAGCGAGCGTATGGGATCCAGTGCAGAAAGACTTAATCCGCGAACTGAATAAGATACAAAGGAAGGCTGCGCGCTTCGTCAAAAACCGCTACGGGCGTACAGACAGAGTTACCCAGATGTTAAGCGAATTAGGCTGGGAGCCGTTGGAGACTCGGAGGCTGCGCGCTAGGCTTAGATTGCTTGAACAATTAAGAATGGATATCTTTAAGAGCGACACAGAGAACATAATCTTAGAGCCACACTATATTTCCAGGTCCGACAGAAGCGATAAATTAAGAGAGATTTTTTGCCGAACGGATAGATATGTGAATTCGTTTTTCCCCCGAGCCATAAGGGACTTTAATAAACGCTTGTCCCAACCTCGTTAGAGCTCTTCTTTCTTTTTTTTTTAATAATAGCTGTAAACGGCTGGTGTCCTAACACCCCCTGCCACACGCCTTTTAGGCGGCTTGCGGGGTATTATGTAGATGTAGATATATTAAAGGGCTGCACGCAGACAAGTGCTTGACTGATTCCGTGCAATATTATCGGGACTTTCACCGGTTTAAATCGTTGAGTATAACCAACACATCGACGGAAGACTCATCCATCCCCATCAGTGTGAACCGATTAGTTTGAGAGAATAAAAAAAACCTGTCAATTATCCACAGCTTTAAAATATCCACAGAGGGGAATGACGCATCCGCAACTTAAAGCACTCGACCGAAATTCCGTGTTCGAATCCCGGCCAAGGCGAACGATTTTTTCTCTGTGGAATCTTCACACAATTTTTGCATTACGTGTGACTCCCGTAAAGTTATCACCGTGGCTAGTCCTAAGTATACTTCAAACGTAGACGCCTGGATTCAAATTCCATCCGATGGCGAAAATTACGCTTTTATCGGCAAATAGGGTAGTTTCCTTCATCAAAGAAAACGAAAGTCATTGATTGCGATTCGTTACCCACCATTACTGTATTCATAATAAACAAATTATTTCGTTTTAGAAATACCGGTTTAGACGAATGGCAATGGTCCATTTTTATCCTCATTTGAAAAGGGTCAGATTGTCGCCCATGCGATTCCACTCCACGTGACGTCACAGGGACCTAGATTCTATACGAGTAGATAGGAGTTATACGTCGTCTGAGGTTACCAATGCATGCATGAGGCGCAGAGCTCAGGGAAACATGTCTTAATAATCACTTATTAAAACTGGCTAAGGTCGGAAATTTTTCTTCATTTGATAAGGTATTAATAATCCTTATTTAAGCCAAGCGCTACCAGCCAGCAGGGTACTCAGCTACCCGCTAGCAGCCTGCGTCGTATCAGCGCTCAACTCGCCTCAAGGTCACCTCACAGGGCGGCAGCGGGAACCAGAAATACGTCACACGGATAGATTTCCCGGGATTCATACTAACGCGTCGCGTTTTCGCGCGCTAGAAAATTTTCACTTTTCTTTTAATCGCTAAAAAAAGATATCGTCATTTAAAAATCTAAAAGCGTGAAATACGTACTCCAGGAGTAATAATCTTTCGATTTAGGCATTAAAAAAATAATAGGAAACCACACTATTACTCTTTAATCGGCATATTGGAGCGTGTTCCTCTGGCGAGGTATTTGTCTTGTCCCGTGCGTCCTTGAGGAGCACCTTGCAGTTGCTCAAGATCGTTGACTATTATTAGAGCAGACTCCCCGCTTATCCTCTCTGCTCCGCGGCTTAGCACGAGAGTGGATTTGATGGGTCGCGGAAAGGCGCTAAAAGCGAATTGACAGCACCGCATTGGCACTCTGTAATGCTCGCGAGCTGAGCCCCGTTGCATCGACGTATTACATTCTGAAGCCTTGCAAACGAGTTCTGACTTCGAAAGCGCGAAAAAACTAGCCGTTTTACACATACCTCAGCTTAAAAGCCCTCGCTGTCAATCTCCCGATTTTTATTTTAGCTTACTATATCCGAAAAGCGCTCGAGGCATGCGCCGTATATTATGCAGTTGTGGTGAAGAGTGATAATTACTGTTAATGCGCGCTCGCCTCCGTCCTGCGTTGGAAAGATCTCGCTCCAGACTGCTTGTTTTTATGTATAAAACGTGCTTGAGTAGAAGATAGTAGATTGCTCTGGGAGGGGTTTTATGCATAGGTGTGATAGTTTCTCATCGGTTAGATGAAACATTAGAAGTGACATTGGAAATAGCTTTTTTCCTCTCTTAAGTAATTCAATGGTAATTTCCATTTCATTTGTAAAGTACGAGTAGCTCACTGTGGAGCTCGCTTGGCAGCTGGAAGCCAAACGGAGTCAATTGTGGTGAGCGAAATATTGCATCATTCACCGCGCTCGTTAGCTTCAAGTCTTCCCTTCATGATACGTCATGCGAATGTATGTTTTTTCTTAAGGTTTTTACGGATTAAGGTAAGTTTCCATGTAGTACTTTGGAAGCATTTTGGCAGCCTCCCCTTCCTTCATGTACTTCCTTCGTCAATTCATAATGAGGCCTGCTCGGTTTCATTCTATCTAGGAATCATATTCTATTCATTCCTCTCCCTCATGTACCCTATATTCTACCCTCTAACGCTGTTTTCAACATCCCCTCTTCGCTAAGTATCCCCTCCATCCATACCTTCTGTTTCCTACGTATCTCATCTAGAGGTTGCCTATCCTCACCTATCAGGATCAGCAATTCGTCGTCGTCGTTCCTCCTCCTCTCCGTTCACTTCAATAACATGAATCTTCAGTATGGAAGCAATCTGAAATCAAAATCATGATGAAGGGTCTTGACGAAATATGATTTTCATGGTAATCGTATGAAAAATAGAATCTATGTAACTGAATTTCTTGTGAAGGAAAATGCTAGTTGCTTCGTTCGACACTGCTCGAGTTGGTAGCCTTCATAAACTGAGCATTTGAGAAAAACCTACTATTACTTGCACCGCTGAAGGCAATAGTCTTTAGACAGTAGTCTATGAAGTGCCGTGCGAAAATTAATTTTTTTGATTTCGGCCGATTGTGAACGCAGAATAAACGCCATAAAACCGGTCACTGGGAAGTAAGTCGACTTCTAGGTACTGAGAACGACTCACGTTCGGGCGGTCTGTTCTTCGAATCGCATACGGTATCGCTGGGTTGGTGGATACATACGAGACTTCAGGCTCATTCCTAATGTGAAACAAGGGGGAACATACTTCTATTCCGGCAATCATATCGCCTGTGAAATGTGTTTTTGTTACATAGGTGCATCGATCACATTATAAACCGCAATAAGATTATATGTAACAATTCCCTCACATATGGTTCTGATAAATTATTTCTTATCAGCTAATTCCACTTTTTCATCATAAATACAAAAATGTCTGCTCTTACATCTATCATATTTAATCTTATGCATTAAAACTCTAAAAGGTACGTAAAAATTTCAAGCACAATAAAATTTATGCATAATATATGCAATTTTATATAAAATTAAAGTAGATTTCAGTATTATTTAAAGTAGATTTAATTACTATTATTAATATTGTTATTAGAGGTATCGTTAAAATTACATTTACATGAAGCATCTATTAATAATCATTTAACGTGCCACCCTTCCAAATGGAATCTTCCTCTTCAATTTAAAATAAGGCCACAAAAAATATTTCTCCTGTGAAGTGCGTTGTTGTCTCAGTGAAGCACTGCCACATCATACTCCGGACAGTGGCCCCGCTTGAAGAGCCCCCCAGAAAAGGATAGAAACTAGTCCGCTATTGGTTAGGCATGCAAAATACGGCATTGGCGAAAAATGCAGAATCACAATTGTAACTTTCTTACGTCATAAGATGGCATTGTCATGTAGAAGAACCCGGGGAAGAATGGGGTATCAAATTCAAAACATCGAAAAACAAACTCAAAGAGGTGACTTACCATGGATACAAAATTTTCCGAAGTTACAGAATAACAGCTAAAAATCACACAATTCACAGTTCACGCGTTAACACTCAATTAACTAAACCAACATGACAGCAAAAAGATTAGCAATAACAGGTTAATCTTATTCTAATACTCTCTGATAGTTGATAGCCCCTCCCAGTTGCAGAAAACCCTGAACCTCAATCTGCCCCCGCCCCCATTCTACCCCGTGTTCCCCTATATGTGCATAATCCGTTTAAATAAAACTTTCTCAATCTTTGCATGAGACTTGATTATTTTTTTATCACGATAAAAGTAAAGGTAGATCAGGATATCTTTTTTGCACCCCCTCCCCTTTGAGTTTTTTCTGTACCCGCCACTGACTCCAGATATGGTGGAAACTAGTCAACTGATAGTAACGCAGGTAAAATACGGTAAGAAATTAACTGAGCATACAAAAAATATATGCCACTTATGTGAGTACGTTTGAAGCTCCTTTGGGTGTGACATAATTTACTTGAGAGAGCCTTTATCTGGAGCATAGTGCTTTTTTATTTATTTGCTGAATTATTCAAAAACAGCCAAAACGGCCTCTACATTGAATAGAAAACATAAAATCGGCAGCTTTATGTGCGGATGCTAAGGAAGGAGTCTGAGGAAATAATGGAGGTCTTATTGATGTGGGTGATGGTATAGAAACCGTGTCGGGAGGAAGAATATTAGGCGAGGCAGAGGGAGAAGTTATGACAGAAGGAAAGAGAATTGGCACAATTGTAAATTGAAGGGTAAGGCTCAATTTGGGAGGGTGGCAGGTCAAGATGATTCTTAATAGATGTTCCTTGTAAATATACTTTTAACGGTACTCTTGCAATAATAATAATACGCGTTAATAATTTACACAATGAAATGTGAAACAAAACTTTGTAATCCGCATAAGTTCAATTCTGTCCGATCTAGTGTTCAGCGTGTCGCGTCATCATATGGAACATTTGCATCGAAGACAGCGAATAAAAAATATTTTAAAAATATTTTTAATTCGCTGTTTTCTATGCAAATGAGATATTTTCGATATCTTTTGTTCCATTTAATGTTGAATTTTAAATACGAAAATAGGCTCAAGCGATTCAGGCATGATATAGTGAAAGTTCGACATATTGAAATAAAAGGTATACTTGCCATACTACAAGAGCCATCATCTCGCACAAGAGTATGGAACCAGATGATGACCTTGTGAGCTGAAACGCGTGGTAAGCATTTAATTCTTACGTTAGTTAAGTTCAGCTACCTTTCATTTTAATATATGAAACTAGGCTATTCCTCAATCTTTTCGTCAAAATGTCTTCGGAGATGGTCATTATGCTTTTATTCTCTCGTCAAATGAACTTGAACTCTAGATCGTCCTAGACACTGATTTTCGATCTCCGGGGATGGCGGGTAGCTATCGCAGTGGAAAGCAGACGAGTCGTATTTCACTTTTCTCTTGTATTATTATCGACGTAATCGAACCCCGCGCTCGACATCAAAGGTGCCAATCGCTGCGGCGGCATCGGGTTTTTTCACCGCTGACAGGCAGATAGAACTCCAAATGACGGCGTTTGAGAAGCAGCGACGGGCTTGCATATTTTACATCCAAAGATAGAAATAGGCAGTAAAAGATATGGGAGTGAAATAAATTTAGCCACCAATTAATATTAGTGTTTTGGTAATTTTATTCTTTAAACCGTTACTATTTTTCAAATTTATAGCTATTAACCGTGACAAGAAACGGTTTTAAGTACCAAAAAATAATAGCTGGGATTTAAAAAAATAGTAATGCTCAGAATTGATGATCAGTTCCTATTACGAGTCAAAATTGTAAACTTGAATCGCTGGAAACTACATCTTCAGCTACAGTTTTCTTTCATAAAACTTCTTAAAACATTTCCAAGAGTTGTGTCCTCGTTAATCCTTAATAATTACTGGTTTGTAATGCGTCCGATAACCACCTTTAGGTGGTCCGATAACCACCTTTAGGTGGTTATCGGACAGCTGCACGGTTTCCTGACTTCACGATATCGAAAATATGTGCACCATTGCATAAGCTAAGTCTTTTCTATCAGCGTCAAACATTTTTATGTGTGTACCGTGGGTTGAATTCTCTCCGTGGTTCGTTATGTATTATAACGGATATAGACTTTTGTATGGTAATCGCTGGTGGCTATGCTTACAGTGCAATTTGCCTTGGTAGCCCACGCAATCAAAGAAATCCTGTCAGACATGTTCCTCCTTCACACTACATTAGTAGTACCATCAAGAGACAACTTACGTGATTAAGAATAGATTAAGGCATATTTTCATAGTAGGAATATTTTTTTAGTATCGCTGTGTAAGTTGTAGCCGACGAGCTGAATTCTTAAGATATAAGAGTAGGAGAGAAGAGAAGCCCCGTGAAACCCTTGACAAGAAGACGAAACAATATGATCGGCCAAATCTAGAAACATAAGTAGTGATGAAGATTATCTTCGAGAGACAAGTAGATGGCAAGAGTGAGGAAGAATGCACTCGAAAAAATATATGAAACAGGTAAAGTAGGACGTGAAAGAGAAGAAATATGTGGATGTGAAAAGACTGACCAGTGATGATGATGATGACATTCAATGATATTGATATAGCAATAATAAAGTTGGATCCGGAGAAGGATTTAACACAGGGATAAAAGTATATACTGGGTGGAGGAAAATTGTGTCACGAAATTTTAACCCTGGATGGCTGATGCCAGCAGAAACGAGGACCCGGAGGGGGCGGGGGGGGGGGGGGGGGGGGGGGGTTCGCGGGGTTACACTTCTGAGGGCCGCGTCTGTTAAACCGAGACTTTTCACCCGCACACCTCGGGAGGGGATGGACTTTGGAAAGAAAAAGGATAGGAGACGCCGCCGCGTTGAGAGCCCGACGAAGCCCCCAGGGAAATGTTTAGGGACGGATGGAGTAGGATAGGGAAATCACAACGCTGTCATTTTCGCGGCGGGGGATACTACTATTAGCGTAGCCATAGTCCTTATACGGAAAGGAAAAGATTTTTCTATGGAGATGAAAAACCCCTCAATTTTCCGTAGGCATAGCTGATGCCAGTAGGAACCAAAATTGCTAATGATTTTTAGCCCGAAAACGCACCATTTTTAAACCACAGAAACTTTGATCCAAGCGCTCCGATTGGCCGCGAGTATGCCCTGCCCTATCTGCTCTAGCACACTCATGATTTCGAATACTTTGCCTGCTGGAGATCTGGAGATCGCGATGTATCCAAGGCAACCGGCAACAGGGCAAAATCTCTGCTATTCGGAGCGCTTGGCTTGAAGTTCCTATAGTTTAAAAATGGTGCGTTTTCGGGCTATTCGTAATTATGGTTCCTATTGGAATCAGCTATCCAGTGTTAAAATTTCGTGACACAATTTTTCCAAAATTTCCAACGTGTATAATTGCGAAGCAGAATAATTTTAGGCCTATCCGCCTCTATCAGTGCCTGTCGGCCGCGCATAGGTCTGCTGCTGCTGACATGAGAGCTCCGTAGCTTTTTGCCATCGGGAGAGAGTGGTGGGGGAGGGAGCGTTTTCATCGGAATGTTCCCTCCCCCTCCCACTCTCTCTCTCTCTCCGCTAAGACTAAGAGAGACCAAGTCTTTGATTTTACGCGAGGCTACACTCTCTCTCTTCTCTCGATAGAGTCAGTCGCGCGATTCGTGTGCTCTTCGCTTGCTGTGTGTGTCAGTGTTGTGCAGTCTTGGTTCTTCAGCTACGGGAAACACAAGTGTGTACGGGGAACTGCGGGAAAAAAGTTATTTGTCGGGGGATCGGGTTGGTGTTGTGACTAGAGTGTTGGCTTCCCACCTCGTGCGCTCGAGTTCAAATCCCGGCAGCGGCAGAGAATTTTCAGTGACCTTCCGATCTTTGATGTTGCATGGAGGACATTTCAAGCGCAACACTCCGTCCGTCGGATGGGACGTTAAGCCGTGGTCCCCTTGGCGCCTTTCGTTAAGAGCAGGCCAATGCCGACGCCGGGTTTCTCTCCAATCTTCATTCCTTCCTTCCCTCATGGCGCAAATGACCTCAGCTCTAAGTCGCCTCATCCAAATATCATTCCATACCATATATCATACCGACCCCTCCGTCTTAACTGACCTCTCATCCTCTTCCTCTATTTAATACTCTTTCATTATTGAGAGGGGCAATTGGAACTCCTCCCTGCTTAACCAAACAACTTCGCTCTGTAGAGGCCGCATCCCGTCGCCAAGGACTACGAACGTTTCCCCCAGTTGCACCTATTCTGTGGGATCTGTTTGTCTCACTTGAAGTATGTGAATATTTGGTGAAATACCTTTCTGTATGGTATCCAATAAAACAGAAAATTGTGAAGTAATCGATAAAAAAAACTTCGCCAACTAAATCTACGCCACCAAAAAACTTTCGAGCAGTGTGACTAGGAGTTTAATTAATCTGTGAACTAATGGTCAGGGTCCTCCCCGCGGAAACTCAAGCAAGGGTTCAAGGGTCTTTTACCTTCCCTACTTCTCGGGGACTTTGGGCTGTAACGGAGACATTTCTGCTCTCAGTTCAAGACTTGTGATGAATCTACCGCAGCTGATGTGTCAGCGTTAATTCGTTGTTCGCTGTGTATTGTGCGTGAGTGGTGCAGTTAATGTACTGTGTGTCCCGACTTCCCGCCGAGTTCCAGCGGACAGCCAATCCTCGGATTCTAACCTCACAGTTGCTGGATACCTTTCCAATGAATCCGGGTGTGTGAAGGAGGTGCCGTTGCTGACCGAAGTAAATACTATTTATTGTCTTCCTACTTTCATGCATAACCGTAAAGGGCTTAACTTGAAGGTAATTTCTAATATCCAAGTCAAAAGGTAGAACACATGTAGATTTATATTTCCATGAACGCTTTTAAATCAAATTGCTATGATGAAAGATATTGATGGTTTGGTGGTCCAGAAGAGTGGTGGATACAGATGGGGGGTGCAGGGGGTGCAGGGGGTGCGCGCCCCCCCCTTGCGGGGCCGCTCCCCTTGCCGAACATTATAGAACCACAATTGCAACTTTTTTATATCGTAAGATATTGCCTTGTGTGCGTGTATAATGAGTTTTAATAAAACTTTCTTCAATTTCGCAACGTGACTTGATTATTTTTTTATTACGAGAAAAGTAAAGGTAGCTCAAGATATCCTTTGCGCCCTCCCCCCTTGAGTTTTATCTGTATCCGCTACTGGTCCAGAAGCTACTTCATCGCCTCCGAAACGTCGCGACGTATTTTATTTATTCCGTAGGAATCTACCTATGAATTTCACCGTTTACTTAATCTGAAAGATTTTCGAATGAAAATTGAAAACGGGCATTTTTACGAATATTTGCTAGCCTCCGTATCTCAGTAATTGGTTCGAACCTTATCAAATTAGTCCCATTCCGTAAAGTTCAATCATTTTTGAGTTTACATGCGAAGTTTCAAGTTTTATCTCAAAAGTGCAGTGCAACTCGACGTGGCTTCACCCCGAATACCAGGATAGTGCAAATATGATTGAAAACCGTTGGAGTTTTCCTGTCAGAATTGGAACACTGGTAGATATCCAAATAAGTTATTTCACCATTTTTTCATCTCGTATTTCCATCATCAACACCTATCTTAGCAATGTCGTAAATAAGGTGCTAAATCACAGTTATCCTATTTTACTCATATTATTTTCATTTTAGCTTCGTGCATCAATATTCGTGAAGATATCCCTTATTCTCTGACGGAAAGCGTGGTGCCTGGAAGATCGAAGTTGGCTGCTGGTCCCTGGTTCGAATACCGAGCTTTTGGATCTCCCTGTACGATAACCATCCTTGTGGGAGGTGGGATTTCGAGACCCTTATCCCGTTTCCGCCCAGAAAAAGTTCTTCTTGCGATCGTGAAGATATTTTGGTGCGTTGATCGCATGGTCATCTTTGTCCAAATTAATACTAATTGGCTATATATACTGAGGCAAATATACTGAGAATGGTTGGATATGGTGGGCGGGAATCGGCTATAGAAAAGGAACTGGTCCCTTTTCTTTGAGATTTTGAAATTTACGCGCCTGTGGCTTTTTTTCGCTGTGAGGTCTGCTCTCATGTATCCAAAGCTAACTTCTAGTATCGCTACAGAGTAAATAATTCATTGTGATACGGTAAGATTATCGATCAACACAGCAGCCATGGAGGAAAAGCAAGAATATTTAACAACAACTTAATTCATTTACTTTCAATAACTGACATCACTTCTATGATATAACTGATAACTTCAGGCTTCACTTTGTGAAACCTCTCCATATTGGCCAATCACTTCCACGTATGTTTTTATTTACGTTTCCATTATTTTTATGTGATTCATTGTCTGAAGTTCATTTGTTGTTTGTTGCATTTGCTTTTTGATTTTTTATTATTTTGCAATGAGTTGGCTCCTTGGTTTCAGAGATTGTTTCTGGGAAGGCATTGCTGCAGAAGAAGCCATGTTGATATGTGGGGGATAAAGAAAGATGAAATAAAATAGAGTCCAGTGATATTGGAATTTTTCTTTTATATAATCATTTTGATACATTTAGCTGCAGAAGTCTTCGACTTCCAATTACTACACGCTCTTCTTTTATGTCATATTACATGTAGTGAAGTGACTTCAGCGTTTCAATGCATAGACCGTTATCTGTTCGGAAATATCTTTTTTATCGGCATAAATATCAAATTCAAAGAGACTCTGCGCGGTTTTACCAAATGATGCCAATTTTTTCACAAGTTTGAGGTGCAATACTTTGCTTTATTTCTCTACTGTTATCTAGATTAAATGATTACCAACCAATCACCTACTTCTGTACCGATATTGCCGACTCTTTCGTGCATTCAAGAAGACGATTAAATCGAAATTATTAAGAACAAATTAACCGAAATTAAGAACTGAAAACCATTATTTTTCATATATAAGGCATTGAACACTACAATCGATTAACTAAAAGTAGACTAAAAGTAACTTGAAACCTTTAAGAGAACCTTTATGTGGGCCTCAACATTTTTTTTTCAATGGATATGCATTTTTTTCGTCTTTGAGTCTTATGCCATAAAATTTATTCCTTAATATTCTTCCGATATTGAACGCTATTTATATTTGTTTTTTTGGAGTGTATAAATAATCACACATTTACCCAAGTTTATCATAATGCAGTACGTAGAACACAGATATCACGACGGTGATCATTTGTGTTGACTTTATTTCATCTATGTTGACTTTAAACCCTGTATTTTGCAAGAGGAAAAGCCTGCATCACAAACAGACAAGCATTCTATTCTGCGCCTCAGGCTGGAATGTCGATTCCCATCCATTTTCCATGAGTTATCAAAAGCGGAGTGTCAATTTCACTTGTGATGGAATTCGGTTCAAAAAAAGGACGCATCCTCAACTCTATATGTTTCCCTCTCATCTGCACTCCCCGATAAGATTCAAAACTCTGCGAGATGGAATCTCTTCTTCGATCGACCTACAAACATTAGAAGTGGGACACCGCGTTTGTCGGATAACGCAAAGAGAATGAGGCGGCCAGGATTTCATGCACTGCACTCACTGAAGGAATTACATCGAGACTATCACCTGCCGCGCGCCACCACTCCGTTGCCATGACAAACACCAGGGGGGGGGGGGGTCTGGGGCTTTTGATCAATAGCACGCTCACTTGGTACGAGTCTTAATAATGGCATCGAAAAATTATGATTTGACCTTAGAAACAAAGGATTTTATAAAAGGATTTTGAAAACTACACTAAACCTAGTAGGAATCCTGTAAGGTCCATTGTACGAAAGAGTTCGGTAAAAATAAAGGCATAAATGCGATACGCTTTAGAGTTTGGCAACTTTCATCGAGGTGATGATTAATTTTATGAACGTGCTTGCATATTTGATTACAAATATCGAAAAATCTATGATTTGATTTGATCGAATACACTAAACCTATTAGTTAAACTGAAGGTCTGTTTATTTTCCGACTAAGTTGGCCATATCTTACGAATGCCAGCATACTAATCAGGTCAGATAATAAGATCAGGTCATAAAAATAAAGAAAGAGAAATAGACACATAATACAGATAGATTCAGAAATTCGCTTTTTCCACGATCGATGAGAGACCAACTGAGGACTTACTGATAGGTTATCTGACTTGTAGTGTAGCCTATTGACTTATGTATTCCTTATTGCATGTTTCTGTAATTCCATAGTAATTCTAACGCCATGGTTGGCATTTTCTAGCAGATTGGCATTATAAGTAGTTGGCAAGTTTTACCTTTTCATGAATGTGGAAGTATAATTTGTTAGCATGAGTAACATTATTATGACCTTGTGGGTTGGCTATAAAATAGCTTGAGTTCTCTCGCCTGCCGAGCACAGAAATCTAATTTTGATTGATCTTTTACTTTACCAGAATAATGCAAACTTAATGTGCAGTAAAATACTTCAATAATTATCCATTTTAATAACAGTTGTAAGGCCGATGTTTAAATAAGTGGATCGTTGAAATTTTAAAAGTAGGCAATTTATGAGATGTCCTTTTAGGCACAATTTAAGATGAGTTATCATCATAAAAGCAGTTATATTTTATTTGTATATTTCAAATGAATGTACTGCTATTTAGGATAAAATTACAATTCATGATTTTAACATCAATTGAAATAAGTTATAGTTCCCCTCGAATATTTCCTAGTTACATGTGTGTGATCGCTTTGTCGATACCCTATGTATTATTCAATGGTGAAAGTTTTGCAACTGTTCGCGTCTATATATGCCGGGCTTTTTCTAGAATAATGGGGCATTATGTTCAGATACGGTGCTTTTCTTGTTTCTGCGCCGAGTAAAAAACCAAAGTTGAACGCCGGTTCGCAGCCGTGACTAAGTTTTTAAGGATTTCTTCCTTAAAAGAAGATTGAAAAAGGAAATGCATCGTAATCTACGGCAAAAAAAACATGTTTCGTGCACCGTGCATCTCCGAATTAGTATGATCACAAGAATATTGTCCTGGTTTCACAAATAGATCATGGCTTCCATGGACGGTTCCTGCTTAAGTAAGGAAAACACGATGAAGTATTATTTCGACAGTGAAGCGGCGTTCCTGGGTTGCGTATATTTTTCAGCCAGGTAAGAAAATATATGTAAAGAATAAGTACCTATATATTACAGGAAGTCCGACAGGTCTAGTAATCCGGCGTACAGGAATCGCGACCTCCCTTCGGCTAATGTAATTTCGTCAAAAAAATATGATATTCAAAATTTATAAAAAAAAATATTTTCAATGCATAGCAAGTATTTGTTTTATTATAATGAATTTTGTTCGTAGGTTCATAATTTTCTTAAATTTTTCGTTTCGTGTCTATTAAATCGGAAGAAGAAATGTTCCTTGCAGAGTCAGAGTGGTGTTCAGGGTTTATTCTTCCTTTATCGACCATAATCGTTGTTATTAATATTATTATCTACCTTGATGTACACCCTCAGCAGTACGGAGAGTTTGCGTCATTATATGTGTTTAATTTCAAAATTATGCCTAAAAAATATTTTGTTCACTGTATTTGTTTCCTGTACGTTTCCAAATATCCAGCGTCAGGAGATGGCGACGTCTCTTCGGCTGATACAATTTCATCAAATCTAAGTTAAATATTTTCCGTTGTCTGAGATTACCAATTCATGCACGAGGCACAGAGCTCAGGGAAACATGTCTTAATAATCACCCATTAAAATTGGCGAAGTTCGGAAAGTTTCCTTCGTTTGATAGATGTAAATTATCATTATTTAAGCCAAGCGCTACCAGCTAGCAGGGAACTCTGCTACCTGCTAGCAGCCTGCGTCGTATCAGCCTCAAAGCCTCGCCCCAAGGTTACCTCACTTGCGGCAGTGGGAACTAGAACGACGTCACACGGAGTTTTCCCATCAATCCTACTTACCCGTCGCGTTTTCGCGCTCTTAAAAATTTTCACTTTTCATTTATTCGCGAAAAATAGATATCGTCATTTGAAAAGCTAAGAGCGTGAAATGCGTACTCCAGGGGTGATAATCTTTCGATTTAGGCAACAAAAAAATAATAGGTTACCACCCTATTGACTTCTGTGAGCGCTACCTGACGTAAATCGCAGAAATTCGACGCAGTCGCCGTCATGAAATATGTACTTCCATTCCGCAGTGATCAGTATTGCGCGGGTCGGCTTTAAAGATTCGATCAAAGCCCACTCGCTGTTCCTTTGTTCTTTTCGATGCGGATTCTTCGCTACGGAAACAGATAGCACGAGCAAGAGAAAGCTGTTTGCTTTCCTCCGCTCTGTTGACGAAATGACGCAAAAGAATGGTCGGCGGAGTGTGTGTGTCTTATCACCCTGCCCAACGCGTATCGACCTCTTTCCAAAATCATTCCTCTTGTCTTCTTTTTCCTCCTCCAGAGCTCAGTTTTTGATCAGGTCGCTCGTAAATAATAATGAATTTCTCCTGACTCGGTGCACATTTTTTTCCGCTGCCTCTCCTCCCGGAGTGTAAACAACGCTTATTATGCACAGCTTCCCATTCAAGGATGTGTCCTTGGGGTGTTCTTGAATCACGCCCTTATCTTCTGCATGAATGAAAGTGTCCCTATTTCGGGATCTTATCCACTCTCCTTGCGAGAACTCTGGTTTAAAGTGTATAGATGCTCACCGCGAAGAAGAGAAAGTTGGGCTATTACTTCGCAATTTCCTGTCGCGGGATTGCTTTCATATACAAATTGAGCCCATTCATCCTGCGAAATCTACCGGTGAAGTAATGCCATGTAGATCTACTGCTCTCTGGGTGTCCTGATAACACTTTCGCCCGTGATTTAGGAGGAATCTTGGTCGGTTTTTGTGGGTTGAAATTTGTTTTCTCACTCCGTGGGTCCGAATTCAAAATTTCGGAGATTTCTGGCGCCCGGGCGGTGTAGATTTTTAGCGTTTGCCTGATCCCAGCTGACTGAAAGCTTCGTGAAGGACACAGAGTAGCACTTCGTCTATCTGTCGAAACGCTGAAGTCTCCGTCTTGCCTTTTGTTTTGAGCAGAAAGAAACAAAAAATCTATCGTAAATGGAACGTGACGGTTTTCCTTAAAAAAGGAGGTGGTATTTTAAACAAAAAACTACGAGGGCCAAAAAACTCCGATGGTTCATGATCAGAAGACGAAGTGATTGATCAAAAATTATTTCCTTGCTAAATTTTGAGCACACTTGTGGTGTCCTTTCGACATAATCGCTTCGGCGATTGAGGAATTGGTCTTGGTTGTGAACTAGCTTAACTATACCCTCTTCGTGGAATTTTGCCGCCAATTACTTCTAATGAACTATTCCTTTGTCCCGAAGCTCATCTTATGAAAACGCTTGCCATCTAGCCACATCTCCTTTCCAACGTAAAGATGGAAGTCCCCCGCCACTATTTGCACGGAAATTTGATTGAAAATGTCCCATTGAAATTGCTCAAGGAGCAGTTACGCTGCATCAGCGCTGAGATGACGGACGTTGTCATGGATCAGAACACTTCCAGAAGTCAACATACCTCTTTTGTTATTTTGAATGGGAATGAACTTAATGTTTCACACTGTTTCACTCTCTAGCCACATTGCATTAAAGAAAAATTCTCTTTAATCGGCATAAATACATGTCAATTCTGAAGCCATTCGGCGAGTTTTCTGGCTGTCTCTCCGCTGTTCACGTTTGGCGGGAGAATCAATTGGTCCGTGTAGTTAATGAGATTGCCACTAACCTTAAACTAACAACTTACGGTAAGAAATGACTGGAGCGTGTGGTACGGAAGACAAGCAATTGCCCTTCCTGCGCAATACCCGTTTGTCGCTTGTTTGGTGTTTTTGCTGAGCGATCGGAGGCTGAAAAAAAACCGATCTCTTATATCCGATGAAATCAGTGCATACATAATACTTGTATTTACTTTAAAACTATTTAAGCTCATGATATGACGTAAGATACAGAGGTCGATGTGGTAGACCTAATAATGTGCTGTTAAATGAAATGCAATTTTCACCTTCATTCCACATAGTGAACTCAATTAATGAGGAAACTAGTTTCGATACACTGCGCCATTTTCGAGTCTTGTAATATCAAGTGAATGGGAATAGATAAATTGGTGAGGAGTAAAATCTTAGAAGATGAGTTGAATATTTCATATAAAAAAGGAGGAAAATAATGAAATAAGACTCGCCAAAGAGGAGTTTTTTTTCCAAAGTATGAGAAAGGATTAAAAGGTTTACAAAGCTGCGGCTCAAAGTTTTGGCGTTCAAAAAATACTGTTGAATGTCTTAAAAAAGATTGTACTGAGAGTTCGGGCTCAAATCCCGGGGACAGCGGAAAATTTTCACCGAAAACCCGAATTAATTTTACTTGTGCAATTATATATAATTAATTTATTTTAAAATTAAATTTTAACACTTTTTGTATGTATTGCACTTATCATTTACATATAGTAAGCCGTGAAAATGGAAATTGAACTTCCTTATCGTCACCACGTATGTTTTTTTTTATAAAAAGGGACCTAAGCCTCAAGGCTTCCATTTATGGAATTTTCACGGGTTGCATTGGAACATTGCGTTCACCTTCCACTCTTCCCGATACCACTGATATTTTACCAGACCGTGGCTATAGGAAGGAATCGACTCCCTTATTTTGTTAATTCCACGCTTCTTGTGTCCCACATCCAATACCTGAAAGGAACACGGGAAGCTGGTTACTACATATCTACATCCAAGCGATGGAACATTCCCGCCTCTGCCGTTATTATTGCACCCTTATTTTTTCAGTGTTGGTGACGGCGTGTTCTGTGAGGAGAAATTATTGATCGTCGTGTCATAAAGACGACAGAATGGTCACGTGTAAACTTGGGTAGGCTGCGGTGGTATTTGCACTCGTATATCAATGGGTCGAGAGATGCCCGCACAGGCTGCCGGTATTCGCTTCTTGAGATTGAAGCTCCTCAGCCAACACAGTTTTTATGCTTTAATACCGTTATTTAAACGTAGGAAAGTTGAATTAAACCCTAATGAGGAGATAATCATGCATATAGCCTCAGTGGAGTGTGTAATATCATCCCTATTTAAATTCCAAAACACATTTTTACTATCACAAGTTTTCTTTAAATCCGTACCGTTTTCTTCCTTTTTTTCATTCTCATTGTTTTCCAAAGTTTATCGTTTCATCGATCTCTAGCTCATTCGTATCTACATCTATATCTACATAATACACTGCGAGCCACCTCTAGGGTGTTTGGCAGGGGATGACCAATCACCAACCTGCAGCATGCAAGAGGACCGCCACATGCACACCACACGGTCATAGAAATATTACGCATACTAGCAAAATGCATGCTTATTCATAAAAAAAACTTGCTAATGGTCAGTAATTCCTAGAGCAAATACATCACATCACATCTATCACATCAGAGTACCACATCTAGAGGCTGCCTCTCCTCACCCACCATATCCAACACTTCGTCGTTCCTCCTCCCCTCTGTCCACTTCACCTTATCTATTCTTCTCCATATCCACATCTCGAACTCCTCCAGCCTTATCTCATCCTATTTCTTTGGTGTCCATGGTAGGGGGAATGATAGGCGTCGTAAATTCCATTGTATGGCGTACAGACTTTGGAAATTTTATTCAGGGAAAAGTATGTCATTCTGTAAATACTGGATATTACGGGTCGATGGTAGGCCCGAATATAAACCAATCTCTTAGTCTTCGCAAAATCTCTTGATAGATATGGAAACGATACGAGATAGAAGGCCACCTTTGATATTGATCCTTAGTTTATGGAAGTTGTATTTCAAGCGCTCAAAAAAGTTAACGTCGGTCTTGGTCACGGAAAGGATATCCTGTCCATACTAATTCGAAGCAACGTTTTATGGCCGCTGTCCAATGATTGGTTTAGGGCCCGTTTTCGTGTTTGATCAGCTGTATAACTTAAGTGGTTGCTTGGTTTAATTCCTTTTCTCCCATTATAAGTGATTATATTCGTTAATTAAATGGAGGGATACCCTCTCCACAAATCCAGTTGTCGCGTGTCGTTTAAGTTGATGGTGGAGACCTCATGTGAGAAAATTGTTCTGCCCTTTATCTTAATTGAATCTCGTTGTCGCGGTCACTGCAGAAGAACGTGTTCGTTCCAGAATGAACGTGTTATTCAATGTGTTGGCGCTTATTTATTGTTGACTAGGATGCGTCGATTTACCACTTTTTTTCAACGAACTAGTTGTAATTAAGAGTTTATACACTATCAATAATTACGAGTATTTTAAGTTGTATCGTTTAATTTCATTTTATCCCATGCTATCGAAATTTTATAAGTATAACAAGAATGTAAATTTGAGTTTCTTTTTATGTTAAAGTCTTCGTGCCAACTATTGTTTTCATTTTATATCGATATTTCATTTAAATGTAAGGAATTGGGGAATAAAAATATATTCCTTTTTCATGCAATGCCGTGTGAATGAGATCAATGGAATTATAAGGATATAACCCGTATCAAGAGGCTCACATTAGTGCAAGATGGCAGTTACACTTGATCAATTTTTCTGCGAGTAATTGCAAATTATACCGTCTTAACTAATGTTTCTCTGCGAATCATTATTATTTTCCGTGAAAAGATTGATGGAAATACTTGTTTTCGAAATTTCGTAACTCTGACGCTAAAGTTGTGAACAAAAGTATTAAACGTAACGGAAAAAATACACTTGCAGTATCAATACTGGTTGAAAAGTTTTAACAGACTTTCCTGATTTCATTCCGAGAAAGAAGAGTGGAAAAATGTAGCATACTTGAGCTCCTTTTTCACTGGTATTACGCTATACTTATGAAGGCCATCCCTGGTGTGAGCTGCGACCGAATCCATACTGGTCGCAAACAGCCCACGACTATAGTTTAAATTTGACGAATTGAAAAAGATATTTTTTCCCTCGTCAGTTCGGTAATCAAGGAATATTTTACCTTAACATGCGATGCATACCTTTTCTAGGCATCTTTAGTTTCAAGTAACGTGTGAAAAATAATTGAAATAAAAAGTACTCGTAATCGGGAAATGGGCCACAAATCAGTTCTGTATAGAATTCGGATGAAAAGAAGAAAATAGAATTTTTGATTACCTGTCGAATGAATTCGTTTCAGCTGTTAATCTTGAGAAATATAGAAATGCTTTTGTGCATATTCATTACTATTGGTTGGAAATTTTATATTACATGTAAATTTTAACTAACCAACTTTTGATTTTTCTTATAATGTATGTTGCGTCATTGATTTATGCTTGGTATAAATATTGTAATGCTTTGAGCACTAGCTATCGTGATGACACTATTAAGAACCCATTTTGTCTTGCATGTAAACATGATTAAGTAGTCAGTCTGGTTCCCTCCGGCGTTGGTCGTAAAATTTTATTTCTATATAAATAAGAATAATTATTTTAGCTTTATTCTTCGTTTCATCGCCATAAATCACATTTATGATCATGAACGAGAAGTTAATTTTGGGTCAATCCTAGCCAACGGTCCAAGTTGGCTGCGCGGCCGAGTTAGAGGAAGTAATATTTTTAGTATAAGACACGGTCTCAGGCGTTATTTTGTGGAATTGCTTCATTATTGAATGAAATAAAATAACTTTGTCTTATTCCACACATTATTTTGAATAGCACGACCCGGGTTTCGACATCTACCTGATGATAACACTAGATGTTGAAACCCGGGTCGTGCTATTCAAAATAAAGTGTGGAATAAAACAAAGCTATTTTATTTTATTCAATAGTTATATTTTTAATGTCGCTATCCTCATTTTGCGGCTTCTAAAATTCTCTTAATTTTCATGTTAAAGAAATGGCTGTCATTATTCATTGTCGGTGCCAAGCTTTGCCTACGTTCGCAGGGTTAGGTTAATAATTGAATAGGTATAAATCCCTTTCTCTACTCTATTATAAAGAAAAGGAATATTAGTAACGTAAGTTACACTTTGTATAAATATCTCGAAAACTTCATTATAAGAGTGCTGTCTAATCATAAATTCATTCCTGAATAACTTTATAGATGAATCTTTCAGCCGGAAACTCAATTTTTTCCTCTTTTTGGATTATTTTTGAGGAAGATTTTAATCTAAGTCTGAACACTTGATAGATGTACTCCGTTTTGGTTATATTCAATGCTACAATAATTTGGAGTTGGGATCGTTAGTATATTTGATTTCAAATTATCAACAAAAGTCACCAATGTGTTGATACAACATGGCGGCACTAGGAAATAGGAAATGGACGGCTCTGTATTTTGGCTACAATTTTCATCGCCAGCGGGAGCTGTAGTTGTGCTACCCCTGTGCTTCGTGGTGTGTTGCCTTTGAGGACATGTGACGTATGCACGTGGGGTTGCCAGGCTTTTGTTTGGAATTGTGGTTATTTTTGGGGGCCATTGTTGTGAGGAATGGAAGACAACGTTTTTGGCTTCTATTCCGTTATACCAACTGAAAAGGAAATGAATTTTTAAAGAACTGTGAAACGGTTTTATCGGCGTTACACTACGCATGGGAAAAATATAAAATTAATAAATGTTTGGCTCTCGGGTACATTAACAAAAACATTTCTTGTTAAAGGATATTATTTTTTTTGTATTACTTCCTTCGTTTTGACACGCGAGTTATGAGACAGTTCGCCATAGAAACGCTTCAAGAGATAGAGAGACAATTTGTGCTGGAGAATTCGTTTTCGCTCATTTATTTTCTTTGACCTACACTCCAGGGGTATAAAACCTTTCAGTTCAAGAATTTATGGGCTGACGTGTGTAAAATTTGTTTTTGAGATATATTGCCAAAATCAAAAAAATGTATCGGTTGTTTTGGACTCTCCTGCCCCCTCCACAACAGTGAGATTATTGCGTCATAAGCCGCCGATGACGCGAATCTGGTTTCAGCTCTGAGCACATAATGGGTTTTTCTCCTTTCGGTGAAATGTGCTTCGTATACATATGACATGCTTTCATTCTTTTTTTCGCAGTACTAAATAGCTGTCATTATTTTTCGGATATCCATGCAAAAAGACTCATGTATGTCTGGTTAAAGGATATGCGAAATTAGAGATGATCCATTTCTCTTGCAGAAAATTCGGTGCCTACTACGCGCGTGGGGAAATTGAAATTCATTTTAGCATTATTAAACATGAACAAAAAACTCCTTGCATCTTTGAATTAGATCTTATGTTGTTAAATATAGGACGAATCGATTTTCTGGAAAAGTTTGTTGGGTAGTGACATTTTTGAGATGAAAGAATGTAGTTAACCGCTATTTTCCCAATTTGGGCAAGTTATGAGGTTAAATTGTGGCTATTTCTTGAAGCGGTTTTTGCTGTAAGTAAAAACCGCTTCGAGTAAAAATTAAAAATAATAAAAAGTAAAAATTTTAGATCAAGCACTGACAAAAAGTAAAATACGAAAGGAAAATCCAAGATGAAAACGCAACATTGGCAGGGGTTAGAGGGAAGATAGGACTTAGCAGTCCTAATCCCGCCCAATAAATACTAATTATTGCAATTATTGACAGATTTGTAGCCCACGATTGATCAAAATTTATGGCTTTTTTATCTTATGAAAACGTTTCAACTTAAAGAACTGTACTTTTGAATATATTTTTTCGCTAACGATTATTTTGAACTCTGTTGGTACTGCATTAGTTGCTACATAACGTATTCTACGTGGAAGTTGGACTTCAACGAGTATTGCGAGCTCAAAGTCTGGGTAAGAAATTGCAGAAAAAATGTATTGTTTAAATCACGTAAAATCCGTAAATTAAATGCTTAACCCATGAACGGCTAGCGTGCCCATATGGGCACAGCTGCAGTGGCCTAAAGAATTTCGTATAAATTCTAACCCAAACATTATAGAGCATGCTGTTTTCGCCTAAAATGATTACAATGTATCACTTTATTCGGTTCGTGAGCTTACGGCCAGCATTTATACCAGCAATTGACTGTGGCAGGATAGGTATTCTTACTCACTCTGATCGAGGAGGCAAAAGAGAAAAAATGGCGATGTGTCTTCAGTAAATGCGATATTTTTCCTTTTTATTTTTTATACTCGGCTAAGTATTTAATCTTATCCTCATAATGAATGTTGTCAACTTCGGTTTCTTTTGCAAGCATAGTAATATCTTTCGTATGAGACAAGGAATTTGAATTTATTTTTGGGTGATCCCATATGGGCACGCTAGCCGGTAGCCGGGGGTGCCTTTTTTGGCGGGTGTCCTTCGCTACAAACGTTGTTATTGGGTCTGTTATCAAATAATTTCGATGTAAAACGCTAAGTTTTTGTCAATCTTTCATTTTTTTCTTATGTCACTTGATTTTATAGGCATCAATATTTTTTGTAATATTTCCATTAATTTTTAGTATAAAAAATACATTTTTTACTATTCAACACTTTTATTCATCGTGCTTGCGTTATACTTTACTCAACTATATAGTATGAATAATGATAGGGCTATTTTCTACCACTGGTATACATACCCAAAAATCAAGGGCATGGTGGAAGGGGAAAGGATGTTTGATAAATACAATGATGAAGTTCATTGTGAACCGCTTTGTATCGCATATAAACTTTGTAACAATAAAAAGTAGATTGATTGAACCTTGATCACATCGACCACATTGAACTCGTGGTCAAATTTTCCAACTAAGTCCAATCCCTGGTTGTAAGTCGCAAGGAGACAATCAAGGCGAAAGTTAACAAGCAACCATTGCAACCTATATCAGTTTTGTCCCGAGCAGGATGGAGGAGACAGTAAAATGACCGAGACGTACACATAAGCAGGAGATGACGTGTCATCCGCTGAGAATATATTCCTCGAAATGAATTTCACTGAATTTCCGGTAAATTCCTAGTTGAGGTTTCCGAAATGTTCATGACGGAAGAAATTTATTTTTCTTTATTCTATTCAATTCTTTTCTGAGTGGTTATTGCTGTCTGCAGTAAGAGAATTTTTGGGAGAGTGGCGATGATGTCCGAAACACTGTGGTGTATAATGCCATTCACAAGGTTGCAAAATATAATGAGGGTTTTTCACTGTGCAGCTGATAATCACTACGATAACAGCGAAAAAATGTGCACACTTAGGCCATTCATAAATATGATACGGTACGTTTGTTCAGAAAACTATGTGCCAACCCCCGAGCTAAAATACCATAAATCCATGATAATAATTTTGGCAATCATGGCTGCAAACAGTTCATACGGGGTGAACCTAAAAGTTTCGGCTTTAAAATATAGTATTGAGTGCTTGAATACTCCTCAAGATTACTTGGTGGACTTCAGCACATAGCAAGGACTGAGTGTTGAAGAGAAAAATAACTACCATAAATTCGTAGGTAAATTCTCTTCGTATTTGCTTATCATGTTGGACAATTTACTAGAGCAAGCAATAAATGTTTTCCATTTATTTTAACAATTGGTTTACTAGCTTCCCTCTCATAATTCAGTTAAAATCTCAAGGATATGAGGGCACTGGGAGGGTTCTGAGAAAAAGGATACCCAAAAGTTTCCCATTGATCGAAAAAACAGCTAGCTAAGCAGCCCTGCTGCTCCCATGCTTTCGCACGGGAGAAAGAAAGGAATATTGTTGCTGCTAGATAGAATGACTATTCGGTAGTGACTTTCAAGTCACCTTGCCAATGTGTACACCCACTCACAAAGGTCACGAGATTCCCACGTGTTACCTCAAAAACTGTACAAGTTAGGCAGCCAGCAATGGTCTCTAGCTACAATATTTAGATGGGCGGAACTGATCCCACGGATCAAAATATCAACAGGTACAGGAATGCTATCAGAGGAAAAAATAGTGATGGTCCACATGAAGCTATCTCCTTGAGGCTGTCATTGTAAATGCCTGGATCTGTACGGAAAATTCTAGTTCAAATATACCGCAGGAAGCCTAAGGCGAGAGATTGCACAAGTGTTTTTGTAACGAAGATGTACCTTTCCCAGACCTGGTGGTCGTATTTAACCTTCCCTATCAAGTGCAACTAGTCATAGAATGTCTGATGACATAAGGTATTAAGACAGAGATAACTAATTTGTCCCGTTTCAAAGACGCCGATTTTCTTGTGAAAAATATTCTTCCCGCGCGCGCTCAGAATATGCTAAGTGCCCAGGTATTTGCCTTTAATGGAATTCTGACTATCATACTCTGCAATTAAAAACCCAATTTATAGTTGTCAAAGACTGTACCAGCAATATAGGACTAATTTTGTTAATAAACTCATTGATAACATGTTTTTTTCATTCAATAACTGTATTCAAAACTGAGTTTTATACTGTTAATGTCTATGGATAGCCAAAAAAATGTTTAAACCGAAAAAAAATAAAGTATAATGATATGAAATTACTTCAAATTGTCAAATAAAAGAAGTACTATAGGTAAATGCAAAAATAAATGGCGTATCACACAATAAAAATGACAATTATGATGGTTCGAGCGATTCGTCTGCAGAATGCAGACCGGTGGCCGGAACGGCTAGCGTGCCCATATGGGCACACCCCCTCTAGCAAGAACGAATCAACAGAACTTTAAAACTAAGCGTTATTCTGAATGCTTGGGCAGTAATTAAGCAGTTTATAACGGAAAAACAAAATAAAACTCCGAAAAAAAACTCCGCTGTTTAAGGGTTAAACTTAAATATTCAACTCTATGTAGAAAAAAATAACTGATAAAGTGATGTTGTGGTCGAGTTATAATACGACTGGGGCGCCGCAGCCATGCGGATTAAAAATTTATCAGAAATGTGTATGGATAGGAGATGGAAATAAGCTATTTGAATTGAGCTATTTTATTTATAATAACTTACAACCAATACTTTTTCCGAAACATTTGGCCAAAGATATCTTGAATTGGGGTAACTTTGGCCTAATCAAATAAAAGTAAACAAATTTAGATGTAAATCATGAGTTGGAGCAAAGATTTCCCGCGAAATATCGTACTGTTTCAAATGTTCCTTGATTCTAACCCGTAAATTTATTTTATTCGGTTGAAGATAAAAAATAAAAAAATGAATGGAAAAATCGTATTACATTGCAATGCATAATTGTTATGTTTATTATTAAAATTTATGTATCAACGTACATATAATAAGGGATTAATGCTTAAAATGCAATCTTTACCTTCATCAGAAGAAGATTCATAACTGTCACTTGCTGGATTACGCAAGAATTACGTTTACCACAGTCATTCTATCATATCCCTCGAGTAGTTGCGCATAGAATTGTGTTCAAATCAAAATCTTTCCCGAATAAATGTATTAATGAAGTTAAATAGTAAATGAGCGAAATCAGCCATTTTTTTATTGTTGATTCAGTGTCTTGGAGCATAAGTCTTGAAGCATTTTCATTAAACATTTTTGCCAACGTTTTGTAGTATTTATTTATCTTCATTAGGGCTATGAATGAATATTAGTGCATAATTTTGATACATAAAGGGCATAAAAGTTTATAATAATGTAATAATTAAAACGAAGAGACATAATTTTGAAATACCATTTGTTTATTGTTTATTTTATTGAATTTTAATTGTGCAAATTCAGTCCATAGTTACCTATAAATTATGACTAATAAGATAATAATATAACTGTAAAAAAAAACATTTTAATGACCTCTCATGTCTTCTTCGTATCAAAATTATGTAATCAAATACAATCACAGCCCTGATTAAAGTATATAAATATACCGAAACTGTGGCAAAAATTTGCATTCTTCAAAATTCTTCAAGACCTCTACTCCAAGACACTGATTCAACATGAAAAATAGAGGCCAAGAGAAAGAAAATTCCACAATTTAGATAATTTTTTACGTTCAAGGTAAAGATTATTCTATAAATTGATTCATATGAGCAGCTTCTATAAATTACAACTATCATCCCTTTTATATTAAGAAATATTTGTCTTCAAAGAATTTGTAATTGTTGCTTCCGACTGGAAAGTGAACTCGTATCGCGACATTTCACAGGAAGGATAGATACATGGCATATAGTATTGGCAAAGGTTCTAAATTGTTCATTCATTACGGAATGTCTTGCGACGTATCGATGTTGCATATTATTGTATAGTTGCTTACTTCTGCTTGCTATAAACGGCTCGGCTTAATATTCACTCCGCTAAGTTTTCAATCCCCCGGGATACATTCGTCTCACATCGCCACCAATGAATATGACCTCTGTCTTTTCGTAATCTAAATAGTCAAAACTAATTATGATGATTTGGTCTAAACTTGATAATTCCGTCAGCAGTTACTTACATCATCGCACGTCAACCTTCTATACCGACACTGATGGTTGGCATTTGCTTACGTGTATGTGGTTTCTGTTTAACCCTTTCTAACCCAGAGCTACTTTTGGGAGAATTCAAATTTCAAGATTTTTCATTATTTTTCAATCAATTATAATTATCGTGGGAGCTGAATATTTCGTCATAACAATTAACACCACAAAATAATGCGTAGTTTAGATATTTACTAAAGAGAGGATATTATATCTAAAAATGCAAGTCAATTCAAAAAGAAATATTATGAAATATTGCTACATGTAAATTGAATATTGTAACTTAACTGATTATTGTGCTAATGCTAAAATTAACTGACTATTTTGCTGATGCTAAAGTCAATAAAATCAGATTTATTTATTAGATCATACGTTTATCTTGCTGATAATTATAACTCATATGCATTTTTTGTTCTACTCTGTCATATATTTAGTCGCATTCTGAGACATCGCTGTATAATGTAAATCTACTTATTCGTGTAATATTTCTGACTCTATTATATTTATAATCACATATGCTCCTAAAGCCCGTATGACACTTGCCAATTTATTGGCCAATATATTGGCCAATAAATTGGCCCAATATTGGTAAAAATATTGGGCTTTACGCATCGTATGACACGTACCAATATTTACACCAATATTGGCCGTTATAGTGTTCTAATACCCCACTAGAGAACGCCACATAACACAAAATGACAAAAGAGCATCTCAAGACGCAGGTTAATTGCCAATGAGCTACAGAATGGGAGGTGGCATAATAATTGTAAATTTAATAACTATTTCGAGGGGCTGCAAAGATATTCTCGAATTGCTCGAAATTTCATTCGGGTGAGTTCCTTGAATGATGAGAGATAGGCAATATGGTGATCTCATAGGTGAGCCAAGATAACGTAGCGGCTCGTTTTGGCTGGAATATGTTCATCGAATAAACAGAGATTGTGTCATCAATTGGGACTTTCACCCGAAATTTTAGCGCTCAAATCATGAAAAATAGTTTAATAATTGTAAAATAAACAAAATATAGACGCTATCGAGGAGAAACACGACGTTTTTATTCATTAAATATCCGAAATGTTATTTCCGAATTACCCACTTTAGACAGTTGATGTTTGTGAATTTATATTCTCTCAAAGTACACATTAATTATTTGAGCTATTTCATGGGTTGCTATGCTTGTAAAGTTTTTATATATGATATTAAAATTCCGAGGTGAAATGTTTTGCAAAGAGCTTCTAGTTTTGGCCACTAGGAGTCGACAAGACTGAGTTCTGATTGGAGATTGGCCTCGAGAAAATAGAACCTGTTCTAAATTGTAGATTGGCCAAGAAATTGTGCCCAATATTGTGAAACTGAGATTGGGCTAGAAATTGGCGTGTGTCAGTGGGTACACAATCCAATATCCAATGGATTGGCCAATAAATTGGCAAGTGTCATACGGGCTTAAGGGACACACTTGTCCGGGAATAATAAATTTCATTTTCTATTCTATTTCTATAATGTATACATTTTTGATGTTGCTCGGAAGCAACATTGGGTTATAATGGGTTAATAGTGTTAATACAGTTCAATATTGTGTCGCCCGAACATTTTTGGTTTATACTATATGATACTTTTCTTTTTCCCTTAATCAACTGTATTCATCTTCTTTATTCTGGGGCTATTCGAATGCCCATATGCTTATTTTTCTTCTGATATTCTACCCTTTATCTCCAGTACATATTCCATATCGGGTTTTAGAATAGTTAGAGAGCAACATTTCAAGAGCTTGATGTTGAGCTTGAGCTAGAAGCTTGTTTTTTGTACCAAAGAAAGCTTTCTTCGTCATTTTTATTTTCTGCCATAAATTTTTTTCATTCAGGTTTTAGGTCAACATCTGAATGAAGGCCGAATTTCTTATCTTTACGAGGGATCATTTTGTGATCAGCGGAAGAACTCGTTGGAACTCTTAAACTAATGAGTGTGTGACATTATAAAATGTTTGCATATTCCAGTGCAAATGTCCGCCTTGTTTGCGATTTATAGTGCTTAAATATACCCATGTAATGCTCAGAAGTTTTGGAAAGAGAAGCCATAAAAGTCATCCTAGATATATGTTGACTTTTATTTCGGGTCATCCAATTATCCGATTTTGGTGTGGCCAAATCGATGCGTTTGTATTCGATCGGAAATTTGATTTACAGCTCAAATTATGAGCCAATCGACATTGACTTTTCCGTTTCCCATGGCTATTTTTTCTTTTTCTCTAAGTCCGTTTAGAAAACAAATAATCGATTCGAATCAGAGTGAATGATTCGAATTCTAAATATTCCAAACTCATCTATCTTTTATTGGAAACTATAATTTTTTAGTACAAGTTGGCAATAAATAAATTCAAAACTATTAATATTTATGAGCATTTAACGCAGTTTAGAAATTTACATGCATGCGATTGCTCCTCAGCGTAGGAGAATATACCATACTTTTTTCGATTTCGATTTGCAATGTCTACTCGATATAGTTATAAACTAGTGTTAGAGACGTTACATGGCCGTGTGTCCATTATGAGACCTTTCACTTATGTTTCAACAGTCTTACCTCAGAAGAGAAAAAAACTCAAAATATGCTAATTCTAAATATTTAAACGGGACGTAAATTCGGAATGCAATGAAGCAGTCGTGGAAAGCGCTATAATGCAAATAATAGTGAACCATTAGTGTTCAATAATATTTTTCGAGCAATGCATCCTCTGATGATGTTTCGTCTAACACGGGCTAGACGAAAAATCTATCTCCAACTAATATCACAGCAGTAGCGTGACTGGTACTTGGATTTTTGGGGGAGGAAATAGTTCAATTTACTATCATTCCACAACGGGTAACAATACAACAAATGAGGTGCACTTATTGAAAACTTCTGACTGTAAACAAGGGTGTAAGTGCCATTTTGACTTAATTGCTGATATATTCATATGTTTATCCAGAACCTGTTACCGTATTCAGTCCTTGTATTATCAAGTGAAGAGTCTAAGAATTAGTGGGTTGTAAATTTTAAATTAAATCCTTTTGTAGATGTAGATTTGATTGTAGATTTGCGTACGTGTAATATATATATGCGAATAGTGTAGCTTATTCTCATTCATATTTAAATAATAAAGAATAAAAAGGAACTTAAACCCTTTTGAAATTCAAAGCACTGCAGGAACAAGTGACTTTGTACGCAGTCACGCACATGGGTGCAAAGTTAAACACACCAAAGGAGTGTTCGCCATGAAAAAATTCGCCAGAAGTTCGCCATGAAAAAATATTTGACTTAGCCGGGAATGGAACCCGGATTTCCCGATTGCTGATCAGGCGTATTAACCAGTTCCACCACCAAGCTATTTTCTCTGACCAATCAAATAAGTCAGATGTTTTTTCAGTTCGAACTTCAACCTTTGGTGTATTTAACTTTGCACCCGTGCGCGTGACTGCGTACGAAGTCACTTATTCCTGCAATGCTTTGAAATTCGTCGTCGCAGACCAGCGACAAAATAAGGGTTTTTCACCCTGACAGTGGCTTAGTAAGCACGACCCTCGCCACATGTGCCACAGTGTGGACTTGTGACGTCAACTTCTTGTTCGCTAAAACCCATCCCGAAGTTCGCTCTGAGAAAATGGCTTGGTGGTGGAACTGGATAACAAACCTGACTGGCAATCGGGAGATTCGGGTTCGAATCCCGGCTGAGTCAAATATTTTTTCATGGCGAACTTCATCCTTATGAAATATCAACCTTCAATATTAGAGAATAAACGTGTTCATGTTCACTGATTACGCAAATTAACTAATGATTTCGATAAATAAGAAACAAAACTTTGAACATTTAATTACTGTATTTCAAATAAGTAGTGCTGCAGTGATGCGAATTCTTTTATATTTAGGATTCCATTTTGCTGTACCTGCGTCGTGCAATGCTTAGAAGGGGTTCCCCACGGCTCTTGAAGACGCAGGATAGCGTGTATCTTCTGAGACGCGGGTTGTTTTGGACGGGTGCCTCCTCTGGTCGGGGAATTCCCCGCTTGGATGATGGGATTTGGTCGGTGGGCAGCTCCTCACCTCCTCCCCAATGTCCCCTCTTGCGTGTATATTTATAACACGCGTGCCTCCACACGCCTCCACATCTATTCCAACCCCCTGCCCCTCCCCCGTCCACTCGCCACGTGCCAAATGACCCCCCTTAACCCCCTCCGAAAGGAACTCGCCCCCAACTTTTCCTCTCGTCCAACGCTCTTTGCTCCTCATGCATCGCACTATTAATTGCCTTTGCGCGTTGCGTTGAAAACTCGCGTGATGCATTTTTAAAACCCCATCACGCATCGCCGTCGTCATCATACACTGAGATTAAAATCTCACTCTTCCCTGTACCTAATGGATGGGTCTTTCGCAATTCATTTTTGGAAAGCAGGGGAAAGATGTAGGTAGTGAATCAAATTTCGATATTAATTTACTAAACAGGGTTATTATAAAATAATGGTGCGGTTTTGAACATGGTTTGATCATTTTCTGAAAATTGAAAATGTATTCTGTATCGAAACCATGGTCAGACAAAATAAATCACCGCGTAGAAAAAAGCCAAGTATCTATTCTTTCTACTCCTACGATAAAGGATTTCCACCGTGTTACGCCCGTTACTATTACTTATATAAATGAAAACACAGTTACTTTCTTTAATTAAAGTATACCGTGACTAACCACGGTGATACCTTTACGGAGTCACCCGTAATGCACAAATTTTGCGTATATTCCACAGGGAAAAAGATCATATGCTTTGACCGAGGGTCGAGCCCTGATCCCCCGATTTTATGGTCGAGTGTTGCAGTTAATTATTCATCTAAATTAGCCAGCCAGTTAATTTGTTTTGGGTACGGTATAGTCCACGGATATTTGCAGGGGTGAATGACGCCTAGGTATTTTAAATTGCACGACCGGAAATCGGAGGATTCGGGTTCGGATCCCGGTCAAGGCGAATGATTTTTTTCTCTGCGGACCTTTCGCACAATTACTTACTGTTAACGTTTTTTATTTATCGAATTTTTCGCTTCAAATGATTTTTTTTTATAAAATGTATTTTACGTAATTAATAAATTTCAGTATGTGCGCCCTTAGTCGCTCAAAAAGAGAAAAACCCGGCGTCGGCATTAGCCTACTAGTAACTCGTAGCGCCATGGGGACCACGGTCCGACGGGCGCTGTGCTGTACTTGAAGTGCCCTCCTCAAGACACTCAAGCAGGGATCGGGTAGTCTTTGAAAAATCTTGACCATCTATCTTTTATCCACCCTACTATCTTCCTATGAATTACTGAAATCGCACCATTATTTTTGGACAACCCCGTATTTTAAATATTCACCCTATTTTTTTTAGACCTATTCTAATTTTACTTCATCGATTTTTATATCTTCATGTCCTGAGAAAAACACTTATGTAGTTATCAACTACCCTTTTCTGTTCGTGTGTGTGATGTGTGGATCAATACAAACAAATGTTTTTCTTTTGCCGTCAATACTATACTTTGTATAATTCGACAGTAAATTAAGTAGAGGTGGATAACTTGCCGTCAGTAGTATTATATATTTTGTATAATTTCACTCTAATTTAAGTATGAGATCTTTTCTGAACCTTTGGTTTCCTCGGTGAGAATGACCAGCGTTGGTTTTATTTGACATTATTTGACGCAGGTGATGAGTGGAAGGTGTAAAATGCATATTTAGGTGCAAGGACATGCGTGAGTGAATGACGTGAGTAAAGCGAACGAGTTGAAAATTAGAAGATATTCAAGTGGTGGTATTTTTAAGCAATTACAATATTATCATTCAGTATGGATTTGATACCATGATAATGCCTGAATTTAGGACCCCTCTTGGTTTATGATAATGCCGGTCTATTATGTGATCATCGATGATTCAGTTCTTTAACAATTGGTGATCTCTTCCCTTATTACCACTACAAACTTCCATGCTTTTGAATTTTTGAAATATGTCTTGAATACGTGACATTCATTCGAGAGGAATTTGCGAAATAGGTTCGTAGATAAGTTATATCCCAGCGTTTTTCTGGCGTTGTTTGTCACGACTAGCTTTGTGACCTTTAACACTCACCTATTTGGTCACCAGCACCGTTTTCATCCTATCATTATTATGTGGTTGTATATTATCAGCAAGATGTTGGTGAAAGTATTCTCCGTGCTAATTGCCATGGTTATATGATCATAAAATAATAGACATAGACGAGAAATAATAACATAACTATAATAATATAAAATTTCTTTCATACTTACAGATGTTATTGGGCTAACTTCAAAATAATTTAATGCGAAAATGAAAGAAACATAAAACCAAAATACCCATTACAGAAAGAAAAATATTTTAGGACTTTTGTGCGTAAGAATAATTCGAAACTATAGTGGTTGGGGAGTGAATTACCATGCAGAATAAACAACACATATGAGATAAAGCATAATGTACATACTTTACGATCACTATACAATAATGTTTCAATATCATCCCAAGTTTTAGATTATTTATTTTACCAACCATAATAAATATCGATAAGCATGAATTTCGTATCAGGCGTCAGTTCCTAATTGCTATCATAGGAAAAGTGCTAGTTTGATTGTGTGAGAATACAAGGTAAACCCGAAAGTAACAATATATTATGTTAAGGTTTTGTCAGTAAGCGGTAGAATTGTTCTCAACGATTCGTGTCCTTTCTAGGTATGGGCGATTTTGACTCACTTGAACCAGTAATGGTGAGAAATGGGGGAGACAATTAGGGCTGTCTTTGTGGTTGGATTTTAAGTAGGGCAAGGAAACGAGGGGCTTTCCGTAAATATTTATTTATGAACGATGTGGATTTTCGTCATTTTGACCCGGCACTGAGGTCTATAAATTTTAGAGGTCCACCTAAGGGGGTTCAAGGGAGCCTAGCTGAGAAACTGGATCACCGCTAGCTTCTCACGAAATGAATGAAATATTTGTAGTTTTTGTGCTGTTTGGTGTTTTTTTTAGCATCCATTTAAGATCATGGTGGGTGAGGAGAGGCAGCTTTTGGATGAGATACGGAGGAGACAGAAGTTATGGATGGAGGGAGTACTCAGCGGGGAGGGGATGTTGAAAAAAGTGTTAAAGGGTAGAATGTTAGGGAAACGAGGGAGGGGAAGGAAAAGAGTAGGATTTTTTGATAGATTGAAGGGGAGTAGGCCTTATAGTGAATTGAAGAAGGCGGTAATGGAAGGAAAGGAAGGCTCCCAGATCACTTCTCTAGTGCTTCATGCAAACCTACCTTAATCGGTAGAATACTCTAATAATAATAATAATTTAAGATCATCTATAGTTGATTTGCAGCCAAAATTCGTTCTGCTGAGGGAAGGCGAACGTAAATAATCATAGCGGTGCTGTACTGTCTAAATATTGAGGAAAGACAAAACCTAGGTGTATAAGGGACTAAAATTGTTTAAATAGATCAGGTTGCGAAGATAGGTAACATAAAATATATCGTAAAACTTATACATATATTCCGATGACTAATTTTGAATGAAAACAATCGTAAAATAATTTTTTTAGCTACCCTCTTCATTTAACCTTCATTTTCTTTTACATTCATTATACTTAGATCCTCTTTTTATCTTTATTATAATCAGTGCACTATCCGATAGTTGAATATTTAAAAATGAAGTTGAAAAATAAACAATTTTAGTAATTATTTGCACCAATTTTTTTATTAAATGTATTGATTAGTATTTGAACGAGAAAGTAGTCTTGTGCACTCGGGAGGCTGGAGAAATAGTTCGATAGGTGATTGATGAACATGGTTCGTCTAATTTTTGCTTTTATTATAAATAATTTAACGCGAGGAAGGGAAAACCCTACCTCCTTTATGGAGAATGAGGGGTGAAAAGGGTACGAAACACCGTAAGGGTTAGATCGTTACATGAACAGGTGAGTGGAATAAAAAAAAAGTTGAAGGAGACAGTTTCTCCCAACCCACGTTTCAGTGATTCCCTTTCCGAAATTTCCTGCCAGAGGAGAAGATATTTTTAATGAGCCGAGGCGGCGTTGCGAGGAGACCGAGACACAAAGGAGTTGATGGCATTCGAGTTGTACACGAAGCGGTGTTGAGAGCGCCCTCGGTGGTGGAAACCGGAACAGTTATGACTGAAGCTCCATGGTTGGTGTGTGTTTTGCCCGTTTCATTGTCAGATTAGGAGAGTATTACCGTGGAATTTTGCAAGAGGGTTTGTGATCTGCATAGCATCAATGCTAAAAAGATGAACAGCTGCGAATATTTTCGTAAACCTATCCTCCTCAATCCCGGGACATATTTACCCTTTTTTGGTCTGAATTTGATTTTTTCTGGTTAATTAGATGTTACCAAACCACATTAGCCATTTCTGTTCTTCTGTCAGGAAGCACTGGACTTGTTGCAATAACGGCAATTCACTTAGCCAAGCTAGAAAAATTCAAACTTCGGTGTATTGTATAAACACGCCAGGAACTAGGAGGCTATGCTCAAACTTGATAAGGCATGTAAGTACAACAGATAAGGGTACGACGTTGGTGGTTTTCGGCGACACTTTGCGGAATATGCTGAACACTTTGAATGAATAAAATTTAAACTTTGTTTTTCCACAGAATTTTTACTAAAACACGTCCCCGGTTGCGACGGTTAAATTCATCTTCTGGTCATTGTATTATGAGGAGTTTCTTAATAACTCAGTTTGGGAAATTTTTGGTTATTCGGAAAAAATTATTTTTGATGTTATGAATATTCTGATGTAAAATCAATTGACTTCTTAATTATTTGAAAAGAATAAATCACCAATAACATTTTTTTCTTCCCCCGATAGAAATAATGGACAATAAATAGTGAGTATTAAGAATGCTGGCTATGGTTTTCTTTTTCTTGTGGGTAGAGGGTATAAAGGGTAGTCGGAGAAACAATTGGCAAGGAATAAATATGAGAGACCATTTTAGCAGTCCTATCTGTTTCCGTAAAATTGACGATATGAAATGTGTCAAAAATTTATTTTTGCAATTTTGAGCTAGAATGGCTTGATTTTATCTGTAAAAACCTCTTCGATTAACAGTGTTACGACGAGAAACGATCTCGGATATTATTAACTAATAATGGTAGGAACCTCACGTAGTTGACCAGGGAAACGATTAATCCACCACACGGTGCAGTGAGTTTCAAACTTTATGATGGATGTGATGGGGATGATTTTTTAATTATTATTCTACGATTCAATCGCTTGTTTGCCGTCTTTGTATGATGGAGACGAAGTGTTACCAGACGAAATCCTTTTTAATTAATAAAAAGCTAGCTTCAGATTAAACCATTCTCTTGTTTACTCATGGCCGTTTCCCACCTTCAATATTATGACCAATTCAATGATCGACTGTTTACTTTATTGTGATGTAAATTAATCATGATATATACTTTATTGTGATGTAAATTAGACATGTTTTCTAAATACTTTTCAAAGTGCAGTACTCCTTTTATAATACGACACTTCAGTTCTCCGGCCCTGCTAGTAATCCGGCTTTGTTATACAGGCAGCTACTAAGCGAGTAGCTCGGTAATTTCGAGTAGTCTAGCTTGTGAGCCTAGTCCACCTCAGAAAATAGGGTAAGTATTGTGAAAAATCCACAGAGAAAAAAATTGTTCGCCTTGACCGGGATTTGAACCCGGATATCCCAATCGAGTTTCCGGTTCTAATGCCGATCGAGACGTATTATTCTTTCTCTGTGGATTTTTTGCATAATTCGTGTATTGCGGGTGACTCCGTAAAGTTATCACCGTGGCTAGTCTCGACATACTTTAATTAGGGGAAGTAATCTTACTGAGAGGTGAGCCTTCGAATTCAATGTAATTAAGTGGAATATTGATACGAAACAGTACAGTACCGTATTGCAAGTTTAATTTTTCTTTATTGTAGTTTCGTTTTACTTTCACACTTCAATCGCGTGCATGCACCAATGTTGTGTAAAATAAAATACTTTATGTACAAGTAAGTATGCAGTAAAAACATAGCTTCCGCAGTTTAATTGAGTCATAATTAGTCATTTCCAGTAATCTTGCTTTTTCGGTAATCCGGCAGTGTTCTGGTACGATATCTGCCGGATTACCGAGACACCACTGTGCTGTGAAATATTTTTTCATAGTCCTTTCAGCTTTAATTAAGTTTGGTGCCTTTTTTCCTGGAGATGCTGTACCTTCGCAAGAATAAAAAAATAGGCATGCTTTTGCGGTTCGTGGGTGATCGTGCGTGAACAATCTGCGAATTTAGCGGAAGAAGCCATTTAAAAATGGCATTAAGGTAAAAGCGAGACCTTTCTCTACCACCTTATGGATTACATCCGTTTTGCGAAAAAATTTTGCGCATGTAAGGTTAAAAATAATCTGCGTGTGACGATTGCGCCTCTCGACGGTTAGGAAGGAAGTGGAGGGAAGGGTATGTGTGGGCTTTGACCCCGTCTGCCTCCACCCCCAAGTCGCTGACGTAAGACATTCATTTAGGGGAGGTTTTGGTGCCCCTTTGCCCTTTTAAGGCTTCAACCAAGCACCCCCTAGGGATATTTCACCCTAGGACTCCCTTTTAGCGAGAGAAAATCTCTCTTTCTCAAGTTCCTCCCAAATGTCTCCCGCCGTTAATTGCGGCCCGTCTTCATGCTCGTGTGATTCGCCGCACCAGTGTGTCCCCGAACAACGGCGATAAAATTACGAGAGATGAACTTATCGCTCGCGTTAGTGCTGTCGTCAGAAATCTTACGAGCTTGATGACATTCACTGCTCGGTAGGCTCGCTCGCTAAATTGTTCTTATCGCCGATTGCGATAGAGTTAACGAAATGAAGAGACCTGTATTTTATCACGTTGTTATGACTTCGCTTTCTTTTCTGTTTATTTTTACTTCCGGGTAATAATTTTTTTACTCAAATTTAACTCACTTCCGGTTTATGGTAATAACAATAATAATACTAATAATGTTAAAATATTTCTTGGAGTGTACGTCAACGTATGTTATGCAAAAAAGTTATACCCAATGTTTCTGTTTATTTTCAACCATCAATATTTTAATATTGAAATTATAATATCAATAAATATGTGCACAGCTAAGCCCTGTGCTTGTGTACTTGCTTTATGTGCTTGGGTACCCACATAAATATCAAGGGCAGATTAAGTCGTAGTTACTGTGTGGTCCACCACTTCTGGTGACACACACAGGAAATCACGCTAAAAATTTCGACTTGGTTCTTGGAATTCGGGTTTGCCAACTAATATCATTAAAATCCCTCACCAACAAAGGCAATAGAAATACACAAAAGCCAACAAATAGCGAACGGTTACAGCTCTCAGAGATCAGCATTTGGACATAAAATCCGCCCGGCCTTTATCCGAAGGATTAGAGATATGGAGAGATAAAAACAAATTCACTGAAACTAACGATTATTTCTGAGGTGTCCTATACGGAAATTCTGTTTTCACGAATATAATGCCGGGCAATTCCTATCACCGTCCTTCACAAGCGGTTGACGGTCAGAACGGTTACGGACGAGCGCCTGCTAATCCGGGTGGTTTCCATCTAAGCCTGAGCAAGGAATCCGAGGACCAGAGGTAACATAATCTTGAAGTGCTCCAGTATATGCGTATTAACTATTACCGCTGTGCTAAAAGTGACCTGAGAATCTTTTCTTGAATGCATAAACGCTGCTTTTGTCATTCCAACAGCAGCGCAACCAAGATTGCGTTACAATGGTATTCTCGTTTTTACTAAAAATAATCAGTGTTAAAATATTTCTTGGAGTGTAGGTCAACGAATGTTATGCAAAAAGCCAACGTTTTTGTTTATTTTAAACCATCATCAGGGCTTAACTTTGTACACATTTATTGATAATATCAATAAATTATATATAATTGATATTATCACTAAATGTGTACAAAGTTAAGCCCTGATGATGGTTTAAAATAAACTGGAACGTTGGCTATAACTTTTTTGCATAACATACGTTGACCTACACTCCAAGAAATATTTTAACATGAATTATACGAGGTCAAGATAAGGAAAAAAATACTAATATATATTTTGTTCCTATAACATTTTAAAATATCTCAGACAAAAAACCAGGTGGAGCTTTTGTTGACCTCAGAGGTCTGTTTGTGGGATCACCTTCCTGCTTTTTGCCTGATGGTGGGATCACATTCAGAAAAATATCTTTATACCTTATATATTTTAATAGCAAAAAGTCTTCTAGATACATAAATAGAACTTCAAATTTTCCGTCGAATATGCATTCCTATGCTATTTAAATAGTTCTTCCGATGTAGTATGAGCCGCCACTTTTTGACAGTCAATTTTTGTTTTACAGCTCGTCGGCAATGTGAAGTTTAACGATAAAATTCTTCGATACAAAATAAGATGCCTTGAGGTGCAACGCGTCTGACTACGCATCATTATGGTCTAGGTTTGAATCCTGGTGAGGGTATTTTTTTCTTCTTAAACTTTTTTATGCGCTTTTACAAATTGGCTTTGCTAACGTACGAAATCTTCTCAGACGTGATGGAAATGCCATATATATCCATTCTTAAATTGAAACAAAATATGGTAATTTCCAATTTCCTGAATTGCAACAATCACCCGCTGATTTGGAGCTTTTTTTAAATGTTCCCTATCCATGATAAAACTTTTCGTCGACTTTAAAAGGCGAAAAAGAAACCTCTTATAAGGGTTGTTTCAGATCCCTTGCTTCGACAAATCCCATTTTCGTGGAATGACCTTGATGTTAATCCGTTGACCCGAAAGAGGTGTACGTAATGGAATTAGCGCGACGAGAATAGAATACTGATTTCGCCATCTCTCCGTGTTTTCCCATCCCAGGCAAACAGAGACCCTTACAGCCCAAAGGACCCTGATTTCTTTTTCAAGTTCTCGTTCAATGTTTCTTCTCCGCACTTCCACTCTTGCCTTACAGTGATTTGTCCTTCTCTTCGCGCTTGGACTTAACAATTTCAAATTCCTTTTAAAAGCTATAAAGGAGCATAAGAAGTAGGTAACTATTATGTTTAATCGTCGGAGAGGCCATTGGGTCCATATACCTAACGTGTGCCTCACGCTTTTCAAAAGGCTCCTTTTTTATGGGACCTAAATTATATAATTCACTGCCGATAAAAATCAAAGAGGATACATTTTGTACATATTTATCTTATATTATTTTAAAATGATTTATGCTTAGCGTAAACATTGAAAATGTGCTTTGTAAAATTTTTTATCATTTCCTTTTGTAGCCTGAGTAAAGTTGTAAGTTAAAGAGCGTTTGTTTGATTTTTCCGTTAAAACATTTTTTATGCTATGAAGTACCTTTTAACATTTGATCAATACATGTAAAAACCTGTTGTATCCTAAAAATATGCCTTTTACCTAGTGGGGCAAAAGGCCTGTTTTTCTAAATATGCTCACAAATATCATATGAATCAATTTATTTTTGCTGGGGAAACGAAATATTATAATTACTATTACTTCGCTCACGAAAAGTAGGAGAGGTAATTATAATTCCAAAAACAGAATATTTCCTGATTACTGCTTCAGCTTTACAGCATTCAGAAATAGCATTCAGAAATACAGCTTCTTTTAACACATAACTCATCGATGAATTGCATTGAAATTCTAGGGAGGGTACAATTTATTGCAATTTAATATGTAATATTTCATGACTCTACATGATATACATATTATATAACTCTACATTGTATACATGATATATTTAATATGTAATATGACATAACTCTATGATAGTACAAAATATACTGAAACCGGTCCTTTAATTTGTAAAGTGAAATTTATATTTTTGCGGAAATTGGAAACTTTAAATGAGCTACCTTTTAATGAATATCCAGATGAAGTCCAATCGGGAATGGTACACCAAGAAAACGTTTAAGTCTACTGTAATGAGTATTCCACCTACGTAAATGCGTCTTTTCACGTGATTGCTGCTATCAGCCCGCTGAATCATCGTCTTCAGAAAATCTCCTTATTGAGTTGGAGAAGTTTCGTGCTACTTCGTGCTAGAGACTAGAACTAGTTTATTGATGGTTTCATCCATAACAAGGACGTGGGCACTTAACACTAGCATGCACGACCTATCCTTACACCCTATTATGCCCGAGTGGGTCAATTTGACCCAATATGACCATGTTTGCATATTTTACTCAAAATACTTAATCCCCTCGCAGTTTATTTATTAATATTGTTTATAAAGTGTTTGTGAGGGTAGTAGAAAATATAGTTAGACGAAAAATATTAAAATTGTGGTTATTCAACAATTTCTATGCTGTAATGGGAAACTAGCTTCGACAAATTTCTGAATACCTATCACTTTTCCTCTGGTGGGTTTTGGGAGGCACAATGAATTTCAATGATATCAGGTTAAAAAAAATTACAGTAACATTTTGACAAAAAATCAGTATAAAACACACCGTTACATTGAATACAAAGGAAAAGTGGAAAGGCTTCAAAATGGATTTGATAGTCTGGGTCAAAATGAGCCATCCGGGCATGGCAGGTATTTAAGTGATGAGAGAAAAAATAATGACATCGGGCCTAACTTTTTCACAGTGGTAAACCAAACTAAATAATTAAAAGTCACGAAATGTGAGTCTTAAAATTTTTCTTCCTTCCAAAATAATCAACATAAATATTCTCTGACTGGGTCAATTTGACCCTGCCGGGGATTCTAGTGTTAATCCATTTCCCCCCAGAAAAAAATCAGCTTTCGATTGTGAGGATCTTCAGGTACGTTGCTCTTAAGGGTTTTCTTTAGTAATTTAGTAAAATATTTTGGTGATTTATCGACTCGTTTCTTCAGAATGACCCGTAGCTACACCAGGTAGTTACGAGTTCAAAAATCGAATGTTGTTCAATCTTGTGACCAATCTTCAAGTTACCTTGATAGAAATGATAAATCTTCGGGAAAAGAATATATTTGGACCAAGGAATATTAATAAAATCTGTATAATGTCATTTCTTGTTTACTTTTATGATACTTGCATGTAATTTACTCGCAGTGGGCGTCCATATTGAATTTTAGCTTCGCACCCGTCTCTTTCCGTCATTTGGGATTGTTTCCACCGGCTTCAAAAATCAACTAATAAGTGGATTAAGTTATGGCAAGCTTCAATAAATATTTGTGATAATTTGACAGCAAAAAGGAGGACGGGTATTTTTCATAAGCTTCTTATGTTCATAATCGTGGAATGTAGCCATATGGCTACGGTGGGCGGAAATGGGTTAATGCTGAAATATTTGCAATGATCCATACTCATTTAATAACAGCCATGATCGGTTTAAATATTCTCAGGCAGAAGCGGATTGAGGGAGTACACCCTCCAGTAATTTATTGAAAGGTTATGAATATGGTAATTTTTAAATGACTCTTCTCAGCCTCTCAGAACGGTCAGAATGGTAGGATGCAGCCCAGTGGCGTAGCCAGGAGGGGGCCCGGGGGGTCCGGATATTTTTATATCCCCCACCCCGAAATATGAAAACAAAATTATTTTCCTACATAAAAGAAAATAAAATAAATAAAATATTGAAAAATCATGAATTTACAAAACATTTCTTCAACAAATTAAGTTTTTTCGATTATGAAAAGTGTTAAAATTACTTTAAAACACTGTAATTAGTACCCTGTTTTTCAAAAATTTCCCCTCCTGATTTTGGACCCCCCCCCCCCCCGAAATAAATTCCTGGCTACGCCACTGGTGCAGCCGTATGGCAACCGTGGGCGGAAAATGGATTAATGCGAACAACTATTTGTGCTTAGCTTCATTGTATCATTTTATCTTTTGTTTTCCGTGGCAGCGCCGCGAGAAGAACCCCGAGAAGATGGGATTATCGATTTTTGCATTCGGGCATTTAGTGCGAGGGCACGTAGTCTGCGATAAAACATTCCAATTTCATGATTTTTTTGCTCTTCAACATGCATGAATCAAAAAAGAATCAACTCAAGATGTGTAAAAGAAACACTCCTCCAACGTCGTACATATTGGGAAATAATGTTTTTAAAACATCAGGTTGATGCGAGGAAAAAAGAACCAAGATGCCATTCTTTTCATAATCAGTTTTTTTTGTCGCATACATTAAAAGCTAATTTAGGTTAAAATTAATGCAGCCTCATGGTCGGGGAACAGTGTGCTTTTATAAAGTGTTGAGGATTGATCACAGTTTTAAAAGCCCTTTTAACATCTTGACACAACTTATTGCTTATCTTTTGTGCATAATATCGTCTGCAATATGCTATATTTTTTATAAACATTATATCCCATGGAAAGGTTTCTGTCAAATCCAGGGCATAAATGCCGAATATAAACGACATTTTGATGAATGGCAATATTTCTAATGCATTTAAATCCATGAGGAAGACCGCTGGGATAACATTATGATGTTTCTTCAATAAGCCAACCTCTGAAAGGCTCCGCATTTCTTAAGTCAGTTCAGGTTGGGAGAGTCCATTACAAACGAATTTGGTGCATTATCTTTAATTTTCGCTGATTTCCTGGTGTATTATGTGTGAAGTTCTCTCGGAAACTCCATCAAGTGAGTGCTTCCCCTGTAGCCAGCGATCTATCGCCGTGAAAGGAACTCTTAATAGTCTGAACCTTTCTCACCGTCCTTTAATACCAAACTTTCACGACTGATAATGTGGCTTCAGATTTGTATATTCTCTTTTTTCCACTAAGTTTTATAGTTAAATCAGAATGCTTTTCGAATTTGACCGTATTTCCCTTCGATTGGCTTGAGCAAAGTAACTTCTGACTGCATCTTGTGCACATGTTTGGTTACTAAGGGGATGTTTTTTTCAGGGGATTGTTGAGAGAGATTTTGGAGGAATCATTTGGAATATGATCTCATTGTATGGGAAAAAATAAATTAGTCATGGAGAAGGTTTGAAATGATATAAGTTGAAGAGATCTCAAATTTCGAAAGCCACGTCGGAAACTCAACCTTGAACAACGTTCACTTGTGTCTCCTTCTTAATTATACCCTTATTCTGTTCCTAGAACTACCCTCATATTTTGGGTCCATTTTTGCTAAAAAAAAAACGCCATCTTTTTGAAGAAATGGCCCAGTGACCACCTCGTTATCAGAATTTGGAAGGTCCCTCTTGCAAAAACTAAATCGCTGTCCCTGGATACGTCCGTAGAACTCAAAGGATCCGACAGAGTGCTCAAGAATCAGCGTCGCCAAGCGACCCGGAATATTTTAATGAGGGCAGGGTGAAGGTCATCGAGGTCGTTATTATAAAAATAAAACAACGAGTACCCTTTGCTCTCTCCTTATTATTTTTTTCCGCTCTCCAGAATACGCGGTGAGTGTGTGTGGGTTTGCTATCCCGGGACAACCACTGCATTCTGAGGCATGGGCCGAATTCAAATCTAAGTACACCACCGTAGTATGCACCATGTACTTACTCAAGTACATCTCAAGTACATAGGGTGTATACTGTACAGGCAAACCTGAGCGTACTTACGTACAGGGGTGCCGACTTAGAAAAAATATTGGGGGGCCCAAACCAAGGATCTTGCACCGGGAAATTTTATAAGTATTGAGTTTTAAGTTTTTTAAGCATTTTAGATGAGTCATATGATCAACATTAGAACCCTGATAACTTTAATCTCGATATATGGACACTCCGGGGAAAGCCTGACACATTTTTTTTCACACCCATAACGAATTTTTGAGGGGGCTTGGGCCCCCTCAGGCCCCATGGAGTCGGCGCCACTGCATACGTACAATCGAAGCGCTCGAACCACGATGCGACCGTCTGCGAACTACAGTAGAACCTCGGATAACGGCCACAATCCGTTTCAGAAAGCTGGTCGTTATCCGAAATGTTCGCTATCTGAAACAATTTTCCCCATAAGAATTGAAGGTAAATAGGCATAATTGGTTCCTAGCTCCTATTGACTCGCTATTATATGAAAGTTACCGACTATATAGGAATTTTATTACATTGTATTACTTGTAGACTTACTATTGAAGACATTGTATTACTTTGTATCCATTAGGGATCGCACAGCACCGAACACAAACATGTCCGCTACTCATCTGTTCGCTAACCGAAATTTTGTTCGCTATTCGAGGCAAATTTTTAGCGAAATTTTTGGTCGGTACCCGAATTGTTCGTTATCAGAGGCGTTCGCTAACCGAGGTTTCATTTTATAAGCCAAATCCAATCGCTTATCGCTGCTTTGTGCTGAAGGATATGCTTACAACTTACGGATTTGAATGGTAATTTGTGTACAAGGAATGGTGTTAGTATATGTAAAGGCCGTTTTACACGGGGCACAGAATTGCGCAGGTTAAAGCTGCATTAATTTCTAAAATAGCGTGGAATTGCGCGAATGCATGAACGAAACTAGAACGGGCTATTTCACCGATTCGCATCCACGCATTCTCGCATATGTTCTAGCAATTCACCGCTTTACACGACGCAATTTTGATTGCGCCTTCGCACGTACGTCAGATTGCGCAGTGCTTAGGAAACCATTGAGCCTAAAACACAAAACTTCACCAACGAAGATAATGTGGTACCAAGCGGTAAGCGTCGAATACCTCGAGATGCTTACATTATAAAGACTTTTAAAAACATTTTAGCCTTCACTCTGAAAAGTTTGTCCTTTTTCTTTGCAGCTCCATAGCCCGAGGAAAAAGGAAAAGGAGCCCAGAAAAAAAACACTTGTTACCTATTTATCAACAAGATATTCCTAAATTCCTCAGACAGTTACAAATATCAACCATAAGCCGTCATGCAATGCCACAATCACAGTAGCCTCGGATCAGAGTCCTCTGGATGGCAGTTCTCTGCACTATTCCCTCATAGGATCTATGTTGTGTATTATCTACAATCCAGAGGACTCTGCCTCGGATTGCTCAATACTGCCATCTCATGTCCACCTCATAAAAGTGAAACTTATAAAAAAAAGGATGTTCAAGGAGCTTGGTGAGGCCGATGGTTGGTATGTTTGTGTTGGGGCGGGAGAAAAGTGTGTGTGTGTTCTGAATTCTAAAGGCAAGGCGACAAGAGAGTGTTTGGGAGAGGCACGTGCTTGTGAGGGGGCGTGGGTGCGACTCCCGGCGGAAGGGGGTGGTCTATTCTCCCGCGTGAGGGGGGTTGGCCCTTCCCAACCACCGTTCTTCCTATCAGTCTCCATCTCCACAGTCCCACCACCCACACAGACAGCCGGATGGACGTGAGACAGGCAGAGATGGGTCGTTCGCGATTGATTCGTTCAAAGTGATCGAATCACCGAGCGAATCAAATGACTTGTGAGTAGGCACGGTGATAACTTTAGGGAATCACTGCTTGTGCGCAAATTCCTCTGAGAAAAATCATTCGAATTGACCAGGATTCGAACCCGGACCCCTAATGTTGGAGGCCATAATGAAGCCATAGTGAAATATAATGATTGCTCAATTATGTAATTTTTAAGATTATTGGATGGATGGACAGAACTTGTTTCGCAAAGCTTTCCGTTTGCAGAAGAGTGATTTTAAAAAAGACACCATAAAACTTTCGCAATTCTACATACACTTATTTGACTCTAGAGATAAGTTTGGGGAGTCACCTGGAATGCAGCAATTGTGCGAAAATTCCTCGTAGAATGTAATCATTCGCCTTTACCGGGATTCGAGTAGGACCCCTAAAGCACTCGACCGGTTGAATCCCGTTCAAGGCGAATGATTTTTTTCTGAGGTATTTTCAACTCATGAGTCATTGAGCGAAAACAATTAAGGGGATTAATATAAATAGTATAATTAATAGTAGCGGGCGTAGCTTTCTGGAAATCTATAATCGCAGGAACAGAAGGATCAACAACTTTGCTATTTCCACATAGTAATTTATTGAGCTCGCGGCTGAGCTTAAAGCCACCGAGTGCGTCCACTGGGTTGCGGATGGTGGGTCGACCTTTAGATATAGAGGTTAGCTGCGAGATAAGCGAGTTCTCTCGTCGAATAAGCAGTCGTGGACAAAAAGCGGCGGTATTCTGAGGGGGTATTGGGCTACCCTTGGGTAAGGTAGGCCATTTAAAAGATACCAAAACCTGTGAAGATACCGTGACTTGGCGACTGGGGGCCGCCAATAATTATGCCTCTCATCACCCGGGGGAGAGGGCAGCAGCTCTTCTTCACATGTGCGAAGGTGGAGACCATACTGGTCGGTACAGCGACACACATTCCACTACGGGCGTGGTAACATTTACTTTAACGGCTGTAGTACTGCGATGTGGAAGGCAAGGGGAAACCACCACATTATCATCCCGAGGAGTCACAGCTACTCCACTCAATTTATATAATGACATGATGGAATTCTCTCGGGTAAAATATTCCGGAGGTAAACTAGTCCCCCATTCGGATCTCCGGGCGGGGACTACTCGAGAGGGTACATCGGTCAAACGAGATAGAATGTTACGGATAGGAACATGGAACGTCAGATCACTTCGTGCCTGCGGTAAGCAAGAGAACTTGAAGGTGGAGATGCGAAGAATGAACCTCGATGTATTAGGCATCAGCGAAATGAAGTGGCCCCAGGAAGGAGACTTTTGGAGTGGAAGCTACAGAATGATACACACGGGATCGCTAAATGGTAATGCTGGAGTAGGCATAATGCTTAGAAAGAGCGCCGGGATGCGTGTTAAAAGCTACCTGCAGTTTAATGAAAGGATAGTAATGGTGAAGATAGATACTAAACCCGTAGCTACTGTAGTGGTACAGGTTTACATGTCTACGTCAGATTATGAAGACGAAGAAGTAGAAGATGTCTACCAAGATATAGCGGAAGTTATCAAGCAGGTAAGAGGGGAAGAAAATCTTATTATTTTAGGGGACTGGAACGCTGTCGTCGGCGAAGGTCAAGACGGAATAATAACTGGGAAATATGGGTTGGGTAACCGAAATGAAAGAGGAGAAAGGCTACTTGAATTCTGCACGGAGCACAGGCTAGTGGTTGCCAACACTTTATTCAAAAATCCCCTGCGAAGAAGATACACGTGGAAGATGCCAGGAGACCGTAGAAGATTCCAAATCGACTACATTCTAGTGAAACAAAGATTCAGGAACCAGGTGAAGGACTGCAAAAGCTATCCAGGGGCAGATATCGATAGTGACCATAACCTAGTTATGATGAAATGCCACCTTAAATTTGAAAAGTTGAAGAAAGCCGTGAGAAACATATGGCAGGTTGAAAAATTGAGGGAGGTTCAGCATCAACTGGCTTTTAAAGAGGCCGTAGAAAATAAAATAGGGGAGGATCCGACCAACAAACCAATTGAAGAGAGTTGGAAAACCATTAGAAGTGGTCTGCAGGCGGAAGCTGAGGAAGTTCTTGGTAAAAGAAGAGTCGTTATGAAAAAACCATGGATCACGCAGGAAGTATTAGATCTCATTGAAGAAAGAAGAAAATACAAGGCTGCGAAAACAGAGGAAGGACAGAATCGTTACAAGAGGATAAGGAACGAAATATGTCGTAAAGCGCGGAAGGCTAGAGAAACGTGGATGAAAAGCATTTGCGAAGACGCGCAAAACAATCTTTAACATGGAAAAGTAGAGGCCGCTTATAGGATAGTGAGGAACCACTTTAAGGAAAGGGGCGTAAGATGTAATACCCTTAGGGACAAAAACGGAGAACTATTGATTGAAAACGAAGAAAAAGGGAAGAGATGGAAGGAATATCTGGAAGATTTGTACAAAGGAAGTCGCCTCAGAACGAATGCTATCGAAAACGAGAGGGAAGTGGATGCCGATGACATGGGAGCCCCAATTTTAAGATCGGAATTTGATGCGGCTGTAAGAGACCTCAGGATAAATAAAGCGTCTGGCATTGATGACATTCCTGCAGAACTAATCAAAAATTCAGGAGAGAAGACGTTGAGCCAGCTATACAAAATCATTAGTGAAATGTATACGACAGGTGAGATACCAAAGGATTTCGAGAGGAACATTATAATCCCGTATATATACAGCGGGATGTGTGACATACTCACTGACTGATGGATACAAATTCACAGCCAAAACTGTGATAGTCGTGGGTATTTGGCTTATTGGACGTAAAAGTAAAAAAAAATTCATCGGGAGGAAAAATCTGAAAACTCGAAAAAGTCGATTAGTTTTCGAGATATATCGACTTGAATTAACATGGGAGCCTTATGGGACTAAAACTTTTTCGCTTTTATTTCGTATTTTGAAACGTCGTAGGAACATGATATTCAATGGACGTAAACTAGATTTTTTGATTGATTTTTTGGTATGGTTGTCATAACGGTGTATTTATATTTACTATTTTTTATCATTTTTTTAAAAATTTCCAATGCTTTTCTTACGGGACTAACTTTGGAATTTTTTTTGACCAACTTGCAATAATTGTAGGACAAATTCCTTGAAACGCAAGATACTAGATTTTTTGCTTGATTTTTTGGCTATCTTGGAATATTCACAAGTCGAAAGAATTCCGAGGAATAAACGATTTTCGATTTTCCATTGTCGAGGAGACGAATATTAAATTTCGGATTTCGGCTTTGAGACTTCGGCATATGAAAATTTGGAATCTCCGTGAAAACCCTTAGAGGGTACTCCGTACCCTCACGCCCTACCCTGTTTTTCCGATAACCCTCTTGGTTAATTCATAATAAAATTCCGAAAAATATCCTGCACGTGAGAAAATCATTGTCGCCATTTTTTTGTGAAGCACACGATCTTGAATAACTTGGCAACCGTTCAAGTTAGAGGAATGAAATTTTCAGGGTCATACTATTATCAAAAAGGGCCACTTTTGACATGATAACCAATCCTCTCGATCGATTCATGTGTGAGTTATATCGATACCAATCTCCTTAGTTACGCTTTCTTCGCTAATAACTATTTTGTTATTCAAGGTATGAATACGAAATTCAAATGTAATACTAAAGTTGACGTGCTTAATCTGTCAAAAGTTAATTCAAGCGGATCGAATAATTAGAAGCGAAGTTATTATCGATCCAAGGGTGCATTCGATATATATCATTTTCAGACTTATTTACATAGTTACGGGGATAAAAATTTTAATTATTTGCTTGGACATCCACGTTCTATACTCACATGTGAAATATTTCGATGAGTAATGATTCATAATGAAGATATATCGAAATGAAATTATATCGATAGGTCTAAATTTCTCCTTTGTTATTGACCGTAGATGTCCGAAATTTTTAGGATAGTACGTAATTGGTGATATAAGAGTTCTGTTATATTTTGGTCTCCATGGCAACCATAGTTTCAACTTTATGCCGAAATATATTTTCAATGTAAAGTAATGGGGATATATCAAAATCGTTTTATACAAATATCCTCACAAGCACACGATCTTGAATAACTTGGCAACCGTTCAAGTTACACAAACGAAATTTTCAGGGTAAAACTATTATCAAAAAGGACAACTTTTGCAATGATAACCAATTCTCTCGATCGATTCATGTGTGAGTTGTATCGATACCAATCTCCTTGGATACGCTTTCTTCGCTAATAACTATTTTGTTATTCAAGGTATGAATACGAAATTCAAATACAATACAAAAATTGACGTGCCTAATCTGCTTAAAGTTAAATCAGGCGGATCGAATAATTAGAAGCGAAGTTATAATCGATTCAAGGGTGCATTCGATATATGTCTTTTTCAGATTTATTTGCATAGTTACGGGGATATTTTTTTATTATTTGCTTGGAAAGCAACGTACTATACGTACATGTAAAATATTTTGATGAGTAATGATTCATAATGAAGATATATCGAAATGAAATAATATCGATATGTCTAATTTTCTCCTTTGTTATTGACCGTAGATGTCCGAAATTTTAAGGATAGTACGTGATTGGTGATTTATACAAGTTTCCTCACAAGGACACCATCTTGAATAACTTGGCAACCGTTTAAGTTAGATGAACGAATTTTTCAGGGTAATACTATTATCAAAAACGACAACTTCTTCAGTGATAGCCATCCCACTCGATCGATTCATGTGAGAGTTACATCGATACCAATGTCCTTGGATACGCTTTCTTCGCTAATAACTATTTTGTTATTCAAGGTATGAATACGAAACTCAAATATAATACTAAAATTGCCGTGCTTAATCAGAGAAAAGTTAAATCAAACGGATCGAATAATTAGAAGCGAAGTTATAATCGATCCAATCTCGATCACCTCCGGGACCTTCCAGAAAAATAAAATTTATTAAGTTCTTCTTTCCGGGTAGTTTTCGTCACCATTCAGGCCGTGTTCCTCAAACCTTTGAGTTATTAGAACCCACGATAACCCCGTGAAACTTCCCAAAAAGATTATTTTCTGAAAGCTCGCCTATTTCGGTATTTATCGTCAGAATTCCCCCACTGTTCCAGATCCCTACGACCTATCGGCACGGAATATATGAGAACGATTGGTGACCACTGGTTGATCACAAATATAAAACCCCCGGTATTCCGTTGAAACCCCCCATAAAAATGAAATTTGCCATTAGGTCTTCTTTTATGTGTACTTGTCAACGACATTACGCTGCATAGCCCTACCCTTTCCAATAATCACTATAGAATAAATGTGGACTACTGTACCTGATACTATTTTATGCATATTAAGTGCAGTATACCACTGCCAAGGAGTGCCACCGATCAGAGGCGCAGCGAGGTGGTTTTGGGGGATAACATCCCCCACCCCGGAGCTCACAGAAATGTTTAAGTTTAATCTATTTTACTTAATTGGATTAATATTGCTGATAGAATAGTGTGACAAATAAGAAACTATCCCTCGGAAGGGCGTAAAAATCGCCAATTCGAACCATTTATCTTAGTTTTTTCCGGCGGAGGTGGCCGGAAGGCCTACGCACCTCCCGCTAACCCTGCGGGTATGCAATACCACCAAGCCCCCCAGCATAAGCTGTGCCTGAAACCCCCCCTAGCCTTAATTCCTAGCTACCCCCTGCCATAAATCATGCGATTAATAAATATGATGAATCTCGGCAAATGAAAGATTAGATCGAAAGATATGCTGAACAAGGAAAGATATGAATGTAACTATGTACTGTTTTCAATATATTCTCCTAATATATACTTCAAAGATCTTAGGGGAGTTTTAATCATTCAACTAAAATAAAAGAGTTAAATAACACACTGAATTCAATGCAATGTGCACTCTATTGTTGTCCCGTCCCGAATAACTGTTTATTTATGTAACGCCTTACTTCATAGCAACAATGCAAAACTGCCAATCTGGAAAGCGTCAGCGGTGCTGAGAGGTACCCTCCGTGCACTCACGCGTAGGAGTTAGGGACGAGTGTTTGGGGTACAGGAATATCGGAAAGTGAACCGATTATCAATGAAGACACATGAAATGTATGGAGCTCTCCGTTGACTCTACCTCTACTCTCAGGCAAGCGCTCGATTTTTACCATGGAGTGGAAGTGAAAGCGGTTTTGAAGTAGCGATATAACTTTTCGAGGGGAGTTTAAATGACTTAATTCAAATTAAGTAGTTAAATAACACACTGATTTCAATGCTATGTGCACTCTATTGTTGTTCCAACCGGAATAACTGCGTATTTATTCCACGCATTACTACATAAAAGAAAGTCCAAACGACCAATTTGGACCACAACAATCTGCGTTACGGTGATGAAAATGATTTTGAATTAAAATTGTTATTGTTTATGTTGTAGATAAAAAAGCCCTCCTGGTTGTCGCACCCATGTATATTGCTTTCCTTTCCTGGTACAATATCCCGCGCAGCAGTGGTTAATGTTGTTTTGAATGTAAATTTATTTGAAAAATGTTTATGAAAAAATCTTCAGTGAGTGGTTGCGGGTTTGGTCTAACTAACACTGCTCTTGCAGTGATGTATATGTTTTGGAATTTAAATTTTTATGGATAATGATAGTGACAACAATGCCGAACAACCTAAGTGGACCACAATATTTGGAAATACGGTTATGAAAATTGTTTTGAATTAAAAATTTTAAGGTTTAAATTTCTGTCTGGATTTTTCGCGTTCCTATTGCCACCTCTTGCCTGAATATAGTCGAAGTAATTAACGATCAAAGTGTGCATTCCATAGATTCCTTCAGATTTATTTACATTGCGATTGCCAATTTAATCAGAAATTGAACCCGTGTTTATTCAATTGGCACATCTGTCGGAATAATATGGATTCGTGGTAGTAATATGTCTAAGTCCGAGTATATTTCTCGTTATTGTTTTCCGCAGTTCCCAGCTTTGCAGCTGTCTCCTGGGCGTTTCGTTTAGTAATGTTGCAGGCAGATTAGTTGATCACGTTTTACAGATTAAAAGAGTCATGGCATAATAATACTGGACAGGGAATTAGGGGATAGGGATATGGGAAGGGTTGAGGGCACATTTGGGGAGGCGGTGTTTTGGTTTCAGCGGAGGTTCGTAGTCCCAAAGATTTTTTAACAGTGCATTATTTGTTTTATCAAATGTAAGGGAAAATTTTTCTAGAGCAGATTTTAGTTTCGCTAGAAAGTGGTAGTAATACATCTCCTTGGAACATGCCATTTATAATTTAGTGTGATAGAAAGATATTTCAAACGGCATAAACAATATTGACGGTCGTCAAGGGGACAGTAAGCGAAAAACGATAAAATTGAACATTTATTGGATGTTTATTTCTAAATTAAGTGTAAATCAGATAGAAAACGAAATTGTACTGCAGGAATAAGAAAGTGCAATTCTTTTTCTTTCAAATGATACGTGGCTTAACTTAATGAGACCATTATCACTAAATTTAATATGCAAAAACAAATACGTTTGTAGGCATTAAAAATTTAATTTACATGTGTTTCTTATGGAATTGACTCATGGGACATTACCTGCCCGAAATTTTTCTCTATTAGTGCGATGAAGTGTACGGTATTTATAGTAAATCCATCCTTAGCCAATACAAACAAACTGAATGGTTTACCATGTGATAAAACGTGTAACGTAAAATTGTGTATGTGTGAAAAACAAAGTTTTTCAATATTTGGAACATGCCATTTATAATTTAGTGTGATAGAAAGATATTTCAAACGGCATAAACAGTATTGATGGTCGTCAAGGGGACAGTAAGCAAAACACGCTCAAATTGAACCTTTTTTTGGATATTTATTTATAAATTCAGTGTAAATCAGGTATAAAACGAAATGGAACTGCAGGAATAAGAAAGTGCAATTCTTTTTCTTTCAAATGATACGTGGCTTGACTTAATGAGACAATTATCAGTAATCATAATACCGAAAAGCAAAGACGTCTGCAGGCAATAAACATTAAATTTACATTTATTTCTTATTTAAATGACTCATGGCACATTCCACGGATTCGTGAGCGCAAATAGGTCAATGAGAAACCAATGAACACCTCTTTACTGGAAAACTTTCATAACTCCTAATCCCCGTGACGTAATATCAGGTGTAGGATAACGAAAATGATATTTATATATGCTCATAACATGTTATACGAATAGAAAATAAGTTTCTTTCAACGTCCTTGATTACTCAGAAAAAGTTAAAATATGGAAAAAAAGTGTGGACACTACTCATTTGTTTCCCGCGACTGTCTCACTTTTTACTGTATTACTCTCAAAATATGGATGTCATAGGGGTGACCTCAGTTAGATATGATAGTAAATAAATGGGACCATATAATACCGTCATCTTCAAACCCGCTGAAACACCTTCAAAAATTAAATCATGCATATAAGTCTCCTTTTCGGGTACTTATCGTCACTATTCCGCAGCTTTTCCAACCCCTACCACTCATCGCCACGGAAATGATGTTCACGATTGGTGACCACTGGCAGTGGAAACCTATTAATCCCAATACACCTCCAAAAAATTTGAATATTGTATTTGGAAGTCTACTTTTTGGGTACTTTTTGTCACAATTCCACCGCTGATCCCTACCCCCACGACTCATCCCTACGGAATTCATGTGAACGACTAGTGACAACTAGCAGTACACCCATATAAACCCCAGGCATCCCCCTGAAACCCCTCAAAAATGTAATATGTGACATTAACTCTCCATTTTGGGACTTTCTGGCCGATATTACGCCGCACTGCCCGTCCCCTCACAGCCCTAGATATGGAATATTTGCTAATGGCGGGCCACCGTAAACCATACGGCATAAAATGTAGGTTCGAAGATTTTCGCGGCGTTGGTTTGATGAACTTTCCATTCTATTCGGGTTTCTTCACCGCGTTTGTTGTATTTTGAAGACAACAGTTTCGCCGAAATTAGGAACAAACCATCAACACCACTGCCATGGAAGAACCAGCGGCACCAGTCATCCCTCCCAGGAGAGCCCCATTCAATTATTCAAGACATCTGGACGAGACGATGTCAGACGATAAATTGTCCTTTTACTCTAAGCACCCCAATCTCTGGACTAAACGGTATCCTGGGATTCCACCCGATGCTGTTCATGGCATACCACATGGGAAATATGGAGGAGTCACCATACTTAGTTGGATATCTGATACAATCAGATCACGCTGCCCAGGGTGGTCTTATGTCACCCAACAGAGGTGGGAGAGGGTTGTGCATTGTTCAGCATCAAGCATACGACTCCAAGCCCAGTCAATGAGTGATGGGTCCCATCATCTAGACCTTGATTCATTTGAGTCCATGGTCTCCCGAGTCTTGAATTCCCAGGAATGTGCACTGGCATTTAGGATAAAACTCCATGTTATGGCTATCCATGAAAAACTGGAAAACATGAATGGATCAACGCCAGATGCTAGATCATTGGAACCTCTGTTGCCATTCCTCCTTGATAGAGACATGGTCTACATGCCGTCGTTTCCAGGTGGAAAGTTGTGTGTGCCATACTCAATGTTGATATGTGTCCTTGATAAGGTGGAGTCTGAATTCTCATACCAGGTTTACATGCATTCAAGATACAACATAACGATTGAAAAGGAAGCACAATTGAAGGAGTTCGGTGACTGGCTATATGGTCTTCTGGATGATGTCTACAGAGCATTTGGAAACGATGCTATACACTTGTTCAAGTCACTGGAGGCAATTTTTTGTGGTGCAATCCTACAGAGTCTTCCCAGGGAGACGCACGACCATGACTTTTTGACAGAAATCATGGATGGGATTTCCTCAAGCCATCCAAATATTAGAGGTGCTGCTCAAGAGATTGTGGACAGAGCGAATGGGCTTCTGTTTGCATGGGGAGATGTAATCATACCGGATTTGATCGAACAGTATGGACAGGAAAAAATGCACTTCTTTCCTATTGTCAGCTTGGAATCAGGACTGGTGAAGATGTACTCCTACGGGACCCAGTTTGGCACAGGAGACATCTCCTACAGCAAACGGATTGCCGGAGCATTTGTGCGGTCTTACATCTTGGGCTATTTCGAAAAGGAGGGATGCATGCCTCCCATCAAACCAAGTTTAACATACCACAAGGGAATTAGGAAAATTATAGAGAGTGGGGAGCCAGGAAACAACGAGAACATGCGGAAGATCCCCGACCGGTGGTGGGCTGATGTGGTGTTTGAACCCCATAAAAGGTTCAATTATTACCCAGACCCTACTGAATTATTGGAGGACAAAGCACTTACTCCTCATAGGAGTGATGTCTATCACCTATTCGCAGGGGATGCCTTGAAGGCTACTGGGATAAGGAAGCCTTGGAAGAGAGTTAACACCCGGCTCATCCTTGAAATTCTTGGGAGAGAAGATATAGATATTAAGGAGTTTTTTGAGACTGTCGATCGATGCGGTCACATTCCTGCAGAGTGGGGTGTCATTCAACTGAAAGCAAAGGAAAGAGAGCTGAAGATTACAGCACGAGATTTCTCTATATTGACACTGGAGTGTCGGCTCATGGCATCAGCAAGAGAGCGAAACATTGATGACAACATACTATGTTACTTTAGCAATCATTCTATGAGAGACTCAGGTTCCAAGATTAAGAAGAAAATTTTCTCAATGATCACTATACAACCACAAGATGGGTCCCGGTCAGTCAAGTTTCACTGGGATATTGTCCAGTATAACTACACGTTCAGAGTCTGGGTCACCACATACATCGCCTTAAAACTAAACCAGATTTTCGGAGTCCCATATTTCTCCCAGAACTCCTGGATCTTTAGGGATGCATGGCTATTCTCAGCTGGGAAATTCTCCCCACCGGCTACTCCAGGAGAATTCACAGGGTGGATCAACCATCTAGGAGGAAATCAAGGGATCTGCCAGAAATTCTGGACACTGATAACTATAGTGGTGATCAAAGTTATAATGGAAGACCTTGGACTGGACTATGTTGCTACTGGATCAGGAGACAATCGGATAGTAGCAAGATTCATCGGAAGATACGGAGTTTCGAGAAACTTCGGAAAAGGAGAGTAAAGCTGATGTCTTCTTTAGCCTTCCTCCAACGTTGCAGAGACTCAAACACCCTGCCATCTTGTGTCAACGTCAAACACCATCTCAACACGCGTGCTGCCAAGAGAATTCTCCGACGCACCAGCGAAGCATTACTTAGAGAAAGAGTGCACCACACTCGTGGCGCCCTCCATTTCTGTTCGAAGGAAATCTACAATGCTCATATGGAGTTAAGCAATATCTTGTCCACTGCCGACTGGGATACTATTGACAAAATAACCTATGAGTCATCCCGCATCACTCAAACCACGGTACGGGAAACGCAGATTAAGAAATTTGAAAAACTGAGAAGCAGGCAACATCCGGTTCATGATCCTGTAAAGGGCCGTTCCGTATTCAACCTTACAGACGAAACCTTGGATTGTGCCACAGAAAGCATCCTAGCGAAAGGTTTCAACTTCGCCATTGCTCCTAAGACAATTCCGAAAGAAAAAATCATCACCGGAGTTGAATCCGCCATCCGGAAGCTGCCAAAAGGGATTGCAGATGAGATAAGGGAAGACGTTGGGAGTATCCTCCGCAAATCAAGACCACCGAGACCAAATATAACAGCTGCAGAGAGACGAGCGTTGAGGAAGCTCCAGGACAATGGTAGTATTCTCATATTACCCGCAGATAAAGGGAACGCTACTGTTTTGATGCGAAAGGAAGACTACGAAAAGAAAATATTATCTCTTCTCCAGGAGCAAACCTACAGAAAGATGAAGGCCGATCCAACAAGCAAATTGGAACGAAATACCAGGGCCATCATCAAGAGTTCATCCATTCCAAGAGAATATCAACGAGGCCTCCTCCCTTCGGCTGCGAAACCACCGAGACTATACGGCCTACCAAAAATCCACAAGGAAAACGTACCTCTGAGGCCGATTGTGAGTCAAATCGACGCCCCAACTTACTGGCTATCCAAATATCTAGCCCAATCACTCCAGGAATACGTTGGACGGACTTCATCGCATGTGAAGAACTCATCCCATTTTATTGATATTCTTAATACGGTCTCCGTCACAAATGAAGACATCATAGCCAGCTTTGATGTGGTGTCTCTGTTTACAAACGTGCCTATCCAAGAATCAGTGGATATCATCCGACGACTCATCTCTGAAGGCATCCCGAATGACTTTCCCAAATTAGTGGAATATTGTCTAAGAAACTCTTATTTCTTATGGAATGGGGAATTTTACGATCAAACAGAGGGGGCAGCTATGGGGTCTCCACTATCTCCAGTTGTAGCGAACCTTTTCATGGAGGATTTCGAAGAAAAGGCCATCGCGTCGTACGAAAAGAAACCATCGCTCTGGCTGAGATACGTTGACGACACGTTCATCATTTGGCCCCATGGCGCCGAAGAATTGCAGAAATTCCTACAGCATCTCAACTCGCAGCACCACGCCATCAAATTCACAATGGAAATGGAACATGATGGTCAAATTCCCTTCCTGGATGTTTTGGTAAAAAGGAAAAGAAATGGGCTCCTAGGACATGCCGTTCACAGAAAGAAGACGCATACTGACCGCTATCTGAACGCTTCTTCGCACCACCACCCAGTGCAAAAAATCTCCTTGGTGGCAACATTAATACATCGTGCCTATGCCATCTCAGACACCGAGTCGCTATCTGCGGAGAAGAAGCATCTCATTGAAGTGCTGGTAAGGAATGGCTACAGCAGTAGCATGTTGAATAGGAGATTTGTGGAGCAGGAGAACAAAGACGCAGCCCCAAAAAGGACCTCTGAGGAAGAGAGCCGGCCTGAGCCGGAAGCATACGCCACAATTCCATTTGTGGCGGGCACATCAGAAAAGATTGCCAGAATGCTCAGGAAACAAAACGTAATTACACGTTTCAATTGCGTGGAAAAGATATCTGACATGCTACCCGGAGCGAAGGACAAACTCCCAGTGGACCTTTATGAGGGTATATATCGGGTGCCTTGTTCATGTGGCAAATATTATATTGGCGAGACCTGCAGATCATTGAAAGTCCGATTGCAGGAACATCGGAGGGCTACGAAAAACAAGCAGCACCAACTCTCAGCCATATCTGAGCATGCTTGGAGTGCACCTGGGCATAACATCCTCTTTGAAGACGCCAGGATAATAGCTAAAGAGAATAAATACTTCCCTCGCTTGATCAGAGAGGCTATTGAGATAGCGAAAACGCCCGCAAATTTCAACCGAGATCAAGGCTACAGCTTGCATACTGCATGGAAGAGGATTCTCCGACCACCAACAATGAGAGATGGACAACCGGCCAATGAGAGAGCAGCAGCGGATCAGCAGCCGCCGCCGCCTATATAAGGCGAAAAATTTTATGCCTATAAAAGGCGAAAAATTTTTCCAAAATTTTACCTTCGACCTGAAGACGCCGAGTGTAATTTCGGCGAAACTGTTGTCTTCAAAATACAACAAACGCGGTGAAGAAACCCGAATAGAATGGAAAGTTCATCATACGGCATAAAACCTGAAAACCCCCGATCACATTCTTGAACCTCCCAGAAAAATTAAATTTTTTAAAGTCGCCTTTCCGGGTAGTTTTCGTCACCATTCAGCCCGTGTTCCCCAACTCTATGAGTTATTAAACCCCCCGACAACCCCTCGAAACTTCCCTAAATATTATTTTCTGAAAGGTCACCTATTTGGGTATTTATCGTTAGAATTCCGCCACTGTTCCGGATCCCTACGACTATCGGCACGGAATTAATGAGATCAATTTGTGACCCCTGGTTGAACACAAATATGACACCCACAGTATTTTTTTGAAACCTCCCCAATTACACAAACCTAAAAATTGAAATTTGTCATTAGGTTTTCTTTTATGGGTACTGGTCGCCGCAATTACGTCGCATTGCCCTACCCTTCTCAATCACCACTACAGAATCAATGTGGATTATCGTTGACCTCATGAATCACACACATTAAAACCCCTGCATCCCACTGGAGCCCCCCTCGGAGGAGGAGACCCGTAATGGGGGCTAAGTGGAGCAGCAGCGGGGGGGGCCTCCTCACCGCCGAGGCGGCGAAGCCGCCCTTCAACTAACTGGCGAAGCTAGGGGGCGTAAGTAACCCTGTGGCGGCGATGCCGCCCTTTACTAGAAACGGTAAAGCCGACCCAAGAAACAAGCGGCACAGCCGCTGGTGGCTTCCTCCACCCCCTTTTAAGTTCTGAACTATTCTGAACTCTCACTGCCCTCTAGGCGGCAAAGCCAACCCCTGTAGAGGAATGGCAAAGTCGATGCCTCTCCGAGGACTGAGCGGAGTACCCCTGGGGGGGCATACTCTTCCCCTGGGCGGCGAAGCCACCTCTTAACGAGGAACGGCAAAGCCATTCCGAGGAATGAGAGCGGCAGCCGCGGTGGGACTCCCTTAATGGTGGCGCGTGGCGCCCCCAACAAGGAATGACCACGCTGTGTTGAGGTCTGTGTATTGTAGCTCTAGGGGACTCCCTTGTCCCTGGGCGGCGAAGCTATCCCTGAAACGAGGATCGGCGAAGCCGCGGTACAACCGCGGGTAGCGACTCTCCCCTCCCACCGACCGCGGCAGGGAACGGCGAAGCGGCTCGGGGAGGCGACCGACCAAGCTGGCCGCGAAATGGGTTCGAGCCCTAGAGTACCCGAGGACTTAGTGGGCAGACGTTCGATGAACAGCAAAGCTGTTACGAGGAGTTAACCGGGAATGGCGGTCGTGACGCATCCAAGGGTCCGCTTCCCTCCCCTCTGTACAAGCACTTCGCGGTCAGATTACTCTTATAAAATTCTTCAAACACCCACAAAATTAGACGGCGAGGGCCGTTACGAGGACTAACTTGCGTAGGCGCGGGGGCGTCAGTAACCCTCGGGCGGCAGAGCCGCCCTTTACTATAAACTGTGAAGCCGCCCATTGAACTTTGGGGCTTATAACACTCCTGGGCGGTCAAGCCGCACCTTAACGAATAACGGCGAAACAGTTACGAGTTCGAAGCGGGGTACCCCCGGGGGGCACACTCAACCCCTGGGCGACAAAGCCGCTTTTCAACGAGGAACTACGACGCCGTCCCGAGGAATGAGCGTGGCACCCGCGGTAATACTCCTTTATCTCCGGGCGGCGTGGTGCAGCCTACGAGGAACGGCGAAGCCGTCCAGAGGTCTGAGCAGCGCTGCTTCGGGGGATTCCCTTGCCCATGGGCGGCGATGCTATCTCTGAAACGAGGATGGGCGTAGCCGCGGTTAGTGACTCTTCCCTCGGACCGTCCGCGGCAGGGAACGGCGAAGCGGTCGAGGGGGGCGGCGAACCAAGATGGCCGCAAAGGGGCTTCTAGGGGTTCGAGCCCTATTGCCCCGGAGGACTTTGTAAACAGCGGTAGGAGGATGGGCGATGACGTTCCGATGACTTTGCCGACGATACTGGTGGTGGAGCAGCCAAGGGTCCGCTTCTCTACCCCCTGGCCGGCAAAGCCGGCCCATATCACTTTTTGGGCAGAATTTTCTAATAGAAATTCTTTGGACAACCACATTCTAAGACAGCGAAGCCGAATCAGGGGATTCTAAGTTAAAGATGGAAGCTGACCTTACGACCGATTTCTTATGAAGTTTGCATTTACATAAAATTATGCATTCCATTTCGGAAAAAAAGTGAACTTGGCCGCGGGGTCTTCCCATCCCCTCTGGTCACTGGAAATTTAAGAGCGGAGTTTCTAGGAACGGCGAAGCCGTTACGTGGAGTTCACTGGCGACGACGAACGTGGCGGGTGCTACCCTTCCCATTGGCCGCCGAAGCCGACACCTAGAACTATATGGACTGAGCTACGAGGAACGGCAAACCGTTCCGAGGAATGTGCTGGAGAAGGTGAGTGCGGTGTGCGCTATCCTTCCTCACTAGACGGCGAAGACGGCCCCGAGGACTTTGTGCACAAAGCTTCGAGGAACGACAAAGCCGTTCCGAAGAATATGCCGGCGAAGCAGACCGTAGCGTAGGCGAGGGTTCGTTTTCCTCCCCTACCCCCTTTCCCGAACCCGGTAATTTTGGGAACGGAGCTTCCAATGGGTGTTTCTGCGAAGCCAGCAGAAAATCCGTCTGTGAATACATTTTATGGAAAAATATAATACGTTTCATTGCCCTTGACGTAGTTTCGTGGGTTGAATAATGAAAATGATTACTATATATACTGTCAATATCATCAACTGATTTCTGGCAACAGATTGTTTTCATCCCCTCCTGTTAAAGAGATAAATGTTAAACAATGCCAAAAATCACATAATTTCGGTTTATAAAAGACTCACAAAACATATATAGTACTTTCGGCGAACGAGTCCTTACGAAGGCGTCTGCGGCGGGTGCTAACATTCTCCCTGGACGGAAAAGGGGTGTTTTGGACTCAGTGGACAGAGCTTCGACGAATTAAGAGGCCGTTCCGAAGAATGCGACGCCGTAGCCGACCTTTGGTTTTCGTTCAGAATTTCGGTCACATTATTCATTTTAAAAATTCTCCAAACACACAAAATTATACGGCGAAGCCGGATCCGGGGGTTCTAAGGGGGCGGAGCCCCCTAGCGAGCAAACGCGAGTCTATATTATATACAACCCGATGTGTGACAGATAGCACACTCACTGATTCACGTATACAAATTCCCGACCACATCCGGACGTGCTGGGAAGACGAAATTTTTACGGGTCGTGGAGAAAAAATATTCATCGGGGGGAAAAGTCCGAAAACTCGAAAAAGTCGATCGGTTTTCGAGATATATTGATCCGAATTAGCATTGGAGCCTTATGGGACTAAAACTTTTTCCGTTCCTTGCCTACTTTCGAATGTCGCGGGAACGTGAAATTTCAGTGACGAAAACTAGATTTTTTGGCCGATTTTTTGAATGTGAAACATTTTGCCATATTTTGATTTAAAGTATTTTTTATAATTTTTTAAAATTTCCAATGCTTTTCTTATGGGCCTATCTTTGGATTTTTTTTTAACCCACTTTAAATCGTAGTAGGAATAAGTCCTTAACATATGAGATACTAGATTTTTCGGTTGATTTTTTGGTGTGGTCGGATTTGCAATATTTTGATTTAAAGTATTTTTTTTAACTTTTTCAAATTTTCAATGCTTTTCTTATGGGCCGAATTTCGGAATTTTTTTCACCAATTTGCAATAATCGTAGGACAAATTCACTTAAATGCAAGATACTAGATTTTTTATTCAATTTTTCGGCTATCTTCATGTATCCAAAGGACGAAAGAATTTCGAGTTATTAACGATTATGTATTTCCATTGAAATTGCGACTCCTACAACGTTTGGTAACTTACAACACATCCGCCGTGAAGTTTGCATTCCCTCAACACACGATTTTAAATTTTTCCGAATTTATTTTTACCACTTCCCGACGTGGAACGGACACCAAATTCAGGTGATTGACGTCTTTCTCGTGCCCCTACGCGCCGCTACCAGGAGAACGCAGAATATTTAATTTTAACGGGTGACACCGTCGATAAAGCATGCTTACACTACAGCTACAGAGCCGAAATTTTTATCCAAGGTAAACGATGCCGCGTTATACAGAACAACCACTTAAGGTCCCCCGAAAACCCCCTGTCACCCCCCCAAAAAAATAAAAATTACTTAATAAGTCGTATATTTCGTGTACCATTCATCCCAGTTCTATCGTTTTTATTGATTCCGAATGGGAATTGTGTCGGCTATATTTACGCGTCATGTTCAATTATCCTGCCCCAATTACACACCCGCAATAAAACTTCAAATTTTTAAATGTACATTTCTTACCAAAATAGTAGAGTAATAAAAGGGCTTCCAGGACAAGGACACCTAAAACCGATTTTTTTTAACCACTTCCCCATAAGGTACGGCTACGAAATTCACATTAATTATGCCTTATTACAGCGCCTATGCACCGCTATGTGGAGAACACAGAATTGGTAATCTAAACGTGAGTAATACGGGAGGATTCATTGTTCCCCTACTGTTAGATCGCTGGAATTTTTACTGTAGGTAAACAAAGACATTTTATGCAAGAAAACCCCTCGAAATTTCACGTGGCTTCCTATAGGACCGGGGAAAAAATTTTTTTTTTCTGTAAATAGCATGTTCTTCGGTGTTTTCGCATATTTTACCAGTAATTCCCTTCTCCTATGACTCATCGCTCAGGAATATTTTTGGATGATTGTGACCGTTGTCACTACACTCATAAAAAAATATGGAAACCCCCCGGACCACCTTCAAAACATCGTCATAAACTAAATTGCCACAATCACGGCTAGCATGCGTCTACATTCTGCCACATTATCCCCCGGTAGCCTTTGTAAACGATGGGGGATAGCTGGTAGTACGCATTGCCCTGTGAGGAGTGAAAACCTTGGCGGCGATGCTGCCCCCGCCCCAGGAACGACGGAGCCATTCCGAGGAGTCAGAGGCGCGGAAAACCTCCGAGAATCCTCGGGCGGCAATTCCGCTCCAACACGTGGAGTAGCCGAATGGGTGCCTTACGAGGGGGGAGGGCGCCGTTACCCCTTGGGCGGCAAAGCCGCCCACAGTCGAGGAACGGCGAAGCTGTTCCGAGGAGTCGACGTCTCGGGGGGACACTGGTAAGCCTTGGGCGGCGAAGCCGCCCCATCACGAGGAAGCTTACGGGGGGAGGGCGCCGACAACTCTTGGGCGGCGAAGCCGCCCACAGGCGAGGAACGGCGACGCCGTTCCGAGGAGTCGATGGCTCGGGGGGAAACAGAGTAAAGTAAAGAGGAGTCGACTTCCCGGGGGGACACATGTTAACCTTGGGCGGCGAAGCCGCCCCATCACGACGAGGCTTAAGGGGGGAGGGCGCCAATTACCTTTGGGCGGCGAAGCCGCCCATACACGAGGAACGGCGAAGCCGTTCCGAGGAGTCGACGGCTCGGGGGGACACAGTAAACCTCGGGCGGCGAAGCCGCCCCACCACAAGGAAGGGCGATGCCGTTCCCAGGAGTCGACGTCTCGGGGGGACTCGGATAACCCTTGGGCGGCGAAGCCGCCCACATACGAGGAACGGCGACGCCGTTCCGAGGAGTCGACGGCTCGGGGGGACACAGTAAACCTCGGGCGGCGAAGCCGCCCCATCACGAAGAAGGGCGATGCCGTTACCAGGAGTCGACGCCTCGGGGGGACTCGGGTAACCCTTGGGCGGCGAAGATGCCCTCCCACGATGAACGGCGAAGCCGTTCCGAGGAACAAGCGGGTCTCCGTCACAGGGCTACGTCGATATCTGGGCGGCGAAGCCGACCCCTGACGAGGAACGGCGAAGCCGTTCCGAGACGCCGCGGGTGGGACGGCGAAGCCGTCCGGTGGGGGCAGCCGGCGAAGCCGGATGCGGGGGGGTTTTAGGGGGCGTAGCCCCCTATCGAGCGCGCGCAGCGCGGCGAGTCTATATTATATACAACCCGATGTGTGACAGATAGCACACTCACTGATTCACGTATACAAATTCCCGACCACTTCCGGACGTGCTGGGAAGACGAAATTTTTACAGGTCGTGGAGAAAAAATATTCATCGGGGGGAAAAGTCCGAAAACTCGAAAAACTCGATCGGTTTTCGAGATATATCGATCCGAATTAACATTGGAGCCTTATGGGACTAAAACATATTCCATTTATTGCCTACTTAAAAATGTCACGGGAACATGAAATGTCACTGACGGAAACAAGATTTTTTGGCTGATTTTTTGATGTGAAACATTTTGCCATATTTTGTTTATAAGTATTTTTTATAATTTTTTTAAATTTCCAATGCTTTTCTCATGGGCCTATCTTTGGATTTTTTTAAAACCAACTTATAATCGTTGTAGGAATAAGTCCTTAACTTATGAGATACTACATTTTTTGGTTGATTTTTTGGTGTGGTTGACTTTGCAATTTTTTGGTTAAAAGTATTTTTTTTAACAATTTAAAATTTCCAATGCTTTTCTTATGGGCTCACTTTGGGAATTTTTTTGACCAATTTGCAATAATCGTAGGACCAATTCAATCTCATGCAAGATACTAGATTTTTTTCTTAATTTTTTGGCTATCCTTTGATATCCACATGTTAATCGAACTTCGAGTAATTAACGATTATGTATTTTCATTGAATTTGCGACCCCTACAACGTTTGGTAACTTACAACACATCCGCCGTGAAGTTTGCATTCCCTCAACACACGATTTTAAATTTTTCGGAATTTTTTTTTACCACTTCCCGACGTGGTACGGACACCAAATTCAGGTGATTGACGTCTTTCTCGTGCCCCTACGCGCCGCTACCAGGAGAACGCAGAATAATTAATTTTAACGGGTGACACCGTCGAAAAAGCATGCTTACACTACAGCTACAGAGCCGAAATTTTTATCCAAGGTGAACGATGCCGCGTTATACAGAACAAGCACTTTAGGTCCCCCGAAAACCCCCTGTGACCCCCCCCAAAAAAAAAAATTACTTAATAAGTCGTATATTTCGTGTACCATTCATCCCAGTTGTATCGTTTTTATTGATTCCGAATGGGAATTGTGACGGCTAAATTCACCCGTCATGTTCAATTATCCTGCCCCAATTACACACCCGCAATAAAACTTCAAATTTTTAAATGTACATTTCTTAACAAAATAGTAGAGTAAAAAAGGGGTTCCAGGACAAGGACACCTAAAACCGATTTTTTTTAAACACTTCCCCATAAGGTACGGCTACGAAATTCACAATAGTTATGCCTTATTACAGCGCCTATGCACCGCTATGTGGAGAACACAGAATTGGTAATCTAAATGTGAGTAATACGGGAGAATTCATTGTTCCCCTACAGTGTGTTCGCTGGAATTTTTACTGTAGGTAGACAAAGACATTTTATGCAAGAAAACCCCTCGATGTTTCACGTGGCTTCCAAGAAGACCAGGGAAAAAATAATTTTTTTTCTGTGAATAGCATGTTCTTCGGTGTTTTCGCATATTTTAGCAGTAATTCCCTTCTCCTATCACTCATCGCTAAGGAATTTATTTGGATGATTGCGACCGTTGTCAGTATATTCATAAAAAAAACCCTGGAAACCCCCCGGACCCCCTTAAAAACATCGTCATAAGCTAAAATGCCACAATCACGGCTAGCATGCGTCTACATTCAGCCACATTATCCCACGGCAGCCTTTGTAAACGATAGGAAAAGGCTGGTAGTACGCATTGCTCTGTGAGGAGTGAAAACCCTGGCGGCAAAGCTGACCCCGCCCCAGGAACGACGGAGACATTCCAAGGAGTCAGATGCGCGGAAAACCTCCGAGAACCCTGGGGCGGCAAATCACCTCCAACACGTGGAGCAGCCGAATGCGTGTCTTACGAGGGGGGAGGGCGCCGATAACGCTTGCGCGGCGAAGCCGCCCAAAGACTAGGAACGGCGAAGCCGTTCCGAGGAGTCGACGGTTCGGGTGGACACAGTAAACCTTGGGCGGCGAAGCCGCCCCATCACGCGGAAGGGCGATGCCGTTCCCAGGTTTCGACGCCTCGGGGGGACACGGGTAAACCTTGGGCGGCGAAGGCGCCCCATCACCAGGAAGGTTACGGGGGGAGGGCGCCGATAACCCTTGGGCGGCGAAGCCGCCCACAGACGAGGAACGGCGATGCCGTTCCGAGGAGTCGACGGCTCGGGGGGACACAGTAAACCTTGGGCGGCGAAGCCGCCCTATCACGTGGAAGGGCGACGCCGTTCCTAGGATTTGACGCCTCGGGGGAACAGGGGTAAACCCTGGGCGGCGAACCCGCCCCATTACGAGGAAGCTTACGAGGGGGGGCGCCGATAACCCCTGGGCGGCAAAGCCGCCCTCACGCGAGGAACAGCGACCCCGTTCCGAGGAGGAGATGGCTCGGGGAAATAGGTAAACCTTGGGAGGCGAACCCGCCCCATTACGACGAGATAACCCTTGGGCGGTGAAACCGCCCACAGGCGAGGAACGGCGCAGCTGTTCCGAGAAGTCGATGACGCGGGGGTACACAGGTAAACCTTGGGCGGCGAAGCCGCCCCATCACGAGGAAGGGCGATGCCGTTCCCAGGAGCCGACGCCTCGGGGGGACTCGGGCAACACTTGTGCGGCGAAGCCGCCCTCCCACGATGAACGGCGAAGCCGTTCCGAGGAATTAGCGGGTCTCCGTCACAGGGCTACCTCGATATCTGGGCGGCGAAGCCGACCCCTGACGAGGAACGGCGAAGCCGTTCCGAGACGTCGGGGGTGGGACGGCGATGCCGTCCGGCGGGGGCAGCCGGCGAAGCCGGATGCGGGTCGCCGATAACCCTCGGGCGGAGAAGCCGCCCACAGGCGAGGAACGGCGAAGCCGTTCCGAGGTGGCTACGGCTCGGGGGGACACAGGTATACTTTGGGCGGCGAAGCCGACCACGGGCGAGGAACGGCGAAGCCGTTCCGAGAAGTCGTTGGCTCGGGGGGACCCAGGTAAACCTTGGGCGGCGAAGCCGCCCCACCACGAAGAAGGGCGATGCCGTTCCCAGGAGTCGACACCTCGGGGGGACTCGGGTAACCCTTGGGTGGCGAAGCCGCCCTCGCACGATGAACGGCGAAGCCGTTCCGAGGAACTAGCGGGTCTCCGTCACAGGGCTACCTCGATATCTGGGCGGCGGCGGGATATATCACAAGGAAGAGCGATGCCGTTCCCAGGAGTCGACGCCTCGGGGGGACTCGGATAACCCATGGGCGGCGAAGCCGCCCACAGACGAGGAACGGCGAAGCCGTTAGGAGGAGTCGACGGCTCGGGGGGACACAGTAAACCTCGGGCGGCGAAGCCGCCCCATCACGATAAGGGCGATGCCGTTCCCAGGAGTCGACGCCTCGGGGGGACTCGGGCAACCCTTGGGCGGCGAAGCCGCCCTTCCACGATGAACGGCGAAGCCATTCCGAGGCACTAGCAGGTCTCCGTCACAGGGCTACCTCGATATCTGGGCGGCGAAGCCGACCCCGGGCGAGGAACGGCGAAGCCGTTCCGAGGAGTCGCGGGTGGGACGGCGAAGCCGTCCGGCGGGGGCAGCCGGCGAAGCCGGATGCGGGGGGGTTTTAGGGGGCGTAGCCCCCTAACGAGCGCGCGCAGCGCGGCGAGTCTCTATTATATACAGCGCTTGGGGTAACTGACTGACTGATGGATACAAATTCCCGACCACTTCCAGAAGTGCTGGAGAGCTGAAATTTGGCACGCGTGCGGGGAATCCGAAATGATCCGGAGGAAAAATCCGAAAACCGGAAGTTTCCGCCACGTGTCGTCGCTAGGACGACAAAATGGCCGAAATCGCGCCTTTTCCGGGGACCGTCTCTCGGTTTTTATTTTACTGCACGCGAACGGTACGTGCTATGTGAATGGTTAATGCAGGTTTTGAAAGCTAATAAACGTGAGCATGTAATGATACAATGTTATTAGTATCTTTTAAAGAAAATGACTGCCAAAATGGCGTCCAAAAATTGGTTTTTTGAAAATAATTTCATTCCTTCTGCTCCCGTCGACTTATTTTCAGGTGAATGATAACAAAAATGATTATTATATATGCTTACATAATTCTCCATTTAACCTAAGCAACAATTTGTCTTTGTGACCACTGGTTGCTGAGAAAAAAATTAAAATATGCCAAAAATCACCAAAAAGTAAAATTTCCATAAGTTTATCACAAGATTTCGTCCAGTTTTCACGACCGATTTTGTTAGGACTTAGTATATACATAAAGCTATGCATGTCCTTTCAGAAAATGTGAACATTTTTACAAAATTGCTATCGATAAACCAGCAAAAAATTAAAAATGGCGGACACTTCCAATTTCTCCCGGGATATTGTTTACTATTTATCGTTACACAGGCGAAACATTTCCGTCACACGAAACGTTGTCATATATATTGAAAGCCAATAAATGTCGCGACCTACTTATGTAATTTTTGAAGTTAATTTCTAAATAAAACGCTTTCAAAATGGCGTCCAAAAATCGATTTCTTGGAATATGTTTCATATTTTCCACTGCCGTTGGCCTAATTTTTTGAGTAGGACAACGAAAATGATTATTATATATGTTCATAACATCCTTTACGAAATGTAGGTAACAATTTTCTTTCGTCGTCCTTGGTTACTCGGAAAAAATTAAAATATTCCGAAAATCACCGAAAATTACGATTTCCAAAAGATTAACACAAGATTTTGTCAATTTTTACCTGACTGATTTCTTTCAAACTTTGTAGTTACATACAACTATGCATTGTCTTTCATAAAACATAAACATTTTATAAATGATTCAATGGATTAAACCGCGAAAAAATAAAAATGGCGGGCACTACTCACTTTTTTCAGGGACTGGATTGCTTTTTATTGTATTACTCTCGAAATATGGATGTCACAGGGCATACTTCTTTTAGATATGACAGTAAATGAATATGTTCATATAGTATCGTCATCTTTAACCCCCCTGAAACCCCCTAAAAAATTAAAATATGCATATAATTAGCCTTTTCGGGTGCTTTCGTCACAATTCCGCCGCTTTTCCAATCCTTACCACTCAACGCTAAGGAATTGATGTGGACGATTGATGACCGCTGGCAGTAAAAATCTATAAACCCCCGGTAAACCCACATACACCCCCCCAAAAAATAAAATTTTGCACATACGTCTAATTTTTGGGTACTTTTCGTGACTATTCCACCGCCCCCAACGACTCATCCCCGCGGAATTTATGTGAACGGATGGTGACCACCAGGAGTACACACATTTAAACCCCCGGTATCCCCCTGAAATCCCCCCCCCCCCAATTGTAAAATGTGTCATTTAGTCTCCTATTTGGGAACTTCTCGCAAACATTACGCCGCACTACCCGTCCCCTCTGAGCTCTAGATCCGGAATATTTGGTGAGGGCGAGCCACCGTAAACCATACGGGGAAAAATACCAGAAAACCCCCGATCACCTCCTGGAACATCGCCGAAAAAAAAATAAATTTTAAAGTCGCCTTTCCGAATAGTACTCGTCAGAATTTAACCGGTGCCCCTACCACTTATTAAAACCCCCGATAACTCCGTGAAACCTCCCAAAAATGCCTAATAAATCGCCTCTCCAGATAAAAGAATCGTCAGACGGACCCCTAGCACTTATCGGCACGGAATTTATGAGAACGATTTGTGACCACTGGTTTAACACAAGTATAAACCCCCAGTATTCCGTTGGAACCCCCGCAAAAAGTGAAAAACTTGCCATTAAGTCTTCTTTTATGGGTACTTGTCGCCACTATTACTCCGCATGGCACTACCCTTTACAATCATCGCTACGTGATCACTGTGGACGATTAGTGACCGCATGCATAACACATTAAAACCCCCGAATCCCCCTCCCCCCCCCCTCTCGGTGGAGAAGATCATTAATGAGGACTAAGCGGAGCAGGCGCGGGGGGGCTCCTCGACCCCAAGGCGGCGAAGCCGCCTCACAACGAGGAACGGCGAAGCCGTTCCGAGGAGTGACTGGCGTAGGCGAGGGGGAGCTTCAGTAACCCTCGGGCGGCGAAGCCGCCCCGACGTTCAAGCGGCGCAGCCGCTGTAGACTCCACCCACCTCAACTCACACACAACCCCTGGGCGGCGAAGCCGCCCTCCAGCGAGGAACGGCGAAGCCGTTTCGAGGAATGAGTGGGGCGCCTCCCTACCCCCTGGCCGGCGAAGCCGGCCCCTAGCTGAAGTGAGATTATTCTAACTTTAAAAGTCTTCGAGCGACCACAAATGTAGACGGCGAAGCCGGAACCGGGGTTTTTAAGGGGCGGAGCCCCTTAACGAGCGCGCGGAGCGTGCGAGTCTCTATTATATACAACCCGATGTGTGACAGATAGCACACTCACTGATTCACGTATACAAATTCCCGACCACTTCCGGACGTGCTGGGAAGACGAAATTTTTACAGGTCGTGGAGAAAAAATATTCATCGGGGGGAAAAGTCCGAAAACTCGAAAAACTCGATCGGTTTTCGAGATATATCGATCCGAATTAACATTGGAGCCTTATGGGACTAAAACATATTCCATTTATTGCCTACTTAAAAATGTCACGGGAACATGAAATGTCACTGACGGAAACAAGATTTTTTGGCTGATTTTTTGATGTGAAACATTTTGCCATATTTTGTTTATAAGTATTTTTTATAATTTTTTTAAATTTCCAATGCTTTTCTCATGGGCCTATCTTTGGATTTTTTTAAAACCAACTTATAATCGTTGTAGGAATAAGTCCTTAACTTATGAGATACTACATTTTTTGGTTGATTTTTTGGTGTGGTTGACTTTGCAATTTTTTGGTTAAAAGTATTTTTTTTAACAATTTAAAATTTCCAATGCTTTTCTTATGGGCTCACTTTGGGAATTTTTTTGACCAATTTGCAATAATCGTAGGACCAATTCAATCTCATGCAAGATACTAGATTTTTTTCTTAATTTTTTGGCTATCCTTTGATATCCACATGTTAATCGAACTTCGAGTAATTAACGATTATGTATTTTC